>NW_026555335.1:23456612-23841547 GCF_029017545.1 Prosopis cineraria
GCTAAGGATTCTCTCATCTCTAACACTACCACCTCAATAGGCACTAAGGAGATCTTCTCTAATACACACCTTATAAGGTCTAAGAAAATTGTTTCCAACACTGCACCTGTCAGGTACTAAGAAGCCTTGCCATATGGTCTTTATTTCTCTCCACTCAAGTGAACTCCTACCCCTATGTTATGCTTTCTTTAAACCGTTCGAGGTTCCTTTTTACTATTTTACATACTTTCTTACACATAAACACACACACCATAATAAATTCTATTGAAATTACACATTTCAGTGTTTTTATTTCAACCAAAAGCCATTTCACATAACAATCACACAATGCTCTAAAACATGCTCAATTCAAAACTATTTCATGCATCACATAGCATATTCACACACAGTTACAATAACAGTCAAACAAAGGAAGTTATTTGGTTACCTCAACACTTCTGTCACTAAAAGGTTACCCATGGATTTCAACTACGCAATAGCATATCTCAAGCTTGCTTTCTTTACTCATAAGTCTAATATACCAATCTGAACACATTTTAGTCATTTAGTCCATTTTGACCAGAAACTCATTTTTACTACTCAAGGCTATATTCATTTGTAAACTCTTTTCTATTTATCTATTCTAGGTCCATTACTACCTATTACTACTTTACATCACCTCAACCGATCTAGTTTACTCAAATCAGATTCTTGCCCTAACTTCTCTCTCTCTAAAGGCCAAATTAAGCTTACAAGTTCAAAGCTATACTGTTCAACTTTAAACTAATCGTAAAGCTTTAATTTAACTCCTAAGAACCCTTTTATTACTATGAGTAAGAATAAAACCCCTCAAATTCCACTTCCATTTCCCTATAACTCATTTTTAGAGAAATTTATATAGAATAGAAAGTAAGAGTTATATGTAGCTTACCTTAATAAGTTATTGATCAAAAGTAATGACTTGAAATAGCTTGCTCTAGTATCTCAGTACTTCTTTTCTCCCTCTCTCATGTGTTTCTCAATTCCACTCTTTAAAATTTATGAAATTTCATGACTTATGAAGGTAAATTTCTGGTCCATGCACCACGGTGCATGCAGCATAAGCCATGAGCATGGCACTTTCTTTGACCTAAAATCCAGTCCTATAACCCATATCTATTCATATAAGCACCAATAAGTCAAAACATCAAGTAATCATCCAAATCTCTAATTCTACACTAATTACCACTTTCCTTCAATTAACCACTAACCACAGGATTAAGAAATTTAAGATGTTACACTTTGAGTGGTGAATTAGAGAAAATGTAGTGATTTTGTGAAATCATTAGCCTAATTGTGTATATATATGGATGAAATGAGAATGAGGGGCTAAGATTTGGTTGTGTATGTTTTGTGAAAGTTGTGTTTTATTGAAAGTATAGAATTGTAATGAATATTGTGGGTTTTTAGTGAATCTTAACTCATATGTGGGAAATTATGATGAACTGAGTAATTTGGGGTTAAGATTAAGTTATGATTATGTTAAGAATGTGGATATATGTAATTTTATGGTGACAAAAGGGCCAAGTAGGTCAAGTTGTGCCAAATGATGGCAAATTGTGAAAAGTGTGTGTGAAATAAAAAAAAATGGGCTGTTGAACGGCCATATTTTGATATACATGTATATATGTGATATATTATGGTTAATCAAGTATGTTAGGTCCTTTTGGACTTGGTTTAAGGCCCTGTGTGGTCTAATGAGAGAAATGGATCGATTTGAGTGCTGGGTCAACAAAATTTTCTAAAAAAAATGATTTTTGCACTAAGATGTCTAAATTTTGATCGGACTATTACATCATTCCTAAACCTATCTCATTAGTCAGCTTATGAGATAAGCTATGCGTGGCTACTTAAATCACTTTGACTATACATTGTATGTAAAAATGGTGCGCTCTAGAAATTTATCATTTTACTATCAAATGAAAAATGAAAGCAGAAAATACAGACTGGCATGCCATGACACATGTCACAAAAAGTCTGTGCATGTGGCTTTGTGCTACATGCCACGATGCATGTATTGCACGCTATGCCTTATGGCCCATTTCCAACTTGATTTTGTGGTTTTTAATGCATGTAATGATTAGACGAATGTATATGATTTATTTCTACTGTATATTGCTTTGATGCATTATGGTTTTGATGATTTTGGAAATGAATCTTAAGCCCAAGCTTTTTAAACTTTTTTTTTGATTAATGTGGTAGTTTAGTTAATCTTCTCTATTTAGTGGATAAGGGGGAATGTTACAATTTTAGAATTAGTTTTTCGCGTTTGAGACCTGATTGTTGTCCTTGTTTAATGTATTCATTTAGAGATATGCGCAAGTTACAATTGTTCATTGTATGACTCTTTCTTTAATGTCCTTTTTTTTTCTTACTTTTGTCTTTAGGAGGAGAGAAAATAGTACATTATGAGGAGAGGTGTACTCGTGCTAGAAGTTCTATATCTTGATGATTTAATAGGAGGAGGAATCAAAGGTCAAAAGTTCAACTAATTTAGCCACAAATAAATAAAAGGAATGAGCTATTTAAGGAGCTCAAAGATATGGTGGTAGATATAAGGCAGACAATTAGGGATCATGACATGATCTTAAGAGGTAGAGAGCAAGAGAGAGAGTTGAGGCTCCAGATATTGAGTACATTAGGAAGCATAGAGTAGACTTAGACCATCTCAGGTTTAGGTAGCACGCAAGAAGTTCTGGCACTAATCATTTGATTGATCGTGCTTAGAAAACTTTCATTCGGTTCAACCGCCTACTTTTAACGAAAGATGAGAGAGAGGGAAGCAAATTGTGGATTGAGCAGCTAGAAACCATCTTTGAAATAGTGATTTGTACCCTTAGTAGAAGGTTATCCTGGCCACCGTGTAGCTGGTTAGTACTGCCAAGAGATGGTGGGAATCTGTGAGGCCAACTAATAGTATTCAATTAAGTTGGGATGAATTCAAGAAGGTCTTCTTTGACCAGTACTTTCTAATTTCATTCAAGACTAAAAAGGAGGAAGAGTTCTATGCTTTCAGGTAGGAAGATCTCAACAAGGAAGAGTTTATCCAAAGGTTTAATGACCTATTGACTTACTCATATACCTCCAGCACAGCAGTGATACAAAGTGGAAAGCTGAGAGGATTTATTAGAGGATCTTAGTCTTGAAGAGAATTGGGTTTAGTACTATCATTTCTAGTTCTTCGGGAAGGAGAGGATTTGTTAGAGGATCTTAATCTTAATCTATGTATCAATGAAAGAAGAAGTGAAGGTATGAGAATTGGGCCTCTGCAGCCTTTAAGGCAAGCATCGAATGTTCCAGCATCAACTTTGAGTACTAGAAGAATGCCCTAGTACAACATTTATAAACAATCTCATTTGGGAAGATGTTAGGCTTGCTTAAGTGTGGCAAGTCGGTTTATATAGTGAGGTGGTGCCCGGAGGGTAGAGTTGAGGGGACTGAGTAGAGATCTACAATTCTTGGTCAAGTATTCACAGTCATGCAAGAAGAGGCCAGGGCATCTTTAAACCTGATCAGAGGTATGATTTCTGTTGTGATCGTAGAGTAGAGGCATTATTTGACTTGGGTGCCACATATTCTTTTGTGTTTGATGAGTGTGTTGATAGATTGAATTTGTCATTGCAAAGAATTATCTATGCTCATTAGAGTGGAGTTGTTTTATGGAGCATCTAGTATTACAGTAGAGCGTGTTAGGGTGTGGAGATTCAATTTGAGGACAGAGTTTTTAAGATCAAGCTGATTTGTATTCTGATGAAAGGAATAGATGTGATTATTGGCATGAATTGACTAGCAGCAAATAATGCTATGCTTGATTATGTCAGAAAGGTGGTTTTATTGTTGATGTTGTGTGCAGCAGTAGTTTTATTGTCGAGAAGATCAGAGTAGTGAGTTCCTTAAAGTATTTTCAAATGAAGCGACGAGATTACCTTACCTCCTAAAAGGAAAGTAGAGTTTTCAATTGATTTGATTCTTGAAACTGAACCAATGTTAAAAGCCCCATATAGAATGTCCCATCAGAATTAGCTAAGCTGAAGAAACAAATTAAAGATTTGTAAGACAAAGGGTTTGTTAGATTGAACATATTACCCTAAGGGTCACTAATGTTGTTTGTGAGGAAGGTAGATGGCATTTTGCATCTTTGCATAGATCACTGGTGGTTGAACAAGGTTACTATAAAGAACAAGTATGCTTTACTAAGGATAGATGATCTTTTAAATCAATTATAGAGCTGGGAAAGTGAGTGGGTTTAGCTCTTATAACCCTTAAGGGCCTGAGCCTTAAAACCTGGTTCCTTACTTTTAGCCCTATTTCTCAAGCTCGGCTCTTATATGAAGGGCTCAAGGTCGAGGCCGCATGTTCTGTTCTAAAAAATAGAAAAAATTAAAATAAAATTAAGCATTATAAATTAATTAAAATATTTTGAAATTAAAAAATCAAAATCCTCATAATTTTTTAGAAATTAAATAATACACATTTAGAAGTCCAGTAATAAAATTTAAATCTTAGATAAAAAATAGTTCATTTTTTTATAAACACATAAATATAATAATTATAAAAAAATAAAAAATATTAGAAATTTTATACTATCCATTGATATTTATTAAATTATATTAAATTAAGTTTAGAATAAATTAAAATTAATAATAATATAATGTGTGTAGGATCAGGTGAGCAAGTCATTGGCTTCAAACACGTGTTCTACCAAAGAAAAAAGTTAATAATAATATAATAAGGCTTAAAGGGCAGGCTTGAGCCTTTTTTTATAAGGCTTATCAGGGCCAAACCCTCAAGTCTAATTACTTAAAAAAATCATTTTCAAAGCCCAATTGATTCAATTGGCTAGTGCCTCAATCTTTTTCAAGATAGATTTGAGGTTAGGATACTATTAATTGAGAGTTAGTGTAGTAGATATACCTAAGATAGCTTTTAGAACTCGATACAAACATTATGAGTTTTTTGTTATGCCATTTGGTTTGACCAATACGCCTGCAATGTTTATGGACTTGGATCAATTTGTAGTGGTCTTTATTTATGACATATTGATCTACTCTGAAGATGAGGAGCAACATGCGAGGCATTTGAGGATAGTGATTCAGGTTTTGAAAGATAAGTTGTATGCTAAGCTTATTAAGTGTGAGTTTTGGTTGAGAGAAGTTAGATTTTTGGGACACGTGGTGTCTACGGATGGAATTTTCATGGATCCCATAAGGTTGATGCAATATTAAAGTGGGAACATCCTAGTTTAGCTATAGAGATATGTAATTTTCTGAGATTAGCTGGGTATTATTGATGATTTATCTAGGGATTTCCCTGGATAGCTTCTTATTTGACTAAGTTAATGTGGAAAGATCAACCTTACATTTGGGATGATCAGTGTAACGTAGTGTTTCAACAGCTGAAAGACAAGTTAACATATAATGAGTGTTTCTTATCCCTAATCCATAGTTACCCTACAAGGTATACATGGATGCATCATTGAGAGGTCTTGGATGTGTCTTGATAGAAAACAGTTAGGTTGTAGCTTATATTTCTTGACAGTTGAGACCACATGAAGAGAACTATCTTGTATGTGACTTAGAGCTCGCAGTAGTGGTATTTTCTCTAAATATTTGGAGCCATTATTTATATGGTGTAGTATTTTGGGATATTGTGGTTAAAGAGGCGTGTTGGGTCTTTTGGACTTAGTTTAAGGCCCTGTGTGGTCTAATGAGACAAATGGATCAATTTGAGAACTTAGGTACGTGAAAATTTTCAAAACAAGTGACTTTTTGCACCTGGGTGTTCAAATTTTGATTCGACTATTAGATGGTGTCCAAATCTATCCCATTAGTTAGCTTATGAGATAACCTATGTATGGGTGCTTTAATTACTCTGATCGAATGTCGTATGTGAAAATAGCACACACTAGAAATTCATCATTTTGTTATCAAATGACAGTAGAAAATTTAGACTGGCACGCTGTGGCATATGGCGTCTCATGCCACGATATATGTTGTTGAAATTATAAGTGTGTGGCTCTATGGCACATGCTGTAGTGCATGGACTATTTTGCTACTTGATTTTGTGGTTTTTAATATATGCAATGATTGAGATGAATGTATATGATTTATTTTTGCTACGTATTGCTCTAATGCATTATGGTTTTAATGATTTTACAAATGAGTCTTGGGCCTAAGCTTTTCAAACATTTTTTAATTAATGTAGTGATTTAAATGTGGTAATTTAGTTAATCTTCTCCTTTGTCTGGTGGATAAGGAGGAAGGTTATAGTTGAAGTTGATAAATGATCTATTACACTCATTAATATAGCCATTAGAGTAGTCATCTTCTCTCCTCTTGCATCTTGCAAAGTGTCTGTTAGACACTTAAATCTTCTCGATAGAAATCAATTACACTTAGTCTTCTTCTTTTCTGAGTTTTTTGGGATATTCGAGCTTTTTTGAGTTTTCTTGGTGGTTGAAGCAATGTAATTGTACTTTACTATAGAGGTTCCTTTTTACATAAGATAACAACTATAAAAGTTATATGCTCTGATAAAAGTAAGTAAGGTTTATACTAGTGTAGCATTTTAGCATAGGTGTTATAAATCAAGAATGAATCACAAAGAGTTTGATCCAAGCAATAATTGTATTTAGATAGATTCTAGAAAGCTATTAAGTAAATACAATTAATTGAAAATGAAAATAATAGCTAAGAAATGAGTTTTGAAGATTTTAAGATTGAGATCATAAACAGAGCATGAAAAACAATTTAGTATTGGTGCTATTTATAATAGTACCGATGCTATAATGAGAAATAATGACAGCATAATGAAAATAACACAGTGTTATTTTGATAGTACCGATACAAGGCTCTTCATAAATGACAATGATATTTTTAATTTTACGAAAATAAAGAGGTTATTTTAAAAGATGATTTATAGCATAGGTGTTGATAGAAAGTACCAGTGTTAATGTAACTTGAACGAAATTTTATATTTCAAAGCTTTGAAGAAGTATGATGCTAATATTTAGCACAGGTCTTAAAATAACTTATACTATTCCTTTTAAAGGGTAATTTGTTCAAGGCTGAAGATTTGTACCAGTGCTATCAAATAGCACAAGTGTTAAAACAACTTAGCATCTTCTTTTGGATAGAAATTTCTTTAAGGTAGAAGAGTAGTACCGGTGTTATAGAAAAGCACAGGTGATAAATAATCTCTTAAGTAAATTATATCTGATCTTTTGACCTCTTTCTTTAAGATTCAACTTGATCTATCCCAAAGAAGTCAAGATTCATAGATTAAGCCCTGTAAAAACAACTTAAAACAACTCCGAAGCTTAAGTTAGTAAAAGATTTAAAATGTAGTTCAATTAAGTTTAAGAATCTTACAACCCATTGGGATTTACCATTCCTAATTCCCTTTTAATGAATGTAAACTGCCTTTCAGCTAAAGGTTTGGTGAAAATATCTGCTAGTTACTTAGTAGTAGGCACAAATTCTAGTATAATATCCTTCTTTTGCAAATGATCTCTTAAGAATTAATGTCTTATGTCAATATGCTTAGTTCTTGAGTATTGGATAGGATTCTTGGCTAAGTTGATAGTGCTGGTATTGTCACATGTGGTTGGAATTTCTTTAAGATGAATTCCTAAATCTTCCATTATTGTTTTAACCACAAAATTTTTGCATAATAGATTCCAACCGCCAAGTATTTAACTTTACATGATGATAAGGACATGCTATTTTGTTTCTTACTGAACCATAATATTAATGAGCCACTAAAGAATTGACAAGTTCTACTTGTGCTCTTCCCATCTATCTTGCATTCTCCATGATCAGCATCTGGATAAGTAATCAATATAAGCTTCCTCCTTTTGAAAACCAAAGTCTTAGCTATATAGTTCCATTCAAATGCTTGAAGATTCATTTCATAGCCTTTAAATGAGATTCTCTTAGATCAGCTTGAAATCTTACACACATGCAGACACTGAACATGATATCAAGTCTGCTGGGAGTCAAGTAGAGCAGTGATCTAATCATTTGCCTGAATGTTGATTGATCCTCCTTCTTCCCTTTTTTGTCCTTCTCCATCTTGATTAATGCACTTATAGGTATATTACTTGGATTTGAATTTTTGAATCCAAACTTCTTTAGCAGTTATTGAGTATACTTGGTTCGGCTTATAAAGATCACATCCCTCATTTTCTTGATTTGCAATCCAAGAAAGAAGTTCAATACTCTCATCATAGACATCTCAAATTTACCTTGCATAATCTTAGCAAATTTATCACAAAAAACCTAATTAGTAGCTCCAAAAATAATATCATCAACATAAATATCAACTATAAGGATATCATTACCTTTAGTTTGATAAAATAGTGTTTTATCAACTATTCCTCTTTTGAAGTTATCATTTAATAGAAAAGTACTTAACCTGTCATAACAAGCTTTTGGTGCTTGCTTCAGTCTATATAATGCTTTCTTCAATTTGTAGACATGATTTGGCATTGATCGATCCTCAAATCCTGAAGGTTGCTCTACATAAACTTCTTCATTGATTAGTCCATTCAAAAACACATTTTTAACATCCATTTGATAAAGTTTGAAATCTTTAATGCAAACAAAAGCAACTAAAAGTCTAATAGCATCAAGTCTAGTAATAAGAGCAAAGGTTTCGTCATAATCAATACCTTCTTCTTGATCATAACTTTTAGCTACTAGTGATAAGGATTAGTCGCTTGCTTTTAAAATTAAACTAAGCTAACCCTAATGCAATTAGAAAACTAATCTAATTGTGAATGAAGTGACTTCCCTATGCAAGTAAGAACCCTAGGGTGTTACTAATGGAAGATTCCTAGCCCTTTAATTAATTATGATAGCTCACTTAACTCCTCTTCCTTGGTTGAAGAAGTGTTTACCTAAGATAATTATCTCAAGTAACCTAGCTTTACTAATTCAATTCCTTAAGTGCTATTACAAGCCTCCTAGGTAACCATACTATCTTAGCTCTAAAATTAACTAAGTATTTAGTTAAAATTCATTTCTAATTTCCACTGCTCAAAGCTATACTTAAGCTCAAAACTATGAAAATTCAAGCAACTCATCAAGTATTCACCATACAATTACACGCTAGGCTAATGCAAGACATTCTCCAATTGAAATCACATATTACAATGTAAATTCATGAGGAGGCAAAAATTCTAGTAGCAATAAGAGCATCAAATTCAACTAAAAATCTTGTTTCAACATTACAAATTACAAATAACTATCAAACTAAAGTCAAATTAAACCATAATTAACAATAGTCATAGTATTCTAATGAAATTGAAACAAGATGAGGAAATAGTTAAGCTTAGCCAAGTAAGACTTTAAAACTCTTCTTCTATCAACCCTCCCCTAGGATTTCATGTAGAATATAGCTAGAAACATTAAGAAAATCTTGCTTCCTCCATGAAGACCATGTGGCTAAAAGGTATGCTCCATAGTCTTGATGAATTGAGTTTCAATTCTTCCTTTAGATGCTTGGGGTGAGTTTGGCCATGATAGGGGAAGAGAATGGTGGGAAATTTGAGTGGATTTGATGTAGAAATGGTGGAAGAATAGGGGCTAGATATGCTGGAGTGTAGAGAGAAGGAGGAGAAAATGAAGAACACTAAGAACAAGAGAGAGAAAATGGAAGATGAATGAAATGATGATTGATCTGATTTGAGGGGGTAAATGGCATGCTCAATTCTATTTTAGCATCAGCTAAAGCTTAATTAAAAAATATAAAAAGAAAATTAAAATGAAAATGGGAGTCTCATCACACTTACAAGGTTCCTCCTATTGGTTTGTAGATGATTTCAATGTATGCCTAATTTCTCATTTTTCATCCACATCATTTAATCTAATTTAATCCCTCAAAATAATCATAATTCATATGTAAATGCTGAACAATTGACCTCAAGGAGTGTTGACCTCAATTGCCCAATTGATGTACAAGTCACATGCCACCTATGTCACATAAATCACATAATTCAATTAAATAGCATGTTATATAATGAAATCTAATTAATGTCTAGAATTAAATTCATAATTAGAAGGTAGAATTTATTAAATTAACCAAGTTTTAGGTTTCACAAAATTATATAAGAATTTTTGCACAAAAACAAATCGAAAACTAGGTCAAACTAAGACACTTTAGAAAGTGTTAACTTTTTATTTAATTACTCTCAAACTAAAATTAATTTTAAAAATATAATTTTATCACTCATTAACTAGACAAAAAATTTACTTTGTCAATTTTTCTTGTACATTTTCTCGAAACTTTATTTTTTTGGATCAAAATATGCCTAGTGTATTGAACTTAGAAACTTAAGAAATTTTCCAAATCTAATGCAATGAGTGCACTTTGAGATGATAAAACATTAATAAAAGGATCCTAATTGATAAATAAAAGTGGGTAACAAATGTGTTATATTAACTAGCTTGGCCTTATTCCTTACCACAATACTAGTTTTATCAAGTTTATTTCTAAAGACCCATTTCGTTCCAATTATAGGATGATCACTTGGTCTAGGCACTAAGTCCCAAACTTGACTTCTCTCAACTTGGTTCAACTCTTCTTGTATTTCTATGAGTCAATATTCATCAAACAAGGCTTCTTTAATGTTAGAGGATTTAATATTAGAAAGAAATGCACTAAAATGGCATACTTCTCTAAGTGAACCTATTGTCTTAACTCTATCACCAACTTCTCCAATGACTTGATTAGTAGGATGTAACTTGCTATATCACCAACCTTTTTAAAAGATTATTTGTCTCTCCACTTTGATCATTAGTCATGGTATCATTATTGGTTTGATTTTCCTCCTTTTATTTTAATGAGAGATCATCAAGAGGAAGATTTACAATTTTTTATTCTTTGTTCTCATCTGATAAGGATTCATCAAATTTAAAATGAATTGACTCTTCAATAGATAAGATTCTTTTGTTAAAGACTCTAAAAGCTTTACTTCTATTGAATAATAAAGAAATACAGCTTCATCACTTTTGAAGTCAAACTTATGTAAATTATCCTTACCATTGTTGAGTATAAAACACTTACGGCCGAATACATTCAAATAAGAGATGTTAGGCTTTCTTCCATTGTAGAGCTCATAAGGAGTTTTGTTCATACTAGGTTAGATATGTGCTCTATTTGTGATGTAACATGCTGTAGTTGTGGCATCTATCCATAAATACTTAGGAAGCTTTTCTCATTTAGCATGGTCCTTGCCATTTCCTCTAAGGTTGTGTTCTTTCTCTATACAACTCTATTTTGTTAAGGTGTTCTAGGAGTTGAGAATTCATAACTGATTCTTTGTTCTTCACAAAACTCAATGAAGTTAAAATTGTCAAATTCTCCATCATGGTTACTTCTTATCTTTACAATTTTCAAACCTTTTTCATTTTGTACTTTAGTTTCAAATGCCACAAAATATTAGATCTAGAATAGTTATCAACTATAATAAAGCTATAGAGATTACCCCTTAGACTTTTTACCCTTAAAGGACCAATTAGATCCATATAAAGCAATTTGAGAGGCCTTGATGTTATACTACATTTTTGCTTTGAAACATAGTCTTAGTTTTTTAGGCCTTCCATACAAGCATCATAAAGCTTATCAGCTTCAAATTTTATCTTTGGTAGCCCAATGAAAATTTCCTTCTTTACAAGCTTGTCCAATTGCTTCATGTTGACATGTGCTAATCTCTTTTTTCACAGCCAGCTCTTATCATTTACAGAGATGAGACATTTTGTGTTCAGTGAGTCATCATCATAAAGATTAATTGAATAAACATTCTGTAACTATCTTTCCTTCTAGGATGGTTTTTCTTGTTTGTTTATCTCTCACAATGTAATGCACAGCATTAAAGATGACCTCATAACCCTTATCACATAATTGACTTATACTCAAGAGGTTATGTCCTAAGCCATCAACTAAATAAATGTTATAAATACAAGGAGAGTTGGATGAATTCTTACCAACCTTACCTATACTGAGAATTCTTTCCTTTTCATTATTTCCAAAGGTGATAGTTCCATGATCTTTAGTTTCTACCATACACAGAAATATAGAGCTATCATCCGTCATGTGCTTGGAGTAGCCATTGTCTAGATACTACTTTTTATTTTGTGACTCTCCTTGATACTTGCACAAATGTCATATTTTCTTAGGTACCCAAATCTATTTGGTCCTGATGGGTTAGTAGACTCCTTTAGAACCTACTTTATATTTTTACTCAACCCTTGCTTCCTATGGATACATGACTTAGTCTTGTGCCCTTTTTTGCTACAATTGGAACATGAGTAAGTTAGTCACAGTAGCAAGAACAATGAAGTTCTTTTAATATTTTTTTCTCCTTGTTTGGTTTATAGCCTATGCCATCTTTATTAAAAACAATTCTTTGTTGACTCAAAATTTTGTTTAAATTATCTTTACCCTTAACTAATTTCACAAGTTTATTTTTCAAATCTTCCTTTTTTGAAATATAAAAAGGACAATCAATACACAAAGTTTCTTTTTCCAAAATAGTAACATTCTTTTTCAAAGCATCATTTTTTAGATTTGAGAAACAAGTTTTCCTTTTTAGAAATAGCAAGTTTCTTTTTAACTTGTAAAAGATTTTTCATAAGAAGAAATAGCTCATTATGCAGGTCTTCAAAAGCAATTTTTAACTATTCAAATATAAAATCAAATTCAAAGTCAGAGTCTAAATTATTTACCTAATTAGAATGGCTTTTGGCCATTAGACACAGATTTGCTTCTTCTTCTTCTGTAGATTCTTCATCACTTCACCCTAGATTGAAGAGAGATAAGCTTTAAATTTTTCTTGCCATACTTATAGCTTTGGCTCTCTTGTTTCATAAGGCAGTCAGTCTTTATGTGTCCAGGCTTCTTGTATTTGTAGCAGATTATCTCCTTTCTTTCTTCTTTGAGAATTTATTCCTAATCTTTTTCTTTCTAAAGAATTTGATAAATTTCTTGACAAACATAGCCATTTCTTCATTAGAGTCTTCACTATCACTGGCTTTAGAATCAAATTCTTCCCTTTCTATAATTTCACTCTTTTCTTTTCTTATGAGTTATCCTTCTACAGCTTTATATGGAAAGTAAGGACTAGTCTCGACAATCTCCCATAAATCAAGGTCTGAGGCCTTAAAGAATAGTATCATCTTACTTTTCTAGAAAGTATAGCTTTCATCATTGAATCCTGGGGGCCTATTAATTTCAGCACATTTAAGGAGAGTACATTCGCCAAAACTAACTATAGGATCCTTTTATATGTTAAGTCTTTTATCAAGAGTTTCAAGCTCTGATACCAAATGTTAAGATAGGCTGGCACCCAAGAGGGGAGGTGAATTGAGTGACACTTCAAAACTTTTAAAAACTTAAAAAGAGTAAAGAACTAAAGAGTGAATGAAGAAGATAAGACACATGAGGTTTATACTAGTTCAGCCACAAACTTGGCCTACATCTAGTCCTCAGGATCACACTTGAGATTTTCAACTAAGTTCATAGGCTTCAATGGGTGCTTGCCACCACAATGTAACTCTCAAGACTAAACTTGTCTTGATTTACTTAACAAACCTTGCTACAATCTAACAAGTTGTTACAAACACTTAAAAAATCCTTTTTTAAGATTTCTAAGAAAATAAGATAAGCTTTTGGAAAAAACTCTCTTAAAGAGTAGATGAGAATACAATTGAAAGCTTATAAACTTATGAGAGCTTTTCACAATTATTTTCAAGAATAATGAATGAATGCAAGATATAAAAGAACAATTTGAAAGCTCTTTAAGTGCACAAATGATAATTTGTTCGGCCAAAGATCATTAGCTCTTGTTCTAGTTCAAAATGAATCATTTATATAGTTTTTAGAAGTTGACAAATCTATTTGTGCATTTTCTTATGAGTGATTGGTATAATCACTCGTGAATTTACACTAGAGTTGTTTCAAAAAATTGAATGTGATGAATCATGTGTGAACCCCTTGTTCTCTCACGTGTGGTTTTGCACTTCTGAATAACCATCTAGTTCTGTGTGCTAAAATTTGCATGATATATCTTTGCTCTGTCAAGTAGTTTTGCACTTATGAATATACTCACATATCAAAGTGCTAAAACTTGTAAGTGCACCATTAGCTCTCATGCGTGGTTTTGCATATAAGAAACTATTATCAGTTCAACATGTGGAGCCTTTTCTCTCTCACATGTGAAATGGTTGGTAGAATAACAAAGGCATTCTAAGTGATCAAAATTTGCATGGAACCAGAATGTATCACGCTTGAAATTGCAAGCACTAAAGCGCAAACTTGTTTGGTACATTTTCATGCATAGAACTTCACAAAACTCAAACAAGATTTTGCATGATCAAAAGATATAGATATGTGAATCAATGATCATACATATGAACAATTTAGCTTGGCTTGAGAAGACATAAGACTCAACAAAGCAAAATGTGATTGTATAACAAGTGACAAATCATGCATGGCTACCATCAGTCTCACACGTGGTTTTACACTTTGAACAATGCAATGAAGCATAGATGCTAAAACTTGCATGGATAATAAAGGCTTTCACGTATGGTTTTGCATGCAAAACCAAAGCTTAAGGCATCACATAATATAAGTGCTTAATCATGCATGAAGCACTTCTTCACACTCATATAATCTAGCAATCAGTGTGCCTAATATGTAAAAACTTATGAGTAACTTGCAGAATCACTCGTGATTTTGTCTCTCAAAATGCAAATAGCTTCTATGAAATACAATACACAAGAAAGACATTGTTTGCAAGCTTTAACATTCTTAGATAAGTCTTAATGCATATAAAACAGACATTTGATGCATTCATTTAATGATTATGAAAAGTGATTAAGCTCTCTAAGTTTTCATATCGAACCTAAGAGAATTTAAATAACTTATCCTAAACTTCTTTATCTTCTCTTGATTCTTGATGCTCTTGAGGTTTTGTCTTCATCCATGATTCTTTATATCTATACAGATAACAAATAACTCTTCTCTTTATTTTGTAATTATTAAAACACATGATCCAAGACACATAACTTAGAATTCATAGCAGTGGTGTTTGCTCTGAAGATTTGGCACCATTACTTATATGGTGCTATGTTTACTATGTTTATTAACCATAAGAGTTTGAAATACTTGATAGGTCAGAAGGAACTGAATATGAGATAGGAGCTTCAAGAAATTTGTTGTGATAGTAAAATCTAATATATGTGTCACATCGCACAGTGTCCAAGCTGCGATATATGACACATAACTAAGGCATGTTGCTCTGTACCACATGCTGTGGTGCATATGCTGTAAGCCATGATGCATGGCTTGTTTTTTAGAAAAGTGGTTATTTGATTTTTTTATTGAGTAGTTGTGTTTGCACTTCCTAAGCCCTTTTGTTTAAACATTTTTTTCTATGAAGTTGGGATCCTCCATTTTGAAAACAAATTAAGGGCTATAACTCTGATATTATATTGTAATGTGTGTGTGGTTTGGTAAAGTTTGGATGAAATGGTAGACTTTACAAACATCTTGATTTTCTAATTTTGAAACTAATTTCTAATTAAGGATAAATTAATAAATTAGTGATAGTTTAGTGGAAGGTTTGGGTTTCAAAATGAAGAGTATATACAAGTGGAAGGATTGGGTTTTAAAATGAAGCGAATGCATGTGGTGAGGATTTTCCTTACTATGCCACACACCATGTCTCATAACATAAAAATGTGGCTGATAAGTATGTGAAAGCTCATGGGTTTTGGTGAGAAAGGAAAGGAAACATGAGGAAGAGAGGTGGAGGAGCCCACGGTCAACTAGTTTAGAGTTAAATGATAAAGTTTTGAGATCGTAAGCTTAAATAAACTCTAAAACTGAAAGAAAAAGGAAGGGAAATTGTGAAGGAAGTGTGTTAGGATTGATAGAAGTGATTGAAGGGGTAATAAGGAACTTACATTGACCACATGAAAGGAAATGGCTATCTAAATGTGGTTTTAAGTGATAATTAGTATTTATGGTCAATTTAATAAATTGACTAATAATGCTGATTATGTGTAGATTGTTGTGTGGTGCATGTAACTTGAGAGAGGAAGCATGTAGAGACATTACGTGCATAAGAAATCTATGGATAACCCTTTCTTGTGATAAAAGGATTGAGATAATCGAATAACTTACCCTATAGTAATATCAAGGTTGTTTGGGATTAACCTAAAACTTTGTAACTAGTTTGAGTCGAAATGATAAAGCTTTGAAACTGTTGGCTCAAATTGATTAAATTAGGAAGATGAAAATAGGTGAAATTTGAAAAGAGTGTGTCATTGCTTGTGTTGAGAAGTGATTAGGTGTAGAAGGTGAAGATGGATTTGAATAGGGAAAATGAAAATGTTTAGATTCTTAATTACTATAATTGACATTATTAGTCAATAAGATAATTGACTTTGGTTGCCAATTTTTATGTAGATTCTCGTGTGTGACGTGTCAAATATCAAAAAGAGATTTGAGAAAGGGAGTATAACACAGATAACCCTTTCTTGTGAATAGAAGGGTTGAGGTAACCATATAGTATGTTGTTTTTATTAGCTATTAGAACTATGTAAAAGTGAATGCTTGAATTATGATTTTAATGTTGTGTGTTTCTGTGCATTACTTTACAATACAAATGGTTTTAGCATGTAATATGCTTTTGAATGATTATTGAACTATTATTGGGTTTTAAATTGTAATAGGTATATATATAATCTGTAAAATGTGGAACAATGGTGAATTATATTTGAAAAGCATAATTATAAGGGGTAGGAGTTCACCCTGGGTATGGGTGGATGTGTGTGTGTGGAGATATGAGTGATTAAACCTGTATGATTGGGCTAGCACCATGGGACATAAGGTGCAGCATTTTATTTAGGCTAGTACTATAAGACATTTGGTACAGTATTATATTAGAATTATTACCATGAGATATTCGGGTAGTCTGGCAACACCCCAGTTCCCATTAGGGTGCGATAAAGAGTCAATGACACCTTTATTACAAGTGCATGAAATGATGAAAATCATAGTCCAGAGGTGGGATGGAATACCTTTGGTGGGTGTTTCTACTAGTGAAGGTGTGCTTGTGTAACACTTGCCCTGAGTGTTATCAAAAAATCACACAATTCAAATAAACTAAGTGTGGTTAAGGAGTTATCCTCTAACCAACTTAGGAAACAAATCATTTAAATCACTAAATAGATAAACCATCACAAAATAAATATTTAATACCTTTAAAAAAATTTATAGGTTCTACCTATAATGCACGGAAGCAAGCTAGGCGAAAGCGGGGTAAAAAGATGCTATCATGATAGCCTCCCTAGGCCACTTTCAGGAGGCACCGTTCTGTCATTCGGTCCCCGATTAAAGAAATTTTAAAGCTCACATGTCATTAGTGCACCAAATTTCAAAAAGATCTAACAGTCGGATTAAAAATTGGACATGTTACAAGTTTGGTCATTTTTGCTTTCATGACAACAACACCTCCGAACTAATTCTCGGAGTGCACCATTTCATCATCTGACCTCCGATCAGAGTGATTCTAAAGCCCACATGTCACTTTTAAAGAGTACTATTAGCATACCAAATTTTGAAAGGGTCTAACAGACGGATTGAAATTCATGTTTGTTGCAACGTCAACATTGTTGTGGTCATGACAGCACTTTTGCTGTCATCACAGCTCCTCCGGATGAAATTCCAGAGTGTGCCATTTCTCTATCCGGTGTCTGATCAATGTAATTCAAAAGCCCACATAAAGCCTATAAAAATTTTTACTTGTGACCTAAATTTTAGAGAAATCCAACAGTCAAATTAAAATTTGAACACCCAGATGTAAAAGTACAGTTTTTCGGTAAAAACTATTTTCAAAATTATCCAAATCTCATCCTAAGGGTCATAAACTTGTGGAAACACTTTGGACACATCAAATAGGACTAGGAGTACCTGATATAAAATTTAAATGATGGAAAAATCCCTTACATCAAAATTTAACCACCCGGGTGCCATTTCCCAAAATGGACCCTATGCCCCCAAAATTTACAAATAAGATAAGAGTGGCCAAAAACCATTCCAAATACCATGTATTTATATAAATGCACATGCTAAAAATTTTCACTTGGCTCAAAGCTCCCCGTGGGGCTCACACACCCACTTTCTCTATCCAAGGTATATGTTTGCCCTTAGCATACAATTTGCAATGCGACCACTTTACAATTGTGTATAAAATCACCCATATTCATATATATATATACACACACACCAAAATAAAAATTTGTTTGTAGTGAAAAGTTGGTCTATCAAATGAATCCATCAAAACCATATACCATAACCAAGTTTCCTAAACACAAGTTTACAAGCAACAAAAATTCATACACAAGCACATAATCCACACACACATGTATGTATAGTCACATCCTACTAGCACCCTAACCTAAATACATTATAATATACTTGCTTAAAAGAAAGGGGTTGCAGATCTTTACAATCCATAAGAAAACCCCTATCTCTTTTTCCTGTCCATTACTTGATCATTTGCTTAGACCTATAAATATTGTAAAGAAAGGGATGAGACATCTACAATCTCAATAATAGAGAAATCAATATTCCTTATTACAAGGAAAGCCATAGTCAAGTAAATGGATAATAGATTCAAAATAACATATAATTAACTAATTAAAATGCTTGAGTATATGAGATAGGCTAATATGACCTTTCCTGACCAATAGAATTTCCCTTGGTACTCTTTAACTTGTAGGTAAACCTTACACCCATTGTACCTTCATAGGTATAAAATATAAACCAAGGCATGATCTGATCTATCAAACCACATGTGCCCCTTTGATGTGAATCCTGAGTAGTCGAAGCTAACTCCCTCCCAAAGCCAGCCTGACTTACTCTCCATGTGAGGGCTACCTTGGCCTAGGCACTCAACCTTACACTTCATATGCCGGATTTCCTCCTCCACTGAAAGGTGTTAAACACTCAATCCACTAACCACTTTAATATGATAAGCCCACAATACGAAAGGTAATCCTGAGTATGGACAGTAAGCCATAGAATATCACAAGATAGTATTTACCCATTGGTGAACTCCCACCTAGATCATGCCTCCTACCCTTTTCTACCTTTCCTAAGTATTGACCACTTTAACACTCAAGGTAGTATAAAACTCATAATTCATCTCTTAAGCAGTTCCTTAACCTATCTAAGGTACGAAACCTAGTTACACTTCCCTAAGTGTAACTCCTCATTTTTTTATGATCACAATGCATGTTAATAATCTTATTTCCATAAGTAACATGATTAATAAATAGATAGTAAATATAAATGCATTATTATTAAAGCAATACCCATAAACCCTTCTAAAACACATTTTATTTGCATTCAATTGTTTAAAACATGTAATGCATGCTAAATAATATTATTTACTCAGAAATAGCTACACAAAGCAATAAAAATATAAATTTCCTTATTACCTTAACCCTTTGGTACCAAAAGGGTTCTCCTTGTACAAAATAAGACTTAGCTTGTTCCTAAACTTCTCAATAAATTCCACTAATAATTCCCTATAATATATAAGTGATCCACATCACTTTTTATGGCAAATAGCATATAAGAAGACTATAACTCATACTGCAAGACTTGGGTCAATGAGCCATAATCCGTCCCAATGGTCCATATATTAAACTAACTAGTTATATAGCTTCACTTAACTACCAAAACCATTTAATAGCCACCACTAGGCCAATTTCCAAACTATACAATTTTTAAGCAATTAAAAACCTTTACTTAGTGCCACCAACTTTCATAATTAGCCCTTATAATGAAAACTAAACTTAATTTAAATCTTATTGGATTCAAATAACATAATTATAACTAAATCAATAGGCTTTAACCATTAAAGAGCAAAACCCAATCTCTCAGGGTTTAATTTTGCCCAAAATACCTCTATTCATCCAATTATCTACTAAAAACATTATAGCACCATAAAAAGCTCAAAACAACCTCCCAAGGACCTAAAGGAACCAAATCTTACAATAATAAAGCCCTTGGGATCAAAATCCAAAATTTACCTCTTTTAAAAATTGAAGAAAATCAAGAGGGAAGGAAGAAGATTGAAGTAGGGAGTTTACCTACCGTGTAGCCAAGCTCATGACGACCATAAAGCCTTCCAAATCCGAGCCCAAGTCCCTTCTTCCTCCTCTTTTCATCCTCTTACTCTCTCATTCGTGCATTTCTTTTCCTTTTGTTTTTCTTGTTTCATTTGTTTCTTTTCTACGTGCTCTTATAAAAAAAACTGAACTAAAAAATTTTGGAGCAAATTACAAGTAAGGGCCCAATATTTTTTTATAACATAAAAGTCCAGGTCAACTTTGTTAATTTTTTTCATAGTTAAAAATAAAATAAAACCTAACTTTTTCTTAGTAAAATTCAAACTCGGACCTCTATCATACTATTATTAATTTTAATTTAATTATACATACTTTATTTATATTTTTCTTATAAATCCGAGTCTTAAAATTTCAGAATGTTACAGCTTGGGTTAGTATGCAATTAATCTAGTAGAGCCTATGGTTTTGTGTTAGGGAGCTTTAGAGGATCGATAGATAAATGATCATGCTAGTGGTTGTGATTGTATTAATGTATTTGAAAAAAAAAGGAAAACTATGTTATAATTGATATATAAACTATTACTTCTATTTTGTTTACTTATACATGGTTATACCTATTAATGAACATTTAATGAGCTATTTTAGTTACTGAGATTTTTAATATTTACATTTTTTAAGTTTTGACGTTAGCAATGCCAAAAGGAATGATTCTGGCCAAGATTTGTGATATTTCTACAAGGCTCACTGTAAGAACTAGTGTAATGAATTTATATAGTAGTAGTTGTGATTATGTATATAAATTTCCATAGGAACAAATATCATGCATGAGTAGGTGAATGTTAATACGAGTGTGATTTTGGTATCCTAACGCAAGGTGTGTACATATGCGTGTATGAAGTGATATGACGATATGGGCTAGTAACTTACTATATGTACACATGGATGTGTTGAATTTATGATATATGTGTGAAGTTTAGCCATTCTTGTGGTTTGAAATGAAATTGTGTGTGGCCAAATGTGTGTGATGGGCAGTTCACAGGCCAAATATGCATATGTGTGTGGTATTGTTTATATGATTATTCAATCAGGTGTAACTTGTTCAATTGGATGTAGTCAAGGTCCTATAAGTGACCAATGACTTATAGTTTCAAATGGTGATGCTCAAGTGGTGAATTGTGACTTTAAATGATCAAAATGCACTTGGGTGTCAAAATTTTAAATGGAGTATCATATTTGAATGACCAGTGTCATTGGTTAGATTTTAAAACATGTTTCATATGGGTGCTTAAATCACTTTAATCAAACATTGAATAAGAAAATGGCTCACATTTGAAGTTCACATCATAAACTACTATTTTGATAGCAAAATCTGATATGTGTGCCACAGCGCATATCAACATGTTGTGGCACATGGCACAGAGTGTGAGCCAGTGTCTTTATGCCATATGTTATAGAACATGTAGCACAAGCCGCCTAGCACAACTCACATTTTGGTTAAGTTTTGTTGTTTGAATTAAGTTTTCTTTTAGACTTTCACACGTTTGAGTAAAATACTTTCATTGTGATATGTTTTTTTTATAACATGTGTAATTTAATGATTTAGTTTTCAAATGATTTATGTTGGGATCTCAACCTTCCAAAGAAAATGGTTTTTTTTTATATGTTTGGTAAGATAGCGTGGAAGATTGAATGGTAATGTCAGTAAGGGCATTATATTTGTCAACCTGAACGGCATCACCAAGAACTCAAAATGCCTGTATTAAGTATGAAACATTGTCTTAGGTATATCCTCAGCATTCACCCTCAACTAATAGTACCCAAATTGCAAGTCAATTTTAGAAAACATAGAAGATCATACCAACTGATCCAGCAAATCATCAATCCTCAAAAAGATATTTATTTTTCACATACCTTGTTCAACTACCTATTGACTAAAGCTGTCATTACTCAAAAAAATAATATTAAGCTACATTAATGTAGTACTAGCATAAACCTAGGTCGATCTTTATGAGGAGGCTTAGTTGGACAAGCTTGATTAAAGTGTGTTACAAGTTAATAGGAGTTTAGGATTGATTTGGATTCAAAACTAATTAAGCTAATGAACCTAATTTTAGAGTGAGTGAAATGGGTGTGTGAAAACTTGTTAAGAGTTAGGAACTCCCATGTGGATTTGGTCACTTGTTCTTGTTTGATTACAACTTAGCTATTTTAGCCTCCTCTCTCTTTAGTTTTAGTCACTTAGTTATATTAACTAAGACTTGGCTAGTTTCTTTTTGATCACTTAGATATAGGTGAGTAGAGGCTGGAAAGAAAATAATGAATGTATAAAGTTGCTAACTAATATAGATGCAATGTAGAAATAGGTCAAAACCAAAGGAGACTGATACTAAATTTTAAAGTCCTATTTCTCAACATGGGCTTTACTTACATATCACACCTTACATTACATTTCCAATTCAACAACAAAGATATAACTCTTAATTTGTTTTTAAAATGTGGAGTCTCGACTTTACAAGAAAACATGTTCAATAATAAGGGCTTATAGAAGCACAGACACATACCCATTTAATAAGAAAAAAACAATTATTTTTCCCAAAAATAAGCCATGCATTGCGGCATGTGGTATAGAGCAACATGCTCTACTTTTATGTCATGTGCTGTGGTATTGCCACCATGTGTCGCAGTGCATGCATCAGATTTTGCTATCATGGTATATTTCTAATACAAATTGATGCATCATGCTATTTTCACATCTGATGACTGATTGGAGTGATTCAAACGCCTACATAAAGGTCATAACATAATCTATCTAATGAGATAAGTTTGTACACAATCTAACAATTTGATCATAAATTGGACACCTAGGTGAAAAGTTTAGAACCCTAAGTGTTCAATTCGTACACCTTGCCTTAAAGGACCACTTTGGGCCTTAAACCAAGTCTAATAGGACTAAATACACTGATTGACACATCATATTACATATATCACATCACAATCATAATCTGACCTCTCAATGCCATATTATACACTTATGGTTTTATATGAGGCATACCACATAACCACACAAACACAAACACACATGTTCCATTTTGAACTATCCGACTTCCACATATGGGGCTAAGCCTTGTCATATGGTTAGGAATCATAAATTTACTTGACTTACAAAAATGGGGCCAAGCCTCATTATTTAGTCAAGTTTAATATGAATACACATTATCATGCAATAATTCATATTCATTACTAGTGGAACAAGTGATATAACATAATATATGCTTGCTAGAATAGCATTTAGGCCTAACCATGTATTCACTACAGTGATACACTCGGTGAGATACAATATCAATCATATAAGCAAGTTATCACTATTTATCAATCACACATATTTATATATACGTATGCACATATGCATCCTAGTTGGCAACCCTAAACATTTATCAACATTATTATACATTTATTATAGAAAAAGTAGTTATTTTACTACCAAAATGAAGCTAGTCCTTCCTTACTTCCTTTCCTAGCTTTCTTCAACTTTATGTACCTGTATACAAAAGTAATGGAGTGAGATGTACATCCTAGTAACTTGGATAATCCCCAAATATTGATTAGTAAGCAAAATCAAGTACAAGATATAAAGTAGCATCAATTTCAATGAAAAGCAATATAATTAGATATATACACTATAAGATGCTTATTCATCCACTATGCTTATGTACTCATGGTTCCTGCTAATGGAGAAAGCTCAATTCTTGGACCAAGACTTCCTAACATTATATGAAACAGGACCTACCAACCATGCCTCATACCAAGGTATCTAGGATAGGTACTATGCTCTTTTGTGTCCCTACTAGTGGATAAAAAATTAATGCTTGGACTATTAAGACTTCTAAGTCTTACATAGAGTAGGGCCACGACCCCCTACCTTAATGACTAAGGTTGTCGTACCTTAGCAAAATAATACTAAGTTACACTAATGTAGTAGTAGTATGGGCCTAGGTCATTCATCTATGAGGAGGCTTAGTTGGAAAATTTAGGTTGAACTGTGGTACAAGTTAAAAGGTTATTAGGGTAGATTTAATGTCAAAACTGATTAAGCTATTAAACCTAATTGTAAAGGAAATGGAATGGGTGTGTATAAACCTATTAGAAGTAAGAACTCCTATGTGGATTTGGTCACCTATCCTTGTTTGATTACAACCTAGCTAGTTTGGTTTCCTCTCTCTTCTCTTTGGTTTTAGTCACTTAGTTATATCAACCAAGATTTAACTAACACCTTGACTAACCGTAATCCAAGATTATGGTCTTAGAGTATACTAAAACCTAGCTAGCAAGAAGCCAAACTAAAGCGTTGCAAACATGAGTCAATTAGGTCAAGCACATTTAATGGAATCAACATGCTCAAGATTATAATTCATGAAGATATTTACATACATTCAAGATGGCAAGATTATGACAAGCAAGAAAACATGTTAAACTTAATAAGCCACAATAAGGTTATGGATAAGCTCAAGAAGGCCGAAACCATATGTCAACATAATAAAACTCAAGTTGCAATAATAAACTCTCAATCATATAAATCATCACTTGAAATTACAAGATCAAAGAGTCATACAAATTTGTAATTCTAGAAAGAGAAATTTAAAACTAGCTAGAAAATAGTACAAACTAAAGGTTTCCTCCTCTTCATAGTAGCTCCTTCAAGAACCTAGCCTTGCATCTTCAAGTGATGAATAAGATAAAGCTTCAACTCATGGCTGATTTTCTCCTCAAAATTACCCAAAGAAGCAAGACTCAGATCATAATGAAAGCTCTAGGTTATGTAGACAAAGATGAGAGGAAGAGAATGATGTGATTTTTGTGAAATTTGGATGGTTAGATTGAGAGATATGGAGGAGAGAGAGTGAAAGTAGAGAGAGAAGTGAGAGAACTTGATGAACTAAAAGATAGAAATCTAATAAAATGAGTAAATGATCTAAAAAATTAATCCTAAACCTAGCTAATAAGGGTTTTGGATGAAATTTGTATGGAACACTTGGTAAACAAGTTGCCAAAAAACTAAACACAAGTGATTAAGTCAAGTAAGGTTAAGGGTAGTCTAGGTTTCAAGTCAACTTGGGTAATAACTCCAATGTTACTCTTCTAATCTCTTATGTGCATGGACATGTTAAGCACTTATGTTCCCTTAATTTCCTTGGAATTCACACCTTGCAATGCAAATTTAGATCTAAAATTGTTTTCCAATCTTCTTAACCACATTGCAATTATCTTGAACTTTGACAAGTTAACTTGATCCATTGTGTGCAAGTGCACGGTAAACTCTTGTGTGCCTCTTCAACCCTTGAAAATCATCCCTCTCTGCCTGAAATTAGGTCTAAATCACATGCTATTAAGCCTCTCCATGTGCCAAGCCAAGTCTTGAACCAAGTCTCTTCCATGTAAAGTGTTACCTATAATAACAACATGAAAATTGACTAAGTTATTTTGCACATGTGATAAAATATAAAAATATTCAAACCCTAATATCTTTTTCCATGTATTTTCAAAATCTATTCAAAACTTCACAAACACACATGAGAAATATAAGGTGACCATGCATACATGCAAATTAGGCCAAACTTGCTAAATTCACAAGTCAACCTAAAATGTTGACTTTTTAATCCTAAGTCCTAGTGTAACTTTCAAGATCAAATATTTCAATCCAAATTGACCTCATATCAAAGCACGCATAAAATTCTAGATTTGCCTTTAAATTCCCATAAATTACAATATAACCAAAATACCCTTAATATGCATAAATTGTCATTAACGCCCGAAACCTTAATTTAACACTAAGAATGCACATTCTAGAGTTTACTATTATGAAATGTGGTCCTAAATGCCTAAGAAAAGTGTGTAACACATATGACCTATTACCTAGTCTAGGATAAACATGAAGATATATAAACTTAAGCCTTCATTAGCAAAGCAAGCTTAACGCTTTTGACTTCCAAGTCTTCCAAGCTTTACACAGAGTAGGGCCATAACCCCCTACCCTAGTCTAATATACACTTGTAGATGCAAATGCACAGGCCTCTTCGCATACATTGCAAGCATTACTCACATACACACATGCATATTTCTTTCACAATATTGCTAGTCTATCATTTTATAAAACATAATGCATATAATTTACATAAAATACTTGTAAATCATTTTACAAGCTAATAGATAAAAGGGTTACTCTAAATAACTTTTATCCTTATTAGTAGGGTTACATTCTTACTACTTCAGTTGAATAACGTAGACTTCCACAAGTAGTCACTTAATTGCTCAATCTACACAATGAGATGCCCTTAATCAGTTTCCACACTTAAGGCAAAACACAAATCAACTAAGTCATACCACATAACACTCATAACAATTCTTCATAACAATTCCAATGGTATTTCTTGGATTTAGCTACCCCAGTCATCACAACTATACACTTAAGGCCATCAAAGTGACCATAACACCCTATTTTCTCATTTAACCAACATTTTTTACCCTTTTAACCTAATCATCTAAGCTAATCTGAGTCTACATCCTTAAGATTCAACCATTAAACCCTAGATAATCACAAAACCTTAGTTTCACACCCAAGAGCCCTTTTAAAACTTTTCCCTTAAATTTTAACCCCTTAAAACTCTGTAATTTAATTTCTCTATCAACCAAACTTAAAGAAATTAGGGTAGAAATGTAGTACAGGATACTATGGAACTAACTTGGCAAGTCACTAGTTGAAAAAAACTCCTAAACTACTAAAAATTGATGCCTTAACACAGTTGAGCCTTCCTTCCTCTCTCCCATGCATTTTTCCTCTTTCTTTCCTCTAAACCATGAGCTAATCTACATTCTAACTTATCCAAATTTTGCACCATGCACTACGGCGCGTGATACAATATGACATTTCTAACTGAAGCTTGTGCACTTCATCCCAAACTAACTTCCCACCATTCGATGTTATAAATACACTAATTAACTAACATTACATATTAGCCCGTCATCTAAAACTATAATCAATCCCCTAATTACTAATTTACTCCTAATTAGCAACTAATTTTTAAAATTAAAGTCCAGGATATCACAGATTGATTTTCCTTATCCATCTTCCCTACGTATGCCATGCTATAAAAGACATAAAGATGAGTTTAATTAATCAAGAAACAGAAGGGTACAATTTTAAAGAGTAGTTAAGAAAGAATTTATTTTAAAAGTTTCGATGTGTATTCTTTGTAAGTACTCTTTTATTAACCTCCTACTATTTAATGGTATACTTAGAGTATAAAAAGTAAGATGTGCAACTTTCATCCTCCCTGCGTTGAACTCCATATATTTGTTTCATAGGGTTTATAACCTTGAAATTTAGAAAGAATTTCTCCAAGAATAGCCTCCTTAGTTTAGCCTAAAAGGATACCTTCACATAAGAGGGATAGTTAAAGTGCTACTCTTTAGCAAGCCCTTCAAGAGAGAAAACAAATACTTTAGCTTGAAATTCTTCAAAATTCATATGCAATGGTTTCATAATATCTCAAACCAAGTAGAAAGTATGAAAAAAATCTATGACAATCTTCATTAGGCAATCCATGGAATTTTCATAATGCATTAATCAAAGAACGCTTTAATTCAAACTCAATATTAGTTAGAGGAACATACAAGCTATATGGATTAGCATGCCCATTAGGTTGTGTTAATTGGCTAATACTTCTCTCTTCGCTTGGATTATGAAATCCTATAAACTCATTATTTATATGACCATTGTAATAACCTTAAATTTTAATATGAGAAATAGATTGCTAATTAAAGGGTAAATTGGTAATTTAGTAGATTAATTAGATAATCAGGATTTTGGATGATAAACTGAGGTTTTGACTTCTTTAGATGTTGAATGGATAGGAGTGAGTGGAAGAACAATGATTCAAACTAAATCGAGCAAGCACAGTGGACTTTCCCTCACTATGCTATACACCATGACATATACTTCATGTGCTGCTATGTATGGCATAGAATTCTAAATGTGTGGATTGGTTTGGGGGGGAGAGAGAGAGAGAAAGGAAGTGAAAAAAGCATGCAAGTGAGGAGAAGTAGCGAACTTATGCTTGGGCAAAGAACTTTAAGGCCTTGTGAGATATTTCTAACTTGTCACTTGTTGGGTAAGTTCCATACTGCCTCAAGCTCCAATTTTACACTAATTTCTCTTAGTTTAATTACATAAAATTGAATTAGGGAGTTTTAAGGGGTTGTTTTCTTACCCTTTTGCAATAAAAGACTCTTCAGAGTTACATTAAGCTTTTACAACTGGTTTGAAAGTTAATGGCTAAAATTTGAAGCTATAAGGTTAATTTAGCTAAATTTAATCAATGCAAATGGGTAAAAGTTTGATAAGAAGCGTATTAAGACTACTATAAGTATTGAGAGAATTTATATAGATGTAAAGGCTAAAGAGGGAAAAATGAAAGTGTTTAGATATTTAGTTTTGATAATTACTACTTTTAGTCAATTTGATAAATAACGCATGATGCTACTTTGCGTATATTAATATGAAATTGTACATTGATCAAGTGAAAAGAATCCAAGTAAGGACAATTGTGCCATAGTAAACCTTTCTTAAGAATATAAAGGGTTAATGTAATCAAATAGTTTGTTATGTTTATTAACTAGTATAACTACATGAAAGTGAATGTGAAAAATATGATTTTATGGTTTCCAATTTAGCACACTTACAATGGGCATGTTTTAGCATTTAAAGTGATTTGACTAAGTTTTCTTATTTACAAATGGTTTTAAAGGAAAATTGAGTGTATATATGGATATCTATAAGTGTAGAAAGTAAAAGTGATTATATGTGAGTGATAGTAGCATGATCATGATAGTGAGTGGGAATTCATCCTCTATGTGTGTATGGTGAATATATGTGTGTAAATGAAATCTATATGGTCGAGATGGAACCATGGGACATCTAATGGAGCATATTATTTAGATTGTTACTATGGGACATTCAGGCAGTCTAGCAACTCCTTAGTGCCTGTGAGGGTGTAATTAAGAGTCAACAACAACTTTGTCGTGTGTGTGTGAAAGGGGAAAACCATAGTCTGAAAGTAGGACAGTATACCTTTGGCCAAGATTTTCTACCACTATAGATGTGCTTTGATCGATATATGATTAATCAAATAGAGTCTATGGTTTTGGTTGGGGAGCTTGGATTATCAGTAGATAGAGGATCATGCTAGGAAGTGTTTGGTTTTTATGAAAAATGACTATAAATGTGTAATGCCCTTTACTCACATTACCATATGCTCTATACAATCTTATTAATTAAATCAAAATCATTTACTTTGAAAGCTTTGAGATCCTAAGAAAAAGATTTTCGAAAATTATTTTATAAATCACTCATGTTATATAACCCCACACACAGTAGAAGCAATAAGTCTAAGTACATCAAAGATAAAGAAAACATGTGCAAATCAAGAAAGACTAAGTGAAATTTGGCACAAAGACCATAGCCGTTTGCCCTGTGCTGTCCACAACAATATGCGGGTACACACACTGCAGCGCACAAACCTAAAATTGCTATCATTATGTAACTTTCTGAGACAAACTTTAGATGTGTGACATTTACATATCCAATGTCCAATTGGGATACATGAAGCTTGTTTTGAAATCTAACTAATGATACTAGTTTAATCTCAATTCGATATCTCTATCAAAAACTGGACACCCAAGTGCATTTTAACCATTTTATGCCAAAATTTTATCACTTGGGTGTCGTAATTTGAAACCAAATGTCATTAGCTAGTTATTGAGCCTTGATCATGTCCAAGGGGACAATACACACCTGATTGACAATACACATGTACAATATAACACAGCTACACACATTTAGCCTGTAAACTGTCCATTCTACCCGTTTGGGCCAAATCACATTTTCATATCTTTAATCCCATACAAGGCCAAATCATCACACATACTCTTCAAACATGTCACATTCACACACATATATGTTCTTTCACTAGCCCATCCAGTCATTTCATCATTCATGCATATACAAGGACTAAGGAGTTCAAAATCATCAAACATACCACAAATACAACTTTATATACATGTATGAATCCTATAATAATTTATACACATTCAATACTAATAACAACAACTTCATTACACCAAAACCTTATAAAGGCTTAATGAGAGATCTCTACTTAGCCAATGTCTTTCCCCTTTAACCCACCAATGTAAGAACCTGAAAAATGTGAATAACCACGAGTGAGATAAAAATCTTAATAACCAATATAGTTCATTTAATGTCTACTACCCTAAATAACCATGCCAAAGTAATAAAACTAAAATAATATCAACTATATAGTAAAGTATGAGAAAATTTCATCCTTTCAAAGAAATTCCACATAAATACACACTAGCATGATCATCTAGCCACCGAACCTTTAATGTTCCTCAACACAAAACCATAAGCTTTCCTGAATCAACCACTTATTGACTCAAGCACACTTTTGGTAGTAGAAACACCTAGCCAAAGGTAATCTAACCCACTTATGGATTATGGTTTTCCTCTTCACACACTTGTGATAGAGGCATCATTGACTCCTAACCATACCCTAATGTGCACTAGAGAGTTGCTAGACTACTTCAATGTCCCATGGTAATAGTCCCATAATATGCTCTACTAGATTATCCATGGTAACAGCCCATATAATGCTTCACTGGATGTCCCATGGTGCTAGCTCAATCATATGAAATTTTTCACTCACATCTTCACACACACACATCCCCACATATCCTGGTGAACTCCCATCCCTTATGATCATTCTCTTTTTACAATTATCACTGCCTTTTCACATTTCTATAGCATATAAAGTCAAACCATATATATATATATACATTAATTGAAGTCATATAACCTTTCAAGTTTCATTTCATAAACCAATGCTCATGCTAAAACCATTTTCAATAACAATCATGCATAAAAACTCATAAAACCTCACTTTCTCATTTAATATTTACTTTTACATTGTTATAATAATTAATAAATATAATAAATTATATGGTTACCTCAACCCTTTTGTCTGATAGAAATGTAACTTCATTACTAGAATCTCTTTTCGCTTATCCACTCATCACACATTAGAATCTACACAAAATTAGCATTCAAAGTCAATTTCACTATTTACAAAAGGTACCAATTATATCAATAACGCACCTAATTTCTATTAAATCCATAATTCACACTCAACTACACACATTCCTACTGATTACCCCTCATTACAAGCTTTAACATTTCTAGCCAAATTTTCTCTCACTACTCTTTCTCTAGATTAGGGCAAATCTTGCCTATAGTTTCAAAGCTTTATCATTCTAACCCAAACCAATCACAAAGTACTAGTTTGGTTCTGAAGAACTTTTCTATTACTATAAGGTAAGAAATCAACTCCTTAAAATTCTTGAATTCAATTTCTCACCGGTTAAAACTAAAAGGAAATAGGGTAGAATTGGAGGTTAATGTAGTACATGACTTACCTGATAAGTATCTTGATTATGCTTGCCCTAGCATATCCCCCACTCTTCTTCACATCTGAACCCTTCTCTCACATTCTTCCCTTCTATTCCATAAGCTGAACACGTCCTATCAATCAAAGTTTTGCACCATATGTCGTGGAGCATGTATCCCTAGCCATAATGCGTGGCACAGTAAGGGAAATTCTCACCATGCTCACATGCTCTAATTTAGGATTCTGCTCTTCTACTTATATCTATTCATATAACATCCCAATAAGTCAAAATAATACTTCACCACTAAGAATCATAATCCCACATTAAACCACTAATCAATCATTAACACAGGATTAAAAATTTAGGATGTTACAAAATGCATATCTTTACATATAATATTAGTAGTTATAAATATTACAATGGTCTTGTTTACTTGAATGTGGTTATTCCTATTAGTAGACATTTAACAAGTTATTTTGGTTATTGACATTGTTATCTCATTTGTGATTATTTATACTTTTCCGGATCTAACGTTATGAGTTTGAAAGGAAAATAATTAGGCTAAAAGTAGAGGATCTCTTATTAGCCCTCTCGAGGTTGGCATAATGAATATGTTTGCTATATATTATGAATTGCATAGAAGTTGCCATAGGACTGCATAAATGTGTATATATGCATATCTATGATAATGCACTTGAGTGTATGTATTTGTGTAACCTAGCCTTATAGCATGTATATTTATGTTTTGAGATGAATAGTACAAGTAACAGCTGAGGCATCAATATAAGTGTATATGTCTATATTGTGTTGTATTGAAAATATGTGAAGTTTGGCTATGTTTGTAAAAATATGTGTGAATGTGTAATATGCCCAAGTATGTGTAATGGGTTGTTTAGTATGTATAATTGTGTGTATCGATGATATTATTTATAAAAATGGTCAATTAAGTGTTAAATGTCATATTGAATTTGGTCAAGGCCCTAGAAATGGCTAATGATACTTGGTATGAGATTAAGGTACTTAGGTGAGTGAAAATGTCTTAAAACAATCATTTTACATTGGGGTGTCCAATTTTCAAATGAAATATCATATTTGAATGAAACTAATCTAATTAGCTAGATTTTGAAATAGGCTTCTTGTGGGCACTTAAATTATCCTAATCAAATATCAAATGTAGAAACAGCACACGTTGGAAGTTCATATCAAATGTGTTGTTTGACAGTAAAATCTAATAAGTATGCCATCACACATGGTGCACATGTCATATAAAGAGAACTTGTGGCTCTATACCATATGTTGTGGCATCTAGCTCAGTCTAGCTAAAATTACTGTTTCGCCCTTCTTTTCTTTTGGTGTGCTGTGAATGCAAACCTCATATTTCCTCTATGCATAGGGAGATTTCTGACCTATTTGGAATAGTTTTCTACATGATTTTACTTTGGGATCTTAACAAACCAATCTTTTATAATTTTCAATTTTAATCTTAAGTATGCTTAAGTGTTACTCTGTAATGTCAGATAGGTATTGGTGATAGATTTTACTTCAAAGTCATTGAGTATCACGAGTAGAGCTTACTAAATGTAGATATTGAGTTTGAGAACATAGTATTAGTGATAGACTTAATTTGTATTCCTAAGAAATGAATAGATGTGATTGTTGGCATGGACTGGCTAGCAACTAATAATGCTATGATAAACTGTGCTAGGAAGTTAGTTTCTAGAGCAAACTAAGTTTTACCAGTAGTACAGGATGAAAAGTTGATTAAGCAAAGGTGTTATCCATATTTGGTTTTCTTTGTAGCTAGCAGTGTATATGACAGTAGTATAAAGAACATTAAGGCTGTGAATGAATTCCTTAAGGTATTATCCAAGGAAATGTCGTGACTTCCTCTTGAGAGGGAAGTTGAATTCTTTACTGATGTGGTTCTCAAAACGGAACCTATTTTTAAGGCTTTGTATCGGATGTTGTAATATTTAAATTTTTTAATTTGGAATTTATTTCTAATTAAATGACAAATCAGTGAAAAATGGTTAATTAATTTAATTATATTTTCATATTGTTAATTGGCTTCTTGGATCATATATGACTTTAGATTGGTTGAGGATAGAAGTTGGATCGAATAAGGTAAGATCGGGGGGAGCAAAAGTGAGATTTTACTCTTTACGTCGTGTGCTGCGGCATGTGTACTGCGTATTATTGCTCACAGCATGCCAGGCAGTATAAAAATGTGAAAATCATCACAAAAAAAGCAAAATTGGTTGGGAAGAACATAGAACTTGAGGGAAAAAACCATAATTGGGGCTTTAATTTAGGTGAATTTGGAATCTAATTTGGACCTTCAAACTCTTGGGTAAGTTTCTCACTTCTTTCTTCTACCTCTACATCTCATTTTTCATGGAATTTGGAAGTGGGTAAATTTACTCTGAATTGATGAAGCTATGAGTATATGTTTTTAAAGACTTCAATTGATTCAAAAATTCATTTAAGTTTCTTAACCTTAGACTGTTATTAATATGAAGTGTAGGTGTTATTTGGAATGGCTTAGCTCAAACCTTAGTTTAATTATGGGGTTTTGAACTGAGACAAGTTGAATATCAAATAATATGTTGTGATAGAGTTAGAAGGAAGCTAGTGGGGACTGTGTGAACTAGTTGTAACCTTTACTAGCTTCTTTATTAAGAATAGGAGTGAGAAGTGGAAGAATTGAGGTAATATAGGTATTTAATAGTGCTTGTGTTAATTGAAAATTAATATATAGTACTCATTATTGTAGATTGAGGTGTAGGGAACTTTACTGTGACCCAAGAGGAGATTTAGTACTATAGATAACCCTTTTAGTAATAAAAGGGTTGAGATAACTAGATAATTTGCATTATTTATTATCTTGTAAATGTTATTTGAAAGTTGATTTTGTATGATTAGTTATAATATATATATATATCATAAAATTTAAGTATTTTAGAGAATGTATAAAGTATTCATTATACTTGTTTAGAAAGTTGTTACAAATAATCAAGTAGAGATATGTAGTAAAATGTGACATGTCAATGGGTGGTAAGTCACCCTAGTAGGGTTAATGGAGATGAAGTCCATATGGCACTGCTAGCACCTCAAGACGTTAAGTATAGCTTAAGATTTCCCCTTAGTGCTTGAAAGGTCATGGCATTGGGGAGTTACTCCTTTAAGTACCTACGCGGAGTTGGAGATTATGCCCCTTAACATTTGTAGGAAGCAGTATCAAAGTAACAACACCTCACTTACATTTAATATAGGGAATCTGTAATCCAGAAGTAGTTTAAGATACCTTGGTAGGGTAATCCTACTAAGGATAGTGAGCCTGGGAACCAAATATGTGGTTTGGTTCTATGAAATAGCTTATCAGTTCTGTCTAGAGTATTAAAGGATTGAATGAATAGTAATCATGCATTGGTGATAGCATCTGCATATATGTGTGTGCTGTAACATCCTTAATTCCTAATTATGAAAATAATTGCTAATTAAGGGTAAATTAGTAAATTAGTTAGTGATTAGGATTTTGGATGATAATAGGATGTTTTGATTCTTAGGGGTGTTAAATGAGCATATTTGAGTAAAGGATTACACTACAGAGTGAAGTTTACAAGCACAAGGGAGGATTTCCTTTATTGTGCCATATGCTGCGTCCACCACAGCGCACAACACAGATAAAATGATTATATTACTAGGATTTACTCCTGAATTAGGGAGGGAGTAATAAGAAATATGACAATAAGGAGAAGAGGAGACTAACCTCGACTAGGCATTGATTTTTAGAGCTTCAAGAGGCATTTTCAATCGATAACTTACCAAGTAAGTTTCATACTGCCTTTAGCTTTGATTCTATGCTAATTTCTCTTAGTATAAGTTATTGAGAAATTGAATTAGGAAGTTTTAAGGGGTTCATTTCTTATCATTTTGTAATAAAAAGGTTCTTAGGAATCAAATTAAGGTTTTAAAACTAGTTTAGAGTTTAACGATAAAGCTTTGAGACTGTAAGCTTAAATTGACCCAAAACTATAAGAAAATAGGAATGGAATTAGGAAAAAGGTGTATTAGAACTTGTAGATACTAGTACAAAAAGACATATCTACTTCGGTTAAAATTGATTATCTAAACCAATTTTACAACTAGTGTAGATACGACCAGTGTAGAAACACTGTCCATATCTATACTGGTTATACAACTAGTGTAGATATTGATCATATCTACACTGATTGGTTAACTGGTGTAGATAAGAGTTCAAGGATGGGAATTAATTTTTTTTATTTACACCAGTTATGGGGTCATAACAGGTTTATATCTACACCGGTTATAGTTATAACCGGTGTAGATATCTCTATTTCTACACCTAGTGAAAAGGGAAGCGTTGTAGATATCTATATTATCTACACCGATAATGACCATACCAGTGTAGAAAGTGGCATTTTTAAAAAAAAATAGGGGCATTTTTTTGGATTGGAGGTGATTTAAAAATAAATAAAATCACTTTCAATCTAAAAAAATGCCCCTATGTTTTTTATCATTACATATTTTTAATATATCTTATAATAAATTAAATTCACCACAAGTAACTACAACAAAATTATCATCTTTAGTATCCATAAAGATATTCTGTTAATAAAAAAAAATCAATATACAGCCACCAATAGTCAAAACCAACAAAACAAAACAAAAATATTCAATAGGCCTCACTTAAAATTTTCCCATTAAATACATGTAGCTACCCATGCAGAGTGGCACACAATTCTTTAATCTATAATAATGTTAGTAACTAAATACATCTGTTCCGCAGTGTAGCCAAACATCTAGGAAAATAGGAACTCTACCTTGTGCTCATCCTTTACAACCTATATAATAAATTCATCCAAAACCATGATAAAATCTATGACTTCATTTGATAGCTGAACAACATAATGACTATCACGAATAAATCTCAAATTAAGTAATTGGGAGCTAACTTCAAGAGGAGAGAAGAGTTAGATTGAACAGAATCTTGAAATAATTAACATGATAGCTCACGTGGTTACCATAAGCGAGTGACATTTGTTGGGCACAAATACATCTCCTTTTTAATTATCCAAATTAATAGCAAGAACAAATAAATTATACAAAAGAATATATCATATAATTAAAGGCATAAGTGATATATAGTTTAGTTGCTAAAGCATATAAAATCTGCAGTAGCCTGTAAGGTTGTATGGTCCACCTACTCGTTATTCCTAATAATAACATGGTTGAAATAAGTAACAAATACCTTAAGCAAAAACTAATTAAATTGAGTTGGAAATAGTAGAGTGATACTTTAATTTGGTCATTTTCTCCAAATAGTCTCCATAAGCCATTGGAACATATCCCACGTATATATCTGGGCATGACTTCAGCTCATTTGCAAAAATGTACCAATTATAAATCACCAAAAAAAAAGAAAGAAACAAAGAAAATTCAAAACAATTGTCTCTATCAAATCTAATTAATCCCGTTATACTACACTTCTGTGCTTAACTAAAATGTGGTAGAAGATATCCAGACAACCTAATTTACTACTTGTTCTCTCACAAATATATAGTACTCAAGTGTTTGATAGATTTGATCTGATAGTGCATGAAACTATAAACATAACAAATTTAACAAATTTAATTAGAATCTACTTGCAATATGTAAGACAAAGATGAGCTCTTTAAATAGGATGTCATAAATTATGCAATTTCAATGTATTGATATGGCCAACTTTAGCATCATAGTCGATCCCATGGTCACATTAAGAGCCTATAGAAACAAGCATTTGCTCATTTATCATGTAATGACTTGCGCATGTGATCATTGAAAATTTTATGACTTTTAATGGGCATACTTAGACAGAAAAAAACAAACCTGACAATTTCCATCTCCTTTGACTTTGGACTCAATCATCTCATACAGTTGCAGACTATAAACAAAAATTAAATAAAAGGTTTTGAGCATACAAAACATAAGATAATGAACATGCATCGTAGAATTTAAAATGAATAGTGTAGGGAAGCCATGGACATCATATTTTGATAATACACTACAAGAGATGGATTCAAGTTATTTTCAGTAAAGAAAAGAATGAATAGCAAATAATCCATGAAAGAATCCAAATAACACAAACCCAAGCCTGACTGTTGACTCTTCAATTGCAAAATGTGGAATGGACAGCAAGATGTGTAGAAGAAGATAGCCATATAATGGAGACATGATGGAGAAAATTGGTCTAAATATCCTAGAGAAAGGGAACCAAGATGTGTAACTCATCAAATATGCCAAAACTCATAAAATTAATGAACAAAAATAAACATCAATATGCCAAAACTCATTAATTTGTTCTAAGATATGCATCCTAGCTAGGTTTGCTCTACAATTACTGTGGAATTTATGGAAAAATAAAATGCCAAAACTCAATCCAACACTACATCTTAAGAATGCCACTACCTTATCTGTGATATGGATAGCTATAAGGCATAAAGATTATAAATCACAAGAAAAATTTATAAACTCATATAGCTTTTAACTTCACACACATATAAGCAAAGTCACAAGTGTGCATGAAATACAATATAGAGTACTCTGATTAACATCTTAAGATCAAAATTTATCAATGTGGCTTATGTACATGCAACAACAAACTAAATAATAAAACAAAACCTTAAAGATGAAATAGAACCATGTGTTCAAAGACTTCCATCAAGCCTAACAATAAATAAATGAAATGAAGCTTAAGAGATAAACATCATAGTATGATTTTCTCATCGGCTCATTCATTTTCCTAAATAAAAACTATAGTTTTTAGGGTTTAAAACAAAAACAAGATGATTAGTTTATACCTTCTTCTACTTTTTACTTGACATGATTATCGCCCACCTCTTGTACAAAACCCACTACGCTTGAGAGAATAGTACATCAGCACAATGATGCAGACTCTTAGACAGTTTGAAAGATGCAATGCCTTGTGTACTGGTGGGTTTGTCTCGGAGAAGAAATGAGCCTTCACAAATCTAGAACAGTGCTTCGTATTTGAGCTACTATGGTCGAGATCAAGGGTGGAACATCTGTAGGTTCTTAACAGTGAGCTCTATATAGTGGCTCTTGACAGTACTCTTGATTTACGACCCTAAAAGAGATAAGTTTGTGGGGGTTAGGAATGAAAATAAGAGGAATCGATTTCACGCTCTTTATGAGTGTCGATAAAACAAAGGGAGACAATGTGAAGAACTGATAGAAGAAATTGAATTTCTTAAGTTTGAAAAGCGTATCTACACGGTATTAACTGGTGTAAATATGTTAAAAAAATTTAAAATATATAACTACACTGGTTAGATATAATTACCAGTGTAGATATGTTAAAAATTAATTTTTTAAAAAATTAAAATATATTAACTACACCGGTTATGAATTATAACCAGTGTAAATATTAATATCTACATTGGTTAAATAAGGAACCGGTGTAGATATCATCACAACCACATTTTTTATTTATAAAAATGCCACCGCCTCTTATTTCTACACTGTATACGCGTGAACTAGTGTAGATATGGGGGTGTAAAAGGGCTATTTTATACTAGTAAGGAGAGATAGAAAGGGGTGATTAAGGTGTAAGAGACCTAAATTGACAATGTGAAAGAAATGAATAGTTAAATGTGGTCTTAAGTGATAATTAACACCTGTGGTCAATTTAATTAATTAACTAATAGTGGTAATTGTGTGTAGATTTCTGTATTATACATATACCTTGAGAAAGAAAAAGCATATAGGGACATTTAATTGTTGAGAAAATTCACAGGTAACCTTTCTTTTGACAGAAAGGTTAATGTAATCAAATAACTTATTCTCTTTGATTATCTAGTGCAATTGTTTGTGAGTATTGTGGCTATCACATGAAAATTGTTTTAGATTATGCATGTTTGAGAAATGAATGATTGTTGCATGAAAATGATTTTAAGGAAGCAATTTTTATGAAAAAATATGATTATGTAACTATGTATATGTATTTGAATACAAACAAGTGATTTGTATGTGAGTAAGATCATGATGGGGTGGGAGTTCACCTAGTGGCAAAGTTATGAGAAGTCCATATGGCATTTATTTTCCTTCATGCCGGACAGGGTGCAGTGTTGGACAATTCCATCTATTTAGTGCCTATTAAAGTGCAGTATTGGAGATTATCTCCTTAGTGCCCATATGGGGTATGGTGTGGAGATTTACCCTCCTTGGCATCTACATGATGTGGTGTTGGAGTAATGACACCTTGATTATTGTGTGATAGGGAAAGACCATAGCTTGAAAGTAGGACAGAACACCTTGGCTAGGTGATTCTACCACTAAAGGTGCACTTAGGTTAATGAGTATATGATGAGCCTAATAAAGTCTATGGTTTCAGTCGGGATGGTATGGAGGCTCAAATGGTACAAGATCATACTAGTAGTAATAATTTGATGTGAAAATGGTTTTATAAAAATTAAATTTACATTATATGGCTTTACTTATTTATAATTAAGCTGTACCTACTTACAGTTATCTGTGATAATTAGTAGTAGCAAGTTTTTTTGTTGTTAAGATTGTTATCTCACCCTATGGTTATATTTTTATAGGTTCAAGTAGTGAGTCGAAACAAAGGGAAAGACTTAGGACCGGTATAGTAGTGCTATTGCTATGTGATCAATAAGCTTGTGTAATAAATTTAACTCATAAATTTTAAATGATTAAGTTGCCACAAGAGGCAAGTGCATAATTCATTTTGATATGTGATGCTTTTGTGAATATTAGCCTTGCTTATGTGAAAAGTGGTGAAATGTGATGTGTGGGTGAAGGTTAAAATGAGTGTGAATGTGAATGTGTATAAAAGTGGTGATTATGTGGTGAATGTATAAGTAATTGGCTAATAGTATATATATTAGTGATAGTAATTTGGCCCTATTTTGGTGTAAAAAGGGCAATTTAACAGTCAAATATGAATGTATGTGTATTTATGGTGGTATTATTGGTTAATCATGTGTCAATGGTCCTTTTGAACTTAGTTCTAGGCACAAAACGGTCTAATGAGACAAAGTGTGAGATTTGAGTACTTTGGGTGTTTGAACTTTAAAGAAAAGTGACTTTTTGCACCTGAGTATTCAAATTGAGATCAGATCATTAGATCGTGTCCAAACATATCTCATCAGTTACTTAACAAATAAGCTTCATATGGTTGCTTGAATCACTCTGATCAGATGTTGTATGTAGAAACAATGCACACCAAAATTCACATTTGTGAACTCTCATATATGATAGTAAAAACCTATCATGTATGTCATGATGCATGGCACAAAATGGGTCCCTATGGCTCCATGCCATATGTAAGATCTTCCTTATTTAATCACATTTAACTCTAAAATTAAGGTAATTAAAGGAGTAACCCTCAAAGGATTACTAAAATTGTAAAATTTCAAAAGTAAACAATTCATAAACTATTTGCCATTAAGATACCTAAAGTTCAATTTCAAATCTCAAACAACACTTATTATGCTCAAATCAGAGTTTAAAAATGATGCGAAAGCTTAGAAAACAAATAGGACCCATCACAATGAGTTTTAAAATTTTAAACTAGATTTTGTGCAGCAAATGTGATGTGAGCCACAGCTCATCCTTCTTTGTGCCATGCATCATGGTGTGAGGAGCCATGTGCCATAGCGCATTGCATGAATTTGACAGCATTAATTGCTATTATTTGATAGCATAGGGAGAAAACTTTCAACGCGTCTCAAATCTTTGTCCGGCATTTGATTGAGGTGGTTTTAGGGTCTACACGGAGCTTTCTCCTATCTCTAGGTAATGGCACTAGTTTCACATTCAAATTCTTTTTATATAAAAAGTTAGACACCAAAACTCATTTTTACCACTTCTTACACAAAACACACAACCTTAGTGTCCCAACACAACCACAACTGCCAAAAGCCTACATCAACCATCTGACCATACTCAATGGACTCTAACAAACTTGTGCAACACACTACACACAATCAAAAAAACATATATCTTAAAATCACCATTCAACCCCAAATTTCACACAACACAAAGGGGAGGAAATCCACACACAAAATCATCATTTTCATTTCAAATCTTTCAAAATACATATGTTTCTACTTGTACAAGTATTTTGGCCCTAACCACAGGTTTACAACTAAAACTCACAAACTCGGGGCACAAAATACACAAGTTGTACACTAAGCTAATGCAAGTAGTGCAAAATAATGACATAAGTTCTACTTGGCATTTGCATTAAGATTTATACATAAAAACAACAAAGAGAGGCATAGAAAAAGGATTACTCCATAATCCTAAGCCTTGGTGTGTTTTCTCCCGACTCGGATCCAATGAGCTAGGCCCTAACAATATTGAGAATTGAAGGGTGAGTACAACCACTTAGTAACTAAGTTTCACCTAATTTATATAGTTATATATTAATTGTAAATAGATGCAAATAGGCAATTAGACATATAACACATATAAGGAACTTGACCATGGTTCATAAAACTAACAACCATGTGACCAGGCCCAAAACACACATAATCATGTTATTTTGCAAAGCACAATATGGGGTCACAATAATACCAGCCATGCGCCCCAAACACATGCTAGACCATAATATTAACTACTATATGGCTAGATTTATATGTATGATCAAATGTTAACCTTATATCCTCTTGCTACCTTCGACATGAAACCAGTGGCTATCACGTAGCTACGTCCTTCACAAAGTAACCCAGCCTTCTACTTGTAAGGAGCTACTAGGCCAGAGTTAACTCATTCACTTATATAATCTGATTTCGCCCAATATTAACAACTATGGGTGTCGTACCTTAATCTAGCCTCCTCATGAATCAATAGAGACTAGTTAGGTTTGAGTCCTTTATAGAATAAGTGGTATAGTCTCGAATCAACCATGGGACAAAGACTACCTCTTGATTCCAATGGTTGGTGTCAAAGCAAGTTCTCGATTTCAATAGTCACTACTAATACCATGTAGATTTAAATCAATCTACTCTTCTCCTTAGGCAAACTCCTACCAATGATCATGCTATGCACATTTCTCACATAATATGCATTTCAAACAATCAATTTATGGCATAGAAACTCATATACTCATTCAAATACTCCATATACTTATCACATTACACATCATAATTCTCCACCCACAATGACAACTATAATTAAATTCATAAAATCACCAATGGGTGGTATAAGTAAGGTTTTCCTTCCCAAGACCATTTCACAAATTAAACCTAATGCCAATATGCATCATTAATTTAAATTATCAACCACATTTCACAAACACAATTAACATTCAAGTACAAAAATTAGATTTCTCCTAGTTATCTCTAACCTTTGAGAGGTCAAAGGTTGACCCCTTACACAAAACACTTCTAAAGCTTCTCCTAAGTTTGAATGGTTTCAAATTAAACCACACTGCATTCATAAATATAAGGATACCATTGTTATCTCATTTTTGAGGATTTACCAACATAAATCTCCACACACTCTATTCTATCAATCCATAAATCACTACCCATTTATATCTAATGGGTTCATTAGGCTCCATTAACTCTCATTATTATTTATGAGTCATTAAACTACCATTAATGGTCCACCAACACTTTCAACAACTAAATTTATGTTAATTTTGGACACTAAATGCTTCTTTTAACTAACCATACACAAAATCATTAATGTTGTTTTCCAATACCTCAAACAACTCCTATTATACCCATTTTAACCAATGGGTTTGGAGTCATACTCCCATAGATAAAAAATAAACTTTCAACTCAAACCCTATCATAAATCTCCATAAATGAGAGAGAGAAAGGAAGAAGAAGGCTTAGATTACTTACCTTGGGTATTGGAAAGCTTTAATCTATCCTCAAGGGTTCTAATGTTTGTGTAGAGCTTAACTGTGTTCTTCATGTCTTACTACTTCAAACCCACATCTAAGGCTGAAATTACAATAAATTACACCAATTAGGCCCCTCTAGACACTCACATCATTAACTTACTAATCACACTTATTAGGTTAACTAATCACACTTAATTATTCCATGATGTTACACATATATCGCGGCACAGACCCCTTTTTTGAGATTGTTTGTTTAATCTTTATTCATGTGTTAAGGGATATGAATGCAGTTTTCTTTAGCTTTTATTGTGCATTTCTTTGTATGTGTAAAAGTTTAAATGGTTTTAAAAGGAGGAGTCTTTAGATCCTAAACTTTTTAAAATATATGCTTTCTTAATAATTAATGACGTGATGTGGTGATTGTGGTAACCTTTCTAATATCATGTGGATATTAGGAGAGGTTACAATTTGGTATCAGTTTCTTGAGTTTCAAGATGTGGTAATTATGCTTGTTTTCTACCTTCATCCTTAAATATGACAACTTATTATCATTCATTACACTTTCCCTTTTTCTTACCTTGTGTCATTATTTTCATCCTTTGGAGGGGAGAGATATATAATGAGGACAGGTACTCGAGCTAGATGTGTACCAGTAAATAAAGAGGAACAAGTATCGGAAGTCTAACCAGTTGAGTCACCACTAAGAGATAAGCATGATGAATTGTTAGAGGAATTGCAAAACATGATGGTGAACATAAGGTGAATTGCCCAGGACCATAATGCGATGTTAAGAGATAGGGAGTAAGGAGAGAGGGTTGAGCATTAGATCAAGCCAATACAAGAAGAAGCGCATAGTAGACCTGGACTATCTCAAGGTTCGGGTAACAGACCAAAGGCTGGAGGTAGCATTAATCAAACTATAGATTGAGCTTAGAAGACTTTTATCTATTTCAGCTTGCTGACCTTTAATGGTAATATGAGAAGGAAATGTTAAGAAGTGGATAAAATGATTGGAGACCATTTTTAAAGTAGTGGTCTGCACTTTTGAATAGAAAGTGACCCTGGCGATTGTGTAATTAGTAAGAGCTACGAAGAGATGGTGGGAGTTTGTGATGCTTGTGAGTTGCATTCTTTTGACTTATGAAGAGTTCAAGAAGATATTCTTAAATTACTACTTTCCTATTTCATTAAAAACTAAGAAAGAAGGGGAATTTCATGCATTCAAGTAGGGAGATCTAGATGATGAGGAATTTGTTAGACGATTCAACAACTTGTTTGCGTATTCCACATATCTTCAGCATAGTAGTTATATATAATGGAAGGTTGAGCCATTGTTAAAAAAGGTGAGACTCGAATACTATCAGCAAATTACCTTCCTTAATGTGACAATGTATGAAGAGATGTGCCATAAGTTGAGAGTAACTGTCAGGAGGGATAGAGAGGTAGAGGTTGAGAAGAGATAGGGTAGCCTGGGGAGGTTCTCATCTCCACTAGGTCCGACAAGTAGAGTTTCAAAGAAGTCTGGGTATAGTTTTGGTAGTTTTATATCGGTAGGAAGGAAAAGTTTTACTAGAGGATCCTATTCTCATTTGGTTTTACTGAGTGTATCACCTTAGGGATCACTAGTTTTGTTTATAAGAAAGAAAGGCATTAGTTTACATCTTTGTGTAGACTACCGATAGCTGAACAAAGTGACTATAAAGAATAAGTATCCTTTCCTAAGGATTGACAATCTTTTAGAGCAATAGGCTAGTGCCTTAATCTTTTCTAAAATAGGCTTGAGGTTAGGGAATCATTAGTTAAGGGTTAGTGCAGAAGATGTGGCCAAGACAGCTTTTAGAACTTTATATGGTTACTATGAGTTTTTGGTTATGTCGTTTAGTTTGACTAATGTGCTTGAGATATTCATGGATTACATGAACTGTATCTTTAGGCTATACTTGGATTAGTTTATGGTAGTCTTCATTGATGACATTCTAATCTATTTAAAAGATGAGGACTAGCATTGAAGCATTTAAGAATTGTACTCTAGATTTTGACAGAGAATAAGTTGTATGTTAAGCTCAGTAAGTGTGAGTTTTAGCTGAGAGAAGTCTAGTTTTTAGGGAATGTAGTGTCTACAGTTAGGATATATATAGATCTACATAAAGTAGATGTAGTATTGAAGTGGAAGCATCCTAGTTCGGTTATGGAGATACACAGTTTTTTAGGATTAGCTGGGTATTAGTGACGATTTATCCATAGATTTTCCCAAATAACTTCTCTTTTAACTAAGTTGATGCATAAAGACCAACCGTATATTTGGGATGACCCGTATGAGGTAGCATTCCAAATTTTAAAAAAGAGGTTAGCTACAAAACCTATGCTAGTTATCCCCAACCCACAACCACCATATGAGGTATATACTTATGCATCATTGAAAGGTTTAGGCTGTGTGTTAATGTAAGATGAGTGGGTAGTAGCTTATGCTTCTTGACAGTTAAGACCACACAAGGAGAACTATCTAACTCATGATCTAAAGTTTGCAGTGGTGGTATTTGACCTGAAAATTTAACACTACTATCTTTTTGGTGAAATATTTAGTATGTTTAGCAACTACAAAAGTTTGAAATACCTGGCAAATCAGAAGAAGATGAACATGAGACAGAGAAGATGGTAGAACTTCTTAAGGTATATAATTTTGAGTTGAAATATGATCTAGGTAAAGTAATTGTGGTTACGAATGCATTGAGCAAAAAGACTTTTCATATGGCAAGTCTAATAGTACGGGAGCACAAATTGATGGAGCCTTTCCTAGATTCACAGCAGGATGCGCCATTAAAGGTGTTAGTTGGTTCCTATTCTATTATGATTAGTAATTATTTTTGGAGGGAATTAAGAATGGAATAACTAAAAGATCAATATCTTCTTAGGATTCAAGAAGAGGTTGAGTCAAATTGGGCTAAAGATTTTAGCTTTAATGATGATGAGTTTATAGTATCACAGGATAAATTTTGTGATGCCCAATGATGTAGATTTGAGAAAGGTGATTATGAATGAATTTTACTATAGTAAGTACACTACTCACCTAGGAGCTATAAAGATGTATTAGGATATAAAGTGCCATTCATGGTAGCTGGGTATGAAGTAGGAGGTGACAGAGTTTGTGTATCGATGTTTGACATGTCAAAAGTCAAAGTAGAGCATCAGAGACTCGTTGGAATGTTGCAACCATTAGATATCCCTAAATGGAAATGTGATAGCATCGTGAAGGATTTCATATTTAGATTATTGAAGACTCAAGTAGGACATGATGCCATCTAGGTGATTGTTGATCAACTCACAAAGTTAGCTCATTTTTTGGCTTCTCAGATCAGCGATTCTCTAGAAGAGTTATTAGAGATTTACATCAGAGAAGTTGTGAGGCTACTTATATGTTGAGAGATATAGTCTCTGATCGAGATCCAAGATTTACATCTAAATTTTAGGGAGCTTTGCAAAGAGCTATGGGTACTAAGTTTAGATTCAATACATAGCTTGTCATCCTTATATTGATGATCAAATGGAGCGGACTACGCGAACTCTAGAAGATATGTTGAGAGCTTGTAGACTAGAGTTGAAAGGTAGCTCAAACAGCCATCTTCCTTTGGCTAAATTTGCCTACAATAACAGTTACCACTCTAATATATAAATGGCATCATATGAGGCGTTGTACGAGAGAAAGTGTAGATCACCTCTATGCTAGACAAAATTGATCGAGAGAAGTATGCTAGGACAAGACATTATGATTAGACAACTTAAAAAATTGAGTTGATAAGATAGAGATTCTAAAAAGGAGGGGATAACTATAACATCCCGAATTCCAAATTATGAAACTACTTGCTAATTAGGGATAAATTAGTTAGTGATTAAGATTTTGGGTAATAATATAATATTTCTATTATTGAGAGTGTTAAATGAGTAAATTGAGTAGAAGGATCGTGTAATACCCTCATTAACATTACCATACAACCCTCTACTCATATTACATATCAAACTAAAATCATTTATTTAAAAATTTGGGATCCCAAAAAAAAATGTTATCAAAATCATTTTATAAATTACTCAAATTATAACATTACATAGTGGAAGTAATTTACAAAGGTGCATCTAAGATCAAGAGAACATGTGCATTATAATAAAATTAGATTAAAATTAGAATAGTGTGTCATGGCTCGTGCTACCTGTTCCATGGCATGTAGCACAGAGACCACAATATGACTCTCTGTATCATGCCTCACAGCATGTGGATACATGTGTCACGGCCCACACACCTAAATTTGCTATCATTTTGTAAACTTTGGTGTGAACTTTGGATGTGCATTGTTTTTGCTTCCATTATTCGATTAGGGTGGTTCAAGCACCCACATGAAGCTTGTTTCATAATCTAACTAATGACACAGGTTTCGTCTTAATCTAATATTTCTTTCAAAGTTAGACACCTAAGTGCATTTTGATCGTTTAAAGTTAAAATTTACCACTCGAGTATCGCAATTCAAAACCTTACATCATTAGTCACTTTTTTGGCTTTGACTATGTCCAAATGGACAATACATAGCTGATTAACCAATCATATACATAGTATAACACAAATGCATACAACTGGCCTGTAAACTGCCCATAGCACATAACTTGGGCAATTTCTCATTTTTCATTCTCAATCTCATACAAGACTAAATTTAATATAAACTTCACAAATTTATCATATCTTCACACAATACGCTCCATCCACTAGTCCACACTATCATTTCATCACATTCACACATATATATAAGGCTAGGGACCAAAAACTAACAAACACAATATTCAACACATTATGCACATGTTTAGAATCCTAAGGCAACTTATACACATTTATAATTAATGCATACAAGTTCACTACACCAAACTCTTACAAAACCTTTATTGTCAACTTAGCTTATGTCTTTTCCCTTTGAACTAGCTAGAATCTAAAAAATATAAATAATCATAGGTGAGATAAAAATCTTAGTAACCAATATAGTTCGTTAAATGTCTATTATCACAAATAACCATGCCAAAGTAACAAACTAGGGTAATATCACATATATATATATATATATCAAAGTATGAAGAAATTTCATCTTTTTAAAGTATTTCTACATAAATACACACTAGCATGATCAACTAGTTACTCAACCTCCAGTGCTCTTCGACACGAAACCATAGGCTCTATTGGATCAATTACTCATTAACCTGATAATAATTTCAGTGGTAAAAACACATGGCTAAAGGTAATCTAACCCATAAAAAAACTATAGTTTCCCTCTTCACACACCTATGATAGAGGAGTCATTGACTCCTAATTGCACCCTAACGAGCATTAGGGAGTTTTCAAACTGCCCAGATGTCCTATGATAACAGTCCCATAATATGCTGTATTGGATTACCCATGGTAACAACTTGTATAATGCTACACCATATGTCTTATGGTACTAGCCCAATCATATGAATTTTTCACTCACATATTTCAACACACACACACATCCCCACATATCTTGGATGAACTCCTACCCACTATGATCATGCTTTTACACAATTCACTACTTTTTCACATTTGCACACCATATACTTTTACTCATAACACACACACACACACACATATATATATTTATTCAAAGCTAGAAATCCTTAAACCTTCTTTTCGTAAATCCATTTTATGCTAAATTTGTTTTCAATACCAAATCATGCATAAAAACCAATTAAACCACAATTATACAATTACTTCTACATAGTTATAATAGTTAATAAACACAATAAACTATATAGTTATCTCAACCCTTCTGTTTATTATAAAGGGTTACCTGTGTTCCAATAACCCTATTCAAGCTCCCCTTTAAAATTCATTTGTCATATGCTAGAATCTACAAAATTTAGGCACCCATAGTCAATAACTCTATTAACAAAAAGTGCCATTTATAGTAATCTAGCACCTAATCGCTATCACTTCCATTATTTACATTCTCTCATGTGTATGATGCCTAATTTTCACTCACTTCAACCATTATCTTCCTCACAAATGCCTTCTCTCTCTTACTACTCTCTCTAGCTGAGGGAAAATTGTGCCTATAGCTTCAAATCTTTATCATCTGACTCAAACCAGTCACAAAGTACTAGTTTAGTTTTGGAGAACCTTTCTACTACTATAGAGTAAGAAATTAATTAATTCCTTAAAACTTTCAAATTTAATTTTTCACTAGTTAAAATTAAGAAAAAATAGGGTAGAATATAAGGTTAAGGCAATACAAGACTTACCAGATAAGCAATACATCATCCTTGCTCCCAAAATTTAGTGCCGTAGCATAGCTTGGACTCTTCTCTTTACTAGAACCCCTTCCTCCTTATTTCCTTTCTATGTTTCATGAGCTACCATGACTTTATTTATCAGAATTTTGCACCATGCATCACAACGCACCTATCCTCCATCGTGGCGTATGGCATAGTGAGGGCAGTCTTTACTATGCTCACACACTCTACCATAGGACCATAGTCTTTCACTCATGTCTGTTCATATAACACCCTAAGGAGTTAATATAACATTTCACTATCCAGAACCCTAACCCTACATTAAATCACTTATTCAGCTCTTAATCATTAACGTAGGATTAGAAATTTGAGATGTTACAAGCCGTGTTATGGAGTGAAGCATGTAAGCACGAGAAAGGATTTCCCTTACAGTGTCATGCATAATGGCATATGTTGCATCCATTGTGATGCACGACACATATAAAATGATTATATTGTGTGGATTTACTCATGAATCAGATGAGGGAGAGAGAGGAAATGTAAGAAGGAGGAGAAGAGGAGGCTAACCTCTCTTAGGGCATTGATTTTTAGAGCCTCAGGAGACATTTCAAATTGATAACTAGTTGGGTAAGTTTCTTACCACCCTTAGCTCTAATTCTATACTAATTTTTCTTAGTATAAGTTATAGAGAAATTGTATTGGGAAGTTTGAAGAGGTTCATTTTTTATTGTTTTGTAATAAAAAGGTTATTGAGAATCAAATTAAGTTTTTATAAATAGTTTGGAATGTGATGTGTGGTCTAAGGTTGAAATGTGTGTGAATGTGAATGTGTCTAAAAGTAGTGATTATGTGGTGAATGTGTAAGTAATTCGCCAATAGTGTATATATTAGTGATAGTATGAACTTTGGTCTAATTTTGATGTAAAAAGGGCAATTTCATGGCCAAATATGAATGTATGTGTATTTATGGTGATATTGTTGGTCAATCAAGTATCAATGGCCCTTTAGAACTTAATTCTAGGCCTAAAGGAAGCTAATGAAACAAAGTACGAGATTTAAGTACTTTGGATGCTTGAGTTTTAAAGAAAAGTGTTTTCTTGCACTTAGGTTTTCAAATTGAGATTAGACCATTAGATCATGTCCAAACTTGTCTTATTAGTTTGCTTGTTAAATAAGCTTCGTGTAGGTTGTAACCCTCCCCGTATACATGTATGGCAGCATGTGTCACCATAAGCCATGGCGCGCCTGTTTGAATTTCTGCTGTCATTTTGATTGTAAAAAATAACAGACTTCCAACGTGCGCCATTTTCATATACGACATCTGATCTGAGTGATTTAAGCATCCACATGAAGCTTCCATCGTAAGCTAGCTAATGAGATAGGTTTGGATACTATCTAATAATTCAATCAAAATTTAGAAACTCGAGTACAAAAAGTCACTTTTTTAAAAAAAGTTTGTACATCCAAGTGCTCAAATTGATCCCTTTCTCTCATAAGACCACATAAGGCCTTGAATCAAGTCCAAAAGGACCTAATACACTTGATTGATCACATTATATCACAATCATACATATATATTGAAATTTAACCCTTCTACGACCAATTTTCACAATTTCTAACTTTACACAAATTGCCATTTCTTAGTATAACTTGGCCTAATTGGCCATTTACTCAACACATTCATGTACATTCACGTTACAACACATGTATTAGTTAATCTTAGCCCTAAATTTCTTATTTTATCATAATTTCTTACTTAGGTTTAAGATTCACCAACATTTAACAAATTCAACATAAACATAACTAAATCATAGCCCGTTAATTCATTTCATCACATAAACATACAATTGAGCTAACATTTCATAAGGTAACTACTCAAGTCATGCATGTAATCCTATGGCAATTCACTTACACATAAATACACAAGTTTATAGTTCATTACACAAAATTTGAGTTTACATAACTTCAACAACTCAAGCTGGTCCAGATTCTCTTTCCTTGCCCTGATCACTGCTAGGTCTTGTAAACATGTAACCACAAGGTGAGATAAAAATCTCAGTAATATAATAACTCACTCCTATTGACTATCACATGTAACAATATAAAAGTAAAGCATGATATACCATTTAAATCTCATTAAAATAGCATATATCACAAGTTTCATCTTTCAATTCAAAACCACATATATCCATTCTCCACTTTTCACCACTTTTACATAACATTTCATAGCATCTCACAGCATGATCACTACTAACTAAACCTCTAAATCACCTCAACATAAAATTATGGGCTCACCTTATACTAGTGTACACTCTTATTAGCTTTAAGCTCACCTGTAGTGGTAGAATCACCCGACCAAAGATGTTCTATCGCATATATAGACTATGGTTTTCCCTAATACACATAATAGGGTGTTGTTGACTCCAATACTGTATCATATAGACACAAAGGAGTCTTACATCTCTAATACTGCATCTCAATAGGCATTAAGGAGATCTTTTCCAACACCATACCTTATAAGACACTAAGGAGGATTGTCTCCAACAAGGCATCCTATCGAGAACTAACGAGAGCTTGCCATATAGTCTTTGTCATCACCTCCACTTGAGTGAACTCCTACCCCTATGATCATGCTTCTCGAACCATTCAAGGTTCCCATTTACCATTTTACACACTTTCTTATATAGAACTTACATATAATACATGCTATTCAAAATCACACATTTCAATGCTTTTATTCAGCCAAAAACTACTTCATGCAACATTCACACTATGCTATAAAACATGCTTAATCCAAAATAAGTTCATACACTACATAGTACACTAACAAATAGTTACAATAAACAGTCAAACAAAGGAAGTTATTCAGTTACCTCAACCCTTCTGTCACTAGAAAGGTTACTTGTGAATTTCAACTACCATAATAGATTATCTTAAGCTTTCTTTCTTTACTCACTCGTCCAATATGCCAATCTGAACACATTTGTCATCTTTTAGTCATTTATTCCATTCTGACCAAAAACTCATATTTAATACCTAATGCTATATTCATCCACAAACTCTTTCATTTATCCATTCTAAGTCTATTACTATTTAATTACTACTTTACATTACCTCAACCGATCTGATTTTACTCAAATACGATTTCTACCCTAACTTTTCTCTTTTTAAGGGACAAATTGAGACTATAAGTTCAAAGCTCTATCGTTCAACTTTAAACCAATCACAAAGCTCTAATTTAACTTTCAAGAACCTTTTTATTACTATTAGGAAAGAATCAAACCCCTTAAATTCTACCAATTGAATTTTCTTATAACTTATTTTTAGAGAAATTTATGTAGAATAGAAGGTAAGAGTTATACGTAGCTTACGTGATAAGTTATCGATCAGAAGCACCTTCTAATGGCCTAAAATAGTATGCTCTAGCTTTTCAGTCCTTCTTCTCTCCTTCTCTTGTCTCTTTCTAAAATTCACCCCTCTACAATTTTTGAAATTTCACAACTTAAAAAGTAGTTTTCTAGTCCATGTGCCGTGGCACATACAGTACAAGCTGCGATGCGTGGCATAGTGAGATTTATTCTCACCATGTGCACTTGCTTTGACCCGAAATGCACTCCTCTCACCCATATCTATTCATACAACATACCAAGTAGTCAAATCATCAAATAATCATCCAAATCTCTAATCCCATACTAATTACTACTTTACCCTTAATTAACCACTAATTTTGGAATTAAAAAATTTAGGATGTTACATAGATGCTTAAATTACTATGATCAGATATCATATCTAAAAACAACATATGCCAAAAGTTCACATTTATGAACTATCATATGATAGTTAAAACTTGTCATTTGTGTCATGGTGCATGGCACATAGTGGTTATTGGTTGCTCTGTGCCACATGCCACGACGCACAGCCCTTTTTTTTGAAATTGTTTGTTTGATTTTTAATCATGTGTTAAGGGATATGAATGTAGTTTTCATTGGCTTTTGCTATACATTGCTTAGTATGTATATGGGTTTAAATGATTTTAAAAAGAGGAGTCTTAGGATCTCAAACCTTGCTAATCAATGATGTGATGTGGTGATTTTATTAACCCTTCTAATATCTTATGGATGTTGGGAGGGAAAGATTACATGTGCTTACTATGCATGTTTTGAAGCTTGTTTATGTTGGATAGGGAGGCATAACAGAAGATTGAAATTTCGAATCCCTATCCTGATGTGGACTGAACAAACTCATTTAAGTCAAGGTGGATAGAACAATTACTTTTTAACTGCCAGCTCTTCACATGTTGTCTTCAAGAAATTATATCTCAAGAGTTGACAACGTAGATTTACTCCTTTTATTGGTATCTACATGAATACCTTTCAACTCAAACGGCGTGCTAGTGCATGAACGATGCTTTTCTTCAGGGTGTTTTTGTAGCTCTCACTGTGTTTTGTCGTCAAGAATTTTATAACTCTAACTATGCACATGAAGCACGTCCTTATCTATGATGTGATGTGGTGATTTTATTAACCCTTCTAATATCTTATGGATATTGGGAGGGAAAGATTACATGTGCTTACTATGCATGTTTTGAAGCTTGTTTATGTTGGATAGGGAGGCATAACAGAAGATTGAAATTTTGAATCCTTATCCTGATATGGACTGAACAAACTCATTTAAGTCAAGGTGGATAGAATAATTACTTTTTAACTGCCAGCTCTTCACATGTTGTCTTCAAGAAATTATATCTCAAGAGTTGACAACGTAGATTTACTCCTTTTACTGGTATCTACATGAATACCTTTCAACTCAAACGGCGTGCTAGTGCATGAACGATACTTTTCTTCAGGGTGTTTTTGTAGCTCTCACTGTGTTTTGTCGTCAAGAATTTTATAACTCTAACTATGCACATGAAGCACGTCCCTATCTATATATAATGTATAGATTAGGGTTTTCGCCTTTTACTTAAAGAGCCCACAAAAATTTAATTAAATTTATCTCATAAATTTAATCTATGATATCATATCTAATTCAAATTTATCTCATAAATTTAAAATATATAACTGACATGATATTCTCTCATATCATGTTAGTTATTAAGTTTAATCTATAACATAAAATTAAATTTAAAACTAACAAACACAATATAATATAATATAATATAATATATCACATATACATATTATATATATAAATGAATATATATATATATATACACATATATATTTCAAAAAATATATGTGATATGTTGTGGTTAGTCAAGTGTGTTAGGTCTTTTTAGCCTTAGTTTGAGGCCTTGTGCGGTCTAATGAGAGAAAGGGATCGATTTGAGCACTTGGGTGCACAAAATTTTCAAAAAAAGTAACTTGTTGCACCCAGGTGTGCAAACTTTGATTGGACCATTAAATTGCATCCAAATCTTTCTCATTAGCTAGCTTATGAGATAAGCTTTGTGTGGGCACTTGAATTACTTCAATTGGACATCGCATGTGAAAACGGCACATGCTAGAAGTTCGTCATTTTTACTGTAAAATGATAGCAGAAAATTTAGACTAGCATGCTACAACACATGGCGTCTCATGCCACAATGCATGATACAGAGAGTCAGGCATGTAGCTTTGTGCCATATGCCATAGTGCACATATTGCACGCTGTAATGCATGGCCCATTTCCAAACTTGATTTCCTGGTTTTTAAGGCATGCAATGAGTGATGTGAATTTAACTATTTGCTTTCTACAGTATGATACTCTGATATGGTATGACTTTTGTGATTTTTTAAAACAAGTCTTTGGCTAAAGCTTTCCAAACAAAATATTTGATTTCTGATTGGCGCCTTTGATGTGGTGATTTAGTTAATCTTCTCCTGTATTGAGCGAATATGGGAAGAGGTTACACATATGAGATAAGCTTATGACTTGTACCATACAGCTTTCTCATAGCAGGTCAGTCTAGCACCTTAAACCCTTTTAAGTGCCTATGAGTTTGATTTATATCTATATAATTAATCAAATTCATACTAGTCTTATTTCATCTATAATCCCTCATAGATGATTGACTAAGGATATTTAGGGCAATCAACACAGTTTATCCAAGGATACAGTTATCATAGTGAATATGCAATTAGTATGATAACAAAAAAGAAATTCTATAAATAACAATATTTACAGTACAATAATTGGCCCTAGGATAGAATTTCCAACATCCTCCTACTTGCACTAGGTATAATCATTAATTTGTCTAATTCTGATTGTCACTAGTTCAAAATAAAATTTTAATGACTCATTTTTCACCACGGTTTCTTAAAAACCTGTGGCAATATATGCGCAAGTGGATTTTCATAATTAAATACTTATGTATTCCATTTATAGCCACAGTCCTAAGATTAACTATCGCCATAAATGAAATTAGTTAAAGTAAATTAATTTAATTAATTTTAAAGAATTAAATAATTTAATCTAATTAATTATTTAAAGTAAATTATTACTCAATTTTTTATTACCTAAATATAATTAATTTTAAAAATAAATATAATAAATTAAATTAATTAAGACATAAATAAATAAATTATTTATTTTAAAAGTTTAATTTTAATAAATTAAAATAAAATTTAGTAATTAATAATATAATTCTAATAAATTATGTTCATTAAGTATTTCTTATTTTAGGTAAATTAATTTTTCTTAAATAAATTAAATTAATTAAGTATTTTTGAAATTAATTTATCTTATTTTAGGTTAATATGTCTAAAATTCAGACATCTTCATAGCACAGTGCCGCGCCTTCGTCTAGAACTCCATTTCTCTCAACTCATTTCCCTCAGCTGCCATCGCTACCATCATCCATTAGCTTGTTTCTCTCAGCTCATTTCCCCTGCTCATCCTCTTTTCCAGCTCCGTCGTAGGTTCCAGCTGCACCATCCAGCTGTCTTTCCCACAGCTCGTCTCTCTGCCTCTCTAGCCACCGCCGCTGCCACCAGCTGCTATCTCTTTTAGATTTCATCTATAAGGTTTTGTTTTGGGCAATTTTTTAGCTACTTTTTTGTACTTAATTTTTTTTAGCTTCTAATTTTTTTACTACTTTTTTTATTTCCTTTCCCTACTATTTTTTAAGTTTATTTGTTGGGTTAAATTTTGATTGTTAGTAATTATTATTTATTACTTAATTAATTTATTTTTTTTATTACAACTCGCTTCTTGTTATTTTTAAGTTTTTTTAATTTTTTTCTTCAAAGAATTATACTATTGATTGTTGATTAGAGTTAATAATTATTAAAATTTCAATTAAAATTTACTTAAATTGATCAAATTGAGAGTTTTGTGCTTGAAAAATCTCAATTTATAAGTTGTTATGCTGTCAATTTTTTTTTCTAAATTTTCATGATATTAATTTCTTTATGTTTAGTATAATTAATTTCTTTTTAAGTTTGTTTGTTGGGATAAATTGTGAACCTCATTATCAGAAATTACACTATTGATTATTGATTAGAGTTGATAATTATCAAAATATCAATCATGGTTTACTTAAATTGATCAAATTGAGGGTTTAGTGCACAGAAAAATCTCAATTTACAAGTTGTTATACTGTCAATTTTTTTAAAATTTTCATGATATTAATTTCTTTATGTTTCGTATAATTAATTTCTTTTAAAGTTTGTTTGTTGGGATGAATTGTGAACCCCATTATCATAAATTATAATATTGATTATTGATTATAGTTGATAATTATCAAAATATCAATCATGGTTTACTTAAATTGATCAAATTGAGGGTCTAGTGCCTGAGAAAATCTCAATTTACAAGTTGTTATGCTGCTATTTTTTTTAAATTTTCATGATATTAATTTCTTTATGTTTAGAATAATTAATTTGTAGTTGAATAATTGATATTTTTAAAATTTGTTGAAATTGGCATTTTAGTAACATTAAATTGATAGAATTGAAGGATTTAGTATCTCAAAGATCTCGCTTTGTAAATTGTTATGATGTCGTAGTTGGATAAGATCTTGCTTTTTTGGAATAGGTAATGATGAATTGTAGTTGGATAGATGCTTTGCGAACAAGTGATGAATATGAGAAAGGGGTATATCAATGTTTGGAATTTATAAAGAACAATGTTCCTAATAACAAAGGATTGTTCTATTGTCCTTATGTTAAGTGCTTGAATGGGTTGTGATGAAGTTCTATGGAGATTAAGGATCACCTAATTTGTTTTGGGTTTTACAAAGCATATAAACAGTGGGTATTGCATGGTGAATCTAGAAAACGTAGTACACCACAAGTTGAGAATGATGATATGAATTTTGGTGATCAAATAGAGGATATGTTATGTGACATTGGCATTGAAGCTATTAACAAGGTGCACAAATATGATAGCTTGTGCACTGATTCAAAAACTCCTTTGTATCCAGGGTGTATAAAATATACACAACTGACAGCGATGCTAAAGTTATCCAACTTGAAAGCCAAATATAGGCGGAGCAATAAGAGTTTCACAAAGTTGCTTAAATTATTGAAAGAGATGCTTCTCGAGCGTAACACACTTTCGAGTAGTTACTATGAAGCCAAAAAAATATTATGTCTAATGGGTTTGGGATACCAAAAGATACATGTTTGTCCTAATGACTATATATTATACAAAAATGATTTTGAAGTGTTGGATGTGTGCCCAGTTTGTAGGGCATCACATTACAAAGTAAAAGAAATAGACAGTAGTGATGATTCCATTACTAAGAGGCCTCCAGCAAAGGTATTGTGGTATCTTCCTATAATACTGAGGTTTAAGCGCTTGTTTACTAATCCAAATGAGGCTAAGAACTTGTGATGGCATGTTGATGAGAGAAAAATTGATGGCATGCTCTGACATCCAGCCGATTCTCCACAATGGAAAGGAATTAATCAAACATTTCTTGAATTTAGCAATAAGCCTAGAAATCTCAGGCTTGGACTATGTACAGATAGCATGAATCCCTATGGCAATCTTAGCAGTCAACATAGCTCCTGGCCTGTTCTGTTAGTGATTTATAATCTTCCTCCATGGTTGTGCATCAAACGTAAATATATCATGATGTCTTTGATGATTTCAGGCCCTAAACAACCAGGAAATGATATAGATATTTACTTGGCACCATTGACTGAAGATTTGAAGATGATGTGGAAGGTAGGTGTGGATGTGTTTGATTCATATCGAAATGAGTCTTCCAAGTTACAAGGTATGATTTTTTACATAATAAATGATTTTCCTGCATATAAAAATCTATCTGGATATAGTGTGAAGGGCCATAAAGCATGCCCTATCTGTGAAGAAAATACATCCCATCAACAACTAAAACATGTAAAGAAGACAGTCTATCTTAGTCATCGAAGATTCCTAAGACGAGACCATCCTTATCATAAGCAGAAGAAATCATTCAATGGCTATCAAGAGTATGATGAAGCTCCAAAGCCATTAATTGTAAGCTTGGTATATGAATGGGTCAAAGACATTAATGTGGTATTCAATAAGAGCTAGAAAAAGAAGCTCAAAAGAATCCATGGAAGAAGAGGTCAATTTTTTTTATCTTCCTTATTGGAGCACCCTTGAGGTGAGACACAATATTAATGTGATGCATGTAGAAAAAAATATATGTGACAGTCTCATTGGAACACTATTACATATAAAAGGAAAGACCAAGGATGGAGTCAAAGCAAGACTAAACTTACTTGACATGGGAAGACAAATAAACTTGGGTCCAAGAGTAGGAGGAAAGAGGACTTACATGAGCCTACCTCCTCATACTTTGTCTAAAAGAGAGAAAAAGAAGTTTTTGCAATTGTCTACATGGTGTTAAAGTGCCATAAGGATATTCTTTAAATGTCAAGAACCTTGTATTAATGAAAGATTTAAAATTGGTTGGTTTGAAGTCTCACGATTGCCATATACTAATGCAACAATTGTTACCAGTAGCCATTCGAGACATATTAGAAGAAAAGATGAGAAAATCAATCATTAGAGTATGTGTCTTTTTCAACACAATTTGCAATAAAGTCATTGATCCTGAGAAATTAGATGAGTCGCAAAATGATGTTATCATTACCTTGTGTTAGTTAGAAATGTATTTTGTTCCCTCCTTTTTTGACATCATGGTACATTTAATTGTACATTTAGTGAGGGAGGTAAAGTTTTATAGTCCTGTCTATCTACGTTGGATGTATCTATTTGAGCGGTACATGAAAATTCTTAAAGGCTATATGAAGAATCCCCATCATCCGAAAGCTTCTATTATTGAAAGATATGTTGCTGATGAGGTTATCGAGTTTTGCACTGAATACCTATATGAAGTCAAATCTATTGGTGTTCCCAAATCTCACCACGAGGGAGTGAGAGTTAAAGGGCAAAGGACACGAGGCATGAAAGTAAAGCACATGACTCATGAAGAAATGCAACAAGCACACTTGTATATCTTGAATAACATCAATAATGTGCAAGATTATTTTGATGCACACAAAAAGGAATTACAAGATCAGTATCCTAAAAAGGCTGATAAATGGTTGCTAAGTGAGCATAATAGACATTTTTTACTCTAGTTTAAAGCGAAGGTAAAGGAGGATCGTAAGAAGTCTAATGTTTCAGAAGCAATAAGATGGTTAGCTAGTGGGCCTAGCTTTAATGTTACTACTTGGAGTACATATGACATTAACGATATTCATTCTATACAAAAATACAGGATGACAATAGCATCATGCAAAATAGTGGGGTAATCGTAGTAGCTGAAGCAACTCATTTTTCTAGTGTAAAAGCTAAAAATCCAACATTGGCATCCTCATCATATTTTGGGGTCATTGAAGAGATATGGGAAGTTGACTACTTCAAATTTAAGGTGCCTATTTTTAAGTATAGATGGGTTGATATTAAGAATGGTGTTCAAAAAGACAAGTTGGGTTTTACTTTAGTGGATATTAATAAGGCAAAACATAAGGATGAGCCTTTTATAATGGCAACTCATGCAAAACAAGTTTTTTATGTCACTGATCCAACTGATAAGAGGTTATCTGTGGTTCTATTGGGAAAAAGTCTCCTTAGTCATGGTGAGAAGGATGAAACGAGTTTTGATATTGAAGAGATTCCTCCTTTTGTGCCAACCCCGCCTCTATTAGATGTGGAAGATGAAGATGACGTATATGATGTTAGAACTGATCATGACGAAGGTTGATGGGAGAACTAAAATATTTTTATAATGGTAATAGAATATAATAGGACTTTTTTGATTTATTTGATTTTATTTTTATACTTTTATTTTTACATTAATTTAAATTTATTATATTTCTTGCCACTGACTTTATTTATCTTATTTGTTTTATGAAAATTATGGAGAATCCAGTCACTGACTAAAAAAATTCTAAAAGAGGTAAAAAAGGGGCCACACGACTTACTAAGTTAGCTTAAATTCATGGAAAAATTCATCTTCATTTTGATGATAATGTCCAACCAATTGATAAGAAAAAAGAAAACATATTTAAAAGTTTTGTGGGTTTAGTGGCACGTCAAAAAATCAACATCTTGGAGGAAGAGTGGGATGATGTCAATGAAAGTGACAGAAACGATGTTTGGGAATCTATACTGGTATTTCCTATTGCTATACATTATATCTATTTTTTTTAAATATATGTTGTTACTAAATTCATTATTGATATGTATTACTTTGTATATTACTTATGACATTAAGGAAACTCCATTTTTAAAAGACAAGTGGTTAAAGTCTGTGAGGGCCAATAGAGGGACTTTAAGTCCAAGCTTACTAGAAAATATGTCTTTCCTAAGAATGGCAACAAAAATGATGACAGTGACAATGATGCCAACATAGAAAAAACCTTGGGAGAAATATCCATTTATTGATTATGACACATGGATTAAATTTGTTCACAGTAGACACAATCCCAAGTTTTTGGTAAGTAAAGGAAGAATATGACAATTTATTTAATATTAGTGAAGATTTATTTTTAACAAATTCTTTTCATTATTTGTTAATAGGAAAAAATTCAAAACGGTCAAGAGCACCAAAAGAAAGATTTATACAACCATACTATGTCTCAAGGAGGGTATGCATATATTTATGATATAATGAATCAAGAGAACTGGGATGCTAAAAGACAAGCGGTGGGAGTTGATAATATTGAAGACGTTTCTCCTCCATCTCCTGTTAATCGTGTTCAAGCATGGAAGAGAGGACGGATGAATAAAAAAGGAGAGTTTATTTCCCCGGAGGCTAGAGAAGTAGCTGAGAAAATTGTAAGTATTTTTACAGTCAATATCTTAATCATATAATTGAAATTTATTATTTACATTGATTTCTACTTGCTTGCATGTTCCAGGATGCTCTTACAGAAGCATCATCCGAGGGGACCTTTGTGTCTACTAATAGAAAGGATATATTGACCACAGCCTTAGGGAGTGAAGAGCACCCCGACTGTGTTAGGGGGGTTCCTAAAGGTATAGGTATAAGACAATATTTTGGACCTCCACCTTCTAATTTTGTACCAATTTAGCAAGTGTGAATGATGATAGCGGAATGCAAGTCAAGCATGATGATGGAAATGCAATCAATGATTAGTAATTTGCAAATGTAACCACAACAAACATCAAATTATGGTGGTGCTACAGAGCCAATATGTGATCTTAGTTTATTAGATCAAGGAATGCCATGCATACTTTATGTGAAGAATCATGGCAAACTAGTAGTTGCATATGGAAAGGTGTATAACCATGCAACTACAATCTACCATCAACAGATACAGTATAACTAAGTAAAGGTAATAGTTGAAGAGGTTGTGGATGCTAATGCTCCTGTATTGTTTCCTACTGAGAAGGTGGAAACAATAAGACAAGCTCAATATAATTTCATTATTTGGTTGAAAAAGCTAGTCCGACAAGTTACTGAAGAGGTATGAAAATGTTATAATTTTTTATTTTTTTAATTAATAACATAGGTATTTTTAATTTTTATTATATGTTAATTATAGGAACTCTTACAATCAAAAGAATCTTTGGGTTCTAATCCCCAATTGATGCAAGATGATTTGAAACGATTGGCTTCAATGGTGGTTGACATGAATGAATTTTCAGATGAAATTAACATAATCGAAAAGATTATTGGAAAAGCCTATTACTTTTAGAGTTTCCAGAAAAGATATTAGTGACCTCATTATTTTTGAGTGGTTGGACTTGTCAATAATTTAAGTTTTTATCATGTAAGTATTCTTTTTTATTTCTAAATTAATATTTGATATTTTATTTTATTACTAATATATGTCTAATTATCAAAGGTACCTTTATAAGATATGCACTAAACTCGGTGTCTATAAGAATTATGGGTTCTTATCTTCACTTTTAACCTGCATTGGCAAAGTAAATCAAAGAGCTTCTTATACTGGAAAGATGATGTGTAAGCAAAAGAAGACATGCTGGTTTTTTCTAATTATTGAGAGGTATCAAATTTTAAATTTGTCGCTCAATTTATAAAAATATTTTCTTAATAATGTGATATTAATATAAATTAATATATTGTAGTCATCATTGGATGCTTTCTGTCATTTGCCCGTATGAAAATACTATATACTGGTTTTATTCACTGAAAAGGAAAGTAAGCGACGACATGAAGTCTTTGATTGAATTGTAAGTTTTTAAATAATTTCATTGTGTTATTAATAATATATATTTAATATTTTTTAAGTGTGTATATTTGATAAATAGATCTTTAGCGACATATTGGAAATTAGCGAGAATGGTTGATAAGAAAAAAAATGAAATCAAGTTTGTACCAATGCAAGTAAGTATTTCAAATTTATTCCTTAATTAGAATGAAGATTATAATATTGGTTTAATGAATTTAATTATTTCTATTTCCTTTATAGTGTCCTCAACAACCAGGAAGTGTAGAATGCGGTTATTATGTGATGATTTTTATATATGAAATTATCACTCAAGGTATTGTTCACTCATTAGATCAGGTAATAATTTATAAATAATGATTTTTAATTATGAAGTTTTTCCATATACTTGAGTTATTATTCATACATATATTGTTATTGAATTTGTAGCACTTTCAAAGTTTAGAGCATATTCTAAGAAAGAGTTGAGATATATACACAATTTGTGGTCTAGTTTTTTCTTAGAATTAACAGGATTAGAGTAGAAACTTTCTAGATATTTTGTATTGAAAATGTAAGTTTAGTTCATGTACCAGACATATTTGTATTGGTCTTTAGAGCTGTTATTTCTTAATTAATGTAGGTTTTATAAGTAATGGAATGCATATAGATATAAGTGTACGAGTAAAAGAAAATATATTTTATTTACGGCCATAGTTGTTACACTAACTATAGTAAAAAGCCATTTTTGGCAATAGTTGTTAATAGAACTGTGGCCATAAATGAGCTCTAGAATAATTTTTCACCACAGGTGGTCTCGGACCTATGGCGAAAGATCTTATGTGTGCATGAACAAGTTAAGCTTTTGTATTATTCCCCTTTGCCACATTGAAATTCATGAACCAAATAGCTTAAAATCATATCTAAATTTTATCTTCAAAGACTCTTAACCACATTGCAACTGTCTTGAACTTTAATAAGTTAACTTGATCCCCTGTGTGCAAATGTATGGTAAAACTCATGTGCTCCTCATTAGCCTTGGAAATCAAGCCATTTTGAAGCCAATTCAGGCCTAATTCATGTGCCATAAAGCCTTCATATGCAATGCCAAGTCTTGAACCCTAAGTTTCTGCCACGCAAAGTGTCACCGAACATAATAACATGAAATTTGACTAAGTTATTTTGCACTTGTGATAAAATATGAAAATATTCAAACCCTAATATCTTTTTGCATGAGGCTTCAAAATCCATTCAAAACTTCACACACACACATATGAGAAACATAAGGTGGCCTTGCATGCATGCAAATTAGGTCAAACTTGCCACATTGATAAGTGAACCCAAAATGTTGACTTTTCAACCTAGGTCTAAATGCAATGTTGAAGACCAAATATTTTGACCTAAATAAACCTAATACCAATGCACACATAAAATTATAGATTTGACCTTAAATTCCCAATAAAGTGCAAAATGATCAAAATACCCCTAATATGCATAAATTCTCTTTAAGGCCTAAAACCTTAATTTAACATAAAAAATGCACATTTTAGAATTCCTTACTATGAAATGCGTTCCTAAATGCCTAAGAAAAGTGTGTAACAAATGTGATCTATCACCTATAATCAACGTGCAAGCGTAGGCTACCATTCTTTTTCTTTATAAATAGTATTGGTAAACCCCAAAGTGACATACTGGGGTATATAAAGCCCCTTCTCTAGTAACTCTTCCAGTTGCTTCTTAATTTCCACCAGTTCAAAAGAAGCCATTTAATATGGAGCTTTTGAAATAGGCTTGGTACTAGGTGCCAAATCAATGGAAAACTCCACCTCTCACTTTGGTGGCAAACTTGATATTTTATCTAGAAATACCTCAGGAAACTCGTTCATAACCTAGATTTCACAAACATTATTACTACTACTGCCTTCCACTGAAAAGAAAACCACATAAACTTGACAACCCTTAGAGACCAATCTTTCAACCTGTACTACTGAGGGTAACCTTGGCTGACTAGTGGTTTCTATAGAAGTCATAGTAGGAGTCACATGAACTGGTAATAACATTATCTTCCTGGCACAATCTAGGGTATCATTATTAATTGCCAAGTAGTCCATCCCAATGATAAAATCCAATCCTTGCATAGGGATTAGGATTACATCTACCACTAAAATCTTGCCCTTAAAACATAACTCTACTCCCTTATACACCTTACTAGTCTTAACTAGTAACCTAAATAGTGTAGACATTTTAACAATAAAAGGAAGCTCATGTACATGCAAACTTAGCTTCTCCACACACTCATGCGACACAAATGAAAGAGTGGCTCCAGAATCAAATAAAGCCTCGACTTCTTATTCGTAAATAGAAATTTTATCTATGATTAGATTTAAAGCTATCTAAGCCTCCAACCTGGAAACTATATAAACCCAACCTAGTATTATCAGTTGCTATTCGTGAACTCTTCCTTTGTTCTTTAGGGAATCCTTCACAAAATGGCCCATATCATCATAAATGTAGCAGGCCCAACATCTACCAACATGACTCTGCCCATATATTGTACACACAAGGGAGCATATAGTGCTCTTATAAGATGTAGGGGTAGTAGTGGTTTGACTCGACTACTGTGAACCCTTAAAATCTGTAGCTCCACTAGTTCTCCTGCTCTGGCCAATTGATAGAACACATTTGTTACCCACTTTTATTTGTCAATTAGGACCATTTTATTAATTATTTATCACCTTCAAGTGCACACATTGCATTAGATTTGGAACTTTGCCTAAGTTTCTAAGATCAGTGCACTAGGGGCATTTTGGTCCAAAAAATGAACTTTTGAGAAAATATACAAGAAAAATTGACAAAGTGCATTTTATATCCAGTTGATGAATGGTGAAATTATATTTTTAAAATTCATTTTAGTTTGGGAGTAATTAAATAAAAAAGTCAACACTTTCTTAAGTGTCTTAGTTTGTCCTAGTTTTTGGTTTGCCTTTGTGTGAAAATTTTTATATAATTTTGTGCAGCCTGAAACTTGGTTAATTTAATAAATTCTCCCTTCTAAATATGAATTTAATTCTGGACATGAATTAGATTTTATTATATCATATGCTATTTAATTGAATTATGTGATTTATGTGACATAGGTGGCATGTGACTTGTGCATCAATTGGGCAATTGAGGTCAACACTCCTTGAGGTCAATGGCTGATTGTTTGCACGTGAATTATGATTATTTTGAGAGGTTAAATCAGCTAAAATGATGTGGATGACACATGGGAAATTAGGCACACATTGGAATCATCTACAAACCAATAGGAAGTTGCCACCTTGCAAGTGTGACAAGGCTCCCATTTACATTTTAATTTCTTTTTCCTTATTTTAATTAAGCTTCAGCTGATGGGAGACACCAAGGAGCACGCCATTTTAAGCCTCAAATGGGATCCAACACATATCTCATTCATCTTCCACATTCTCTCTCTCTTGTTCATAGTGTTCTTCATTTTCTCTCTTTTGTTCTTCATTTTCCAGCACCCTAACCTCCATTTTCAGCCACCAAACCTCCACAAAACTCATACCATTCTTCTCCTCTCTTCATTTTCGTTCCATCCCTTCCATTTTCACAAGGATTGAAGCTCATTTCCATCATTCAAGAGCTATGGAGTTTGGCCTTCACAAGCAATCACTAGGGTTCTTGAAGATGAAGATTGGCTAAGTTTCTTTGTGGAATCCTAGAGAGATGAAGATGGAGGATGAGTCTTGAGCTTCAAATTGGCTAAGTTCTTTTGTTTCCTATCCTCTTCTCTTTTTACTAGATGGTTAGATTCCTTAATCTAGGGTCTAATCATCTTAGCTTATAAATTCTAATTTGAATTTGATGTTGATGTAAAGAGAGAGGATTGTTTCATTTAATTTCTTCCTTGGACAGCCATGACTGAATTTTGCCACTCTTTGTTTGGCACATAATCTTGTGTTTTTCAATTAGTGAATTTCTTGTGTTAATATTACATAATCTTGTGGTGTTAATGCTTGTGTTATTGAGTAGCTTGACATAATCTTGTGGTTGCTCAATTTATGTGTTTGACCATGGCTGTTGAGAGAGGATTTTGAATGAATCACTTGGCTAATGTCTTCACCAATTGGTTAATTGAACTAGGGACTTTAATCTAAGACCTAGGGAGGTTAGCTAATTAGGTTAATTGGCTTAGGATAATTTTCTTAAGTCATGACAGCTTTAGTCAAGAGGAAAGGGAAGCTAAACTTAGCCTAATCATGAGAAGATAATGAGTCCAAAATCAACTAATCTCTAGGGTTCCATTATTGTAAAAAGGGAAGTTCATTTCACTCACTTTCACTAGCATTTTAATTACTTGCATGTTAGGTAATTAGTTTAGATAATTAGATAGATAACTAAATTCCTACAAACTTTGGTTGATTTATTTCACTAGATAACTTTCAATTAGACTTAAAACCATTCCTTGGGAGATGACCTAGGGTTGGCCCTATATTGCATTAGGGTTAGCTTTAGTGTAATTTTGAGGATAAGCGACTAATTTCCTATCACCAATCACTCCACAAGATTGTGGTCCTTTACTAAAAACCTTCCTACTTGAGGATGCAAAACATTAGCACCAGAACTATTCCTCTTTTTGATATTCCCCTGATAGCCTTAGAGGAATTGAAAATTAACCATAACTCTATTGCTTATTTTCAGACTCTACCTCTCGACCTTGCCTTGTAGCTATATAAAGTCTGTTGTATGTCTCTTTATAGGTAGCATCTCCTAATAAAGCTATCTGCATCTTGTACTCTTAGCACATCTTCTCAATCAATCTCTTTGCTTTCCACTTACTATCGTCCTATTCGTGCAGATAGGTCATAAACTTTGACAGGTAATTAAATTTCTCTATAAATGATTCCTCATCTAACCACTGGTACTAGAAAGCATAAAACTCAATTTCCTTATCATCTCTGAATGCCATAGGTAAATAGTGATCGATAAAGTTCTCCTTAAACTACTCCCAACTAAGCCAACCACCGTTAGAAGCTCTTATAGAAGGCCACCTATGCTTAGTGTCTTCAACTAATTGAATTATCGCAAATACAACCTTATGCTTAGAAGAAAAAGGGGTAACCTTAAACATTATTTTCATCCTCTCTATCTAGTTCTTCACATCTCCTTCCTTTATACTTCCAATAAAGGTTGACAGACTCAACCTTAAGAAAGTTCTTCAAACCTGGTCTATAAGAATCTCCTAATCTTTCCTACTAGTTACTAGCTTACTCCTTAAAGCATGGGAGGTTACTAGCCTACTCATTTACACCTCATAATGTTGCTTTTGCTCCATTCTTACTTAAGTTTCAAGCCTTGCCTCTTGCTCCAGCCTTGGCTCCTCCTGATCCCTATTACAATTCAAGGCATCACAGCCAGCTAGATTCCTTTGACTATCTAGCATCACCTCTAACATCTGTGCCATTATAGAGTCATTCCCCTAGGGCTGTTCTAGTGGCACCTTCATATTTTATACATCCAAACCTCGAGTGCACTATGGATTCCCATAATGCCCCCATGACTACTGTAGCATTATGATAGAATGCATTTGTTATCCATTTTTATTTGTCAATTAGGATCCTTTTATTAATGATTTATCACCTTTAAGTGCACACATTGCATTAGATTTGAAATTTTTTCTAAGTTTCTAGGTTTAGTACATTAGGGGCATTTTAGTCTAAAAAATCAACTTTTGGGAAAATGTATAGGAAAAATTGACAAAGTGAATTTTATGTCCAGTTGATGAGTGGTGAAATTATATTTTTAAAATTTATTTTGGTTTAGGAGTAATTAAAGAAAAAGTCAACATTTTTAAAGTGTCTTAGTTTGACCTAGTTTTTAGTTTGCTTTTGTGTGAAAATTCTTATATAATTTTGTACAACTTGGAATTGATTATTTTAATAAATTCTCCCTTCTAATTATAAATTTAATTCTAGACTTTAATTATATTTATTATGTCACATGTTATTTAATTGAATTATGTGATTTATGTGACGTAGGTGGCATGTAACTTATGCATCAATTAGGCAATTGAAGTCAATACTCCTTGAGGTCAAAGCTGAGCATTTGGGATGCTTTTCTAAATTATGTAGGGGATTAAATTAGCTTGAAAATGTGGATGACATATGTGAAATTAGACACACATTGGAATCATCTATAAGCCAATAGGAAGATGCCACATTGCAAGTGTAACAAGGCTCCCATTTCCTTTTCTTATTTTTTAATTGTATTCAGCTGATAGGAAACCTTTAATTCACGTGCATTCACCCTCTAATTTAGATCATTGACCACATTCACTCATCTCCTTCATTTTCTCTTACTTGTTAATAGTTTTCTTCATTTTTTCTTTTTTGTTCTTCATTTTTCAGCACCCTAACCTCCATTTTCAGTAACCAAACCTCCATAAAATCACACCATTCTTCTCCTCTCCTCAATTTCATCCTAACCCTCCTACTTTCACAAGGATTGAAGCTCATTTCCATTATTTAAAAGCTATAGAGTTTGGCCTTCACAAGCAATTACTAGGGTTCTTGAATATGATGAAGATCGGCTAATTTCTTTGGTGGAATCCTAAAGAGATGAAGATGGAGGATGAGTCTTAACCTTCAAATTGGCTATGTTCTTTTGTTGCCTATCCTCTTCTCTTTTTACTAGATGGTTTGATTCCTTAATATAGGATTTAATCATCTTAGCTTGTAAATTATAGTTTGAATTTAATGTTGATGTAAAGAGAGAGGATTATTTCATTTAATTTCTTCCTTAGACTACCATGATTGAATTTGGCCACTCTTTGTTTGGCACATAATCTTATGTTTTTCAATTAATGAATTACATGTGTTAATGTTGCATAATCTTGTGATGTTAATGCTTGAGTTGTTGAGTAACTTGACATAATCTTGTGGTTACTTGATTCCTTGTCTTAACTGTGGCATTTGAGAGAGAGTTATGAGTGATTAGGAAACTACCAAGCTGGAGTACGGTAGGGGCAGAGGGAATTTGGATAAAGAAAAATAAGTATATGGATCCAAACAGTTGACTTATTTTGAAAATATCATTGAGAAATACTGCCTACCTCTCCAAATTCTTTTATCCCCAGTAAGAAAATGAATCGTATACATTTTACACAGTTTGATGGGGGATAAGCTTCATCGTCGAGAGGGAAACAGCCCAGATCACCAGCTAAGGCCCCTAAATGATCGCTCAGTGATAAAGGAGGTAGGGGTGCAGAGATAGCCAGGAGGTTTGCCTAGAAGTAGCCACCCTTGAAAGAGTGCGTAATAGCTCACTGATCGAGCACTCTTGCGCCGAAGATGAACGAGGCTAAGCGATCTGCCAAAGCTGTGGGATTGGCTTGGCTAATTTTTACACCAATTGGCTAATTAAACTAGGAACTTTAATCTAAGACCTAGGGAAGTTAGCTAATTAAGTTAATTGGCTTAGAATAATTTTCTTAAGTCATGATAGCTTTAGTCAAGAGGAAATGAAAGCTAAACATAGCCTAATAATGAGAAGATAATGAGTCCAAAATCAACTAATATCTAGGACTCCACTCTTAAGAAAAGGTAAGTTCATTTCACTCACTTTATTTAGAATTTTATTCAGTTGCACATTAAGTAATTAGTTTAGATAATTGGGTAACTAAATTCCTATAACTTTGAATGATTTATTCCACTAAGTAGCTTTTAATTAGACTAAGACCATTCCTTGAAAGATGACCTAGGGTTGACCTTATATTGCATTAGGGTTAGTTTTAGTTTAATTTTGAGGGCAAGCGACTAAATCCTATCATACTAGTGCAACTCTATGTGCCTTTCTCCTCTCCGAAGGAGTATAAGTCAAAAAATATAAGGATATAGGTGAGTAAAGGCTAGAAAGAAAGTAATGAATGTATAAAGGTTGCTAACTAATATGCATGCAATGTAGAAATAGGTCAAACCAAAGCAGATTGATACCAAATTGCAAAGTCCTATTTCTCAATGAAATCTTTACTCACACATCACACCTTACATTACAATTCCATTACAACAACAAAGATATAGCCCTTAATTTTTTTTAAAATATAGAGTCTCGACTTTGCAAAAAAAAAACATGTTCAATAATAAGGGCTTACGAAAGCACAAACACACACCCATTAAACAAGAAAAACAAATGATTATTTTTCCCAAAAACAAGTCATATGCCGCAGCATGTGGTACAGAGCAACGTGCTCTACTTTTGTGTCATGTGCCACAGTATCACCACCATGCGTCACAGTGCATGTATCAAATTTTGCCATTATGGTAGATTTTTGATACGAATATATGCATTGCGGTATTTTTACATTCGATAATTGATTAGAGTGATTCAAACGCCCACATAAAGGTTATAAAATAATCTACCTAATGAGATAAGTTTGTACATGATCCAATGATCTAATCATAAATTGGACACTTGGGTGAATAGTTTAGCACCCTAAGTGTTCAATTCACTCACCTTGCCTTGTTAGACCATGTTGGGCCTTAATTAAACCAAGTCCAATAGGACTAAATACACCTAATTGACATGTCATATTACATATATCACATCACAATCACAATCTAACCTCTCAATGCCATATTATACACTTGTAGTCTTATATGGGGAATACCATATAACCACACAAACACAAATACACTTGTTCCACTTTCAACTATCTAACTTTTGCATATGGGGCTAAACCTTGTCATATGATTAGGAATCATAAATTTACTTGACTTACAAAAATAGGGCTAAGCCTCACCATTTAGTCAAGTTTAACATAAATGCACGTTATCATGCAATAATTCATATTCATTACTAGTGGAACAAGTTATATAACATAATATATGCTTGCTTGAATAGTATCTAGGCTTACCCACGTATTCACCATTGTGATACACTCAATAAGATACAATATCAATTATACAAGCAAGTTATCACTACTCATTAATCACACATATTTATATATACACATGCACATATGCATCCTAGTTGCCAACCCAAACATTTACTAACATTATTATACATTTATTATATAAAAGGTAGTTATACCACTACCAAAATGAAGCTAGTCCTTCCTTACTTCCTTTCCTAGCCTTTTTGTACTCTCTGCACCTGTATACAAAAGTAATGGAGTGAGATGTACATCCTAGTAACTTAGATAAACCCCAATATAGATTAGTAAGCAAAATCAAGTACAAGAGATAAAGTAGCATCAATTTTAATAAAAAGGAATATAATTAGATATATACACTATAACGTGCTCATTCATCCACTATGCTTATGCACTCTAGGTTCCCATTAGTGGAAAAGCTTAATGCTCAGACCAAGACTTCCCAACCTTACATGAAATAAGGCCCACCAACCACTGCCTTAGACCAAGGCATCTAGGGTAGGTGGTATGCTCTTTTGTGTCTCTACTAGCGGATAAAAAATTAATACTTAGACCATTAAGACTTTCAAGTCTTACACAGAGTAGGGCCATGACCCCTACCCTAGTAACTAAGGTTGTCTTACCTTAGCAAAATAATACTAAGTTATACTAATGTAGTAGTAGTGTGAACCTAGGTCATTCTTCTATGAGGAGGTTTAGTTGAAAAATTTAGGTTGGAGTGTGCCATAAGTTAAAAGGTGATTGGGGTAGATTTAACCTCAAAACTAATTAAGCTATTAAACCTAATTGTAGAGGAAATGGAATGTATGTGTGTAAACCTATTAGAAATAAGAACTCCTATGTAGATTTGGTCACCGATCCTTGTTTGATTACAATCTAGCTAGTTTGGTTTTCTCTCTCTTCTCTGTAGTTTTAATCACTTAGTTATATCAACCAAGACTTAGCTAACACCTTGACCAACCTGATCCAAGATGTTGGTCTTAGAGTATGGCAAAACCTAGCTAGCAAGAAGCCAAACTAAAGCACTACAAATATGAGTCAATTAGGTCAAGCATATTTAATAGAATCAACATGCTCAAGATTTTAATTCATGAAGATATTTACATACACTCAAGTTGGCAAGATTATGATAAGCAAGAAACATACTAAACTCAATAAGCCACACTAAGATTATGGATAAGCTCAAGAAGGCTAAAATCATGTGTTAACATAATCAAACTCAAGTTGCAACAATCAACTCTCAATCATATGAATCATTACTTAAAATTACAAGATCAAAGAGTCATACAAATTTATAATTCTAGAAATAAAAATTCAAAAATAGCTAGAAAATAATACAAACTCGAGGTTTCCTCCTCCCCATAATAACTCCTTCAAGAACCTAGCCTTACATCTTCAAGTGATGAATAAGATGAAGCTTCAATTCTATTGTTGATTTTCTTCTCAAAATTGCCCAAAAAAGCAAGATTTGGATCATAATGAAATCCCTAGGTTATGTAGACGAAGACGAGAGGAAGAGAATGACGTGATTTTTGTGAAATTTGGATGGTTAGATTGAGAGATATGGAGGAGAGAAAGTGAAAGTGTTGAGAGAGAAGTAAGAGAACTTGATGAACTAGAAGATATGAATCTAGTAAAGTGAGTAAATGATCTAAAAAATTAATCCTAGGCCTAGCTAATAAGGGCTTTGGATGAAATTTGTATAGAAGACTTGGTAAAAAAATTGCCAAAAAACCTAAACACAAGTGATCAAGTCAAGTAAGGTTAAGAGTAGTCTAAGTTTCAAGTTAACTTGGGTGATAATTCTAATGTTACTCTTCTAATCTCATATGTGCATGGACATATTAAGCACTTGTGTTCCCCTTAATTGGCTAGGAATTCACACCCAATGCAATGCAAATTTAGATCTAAAATTGTTTTTCAAGCTTCTTAATCACATTACAATTATCTTAAGCTTTGACAAGTTAACTTGATGCATTGTGTGTAAGTGCATGGTAAACTCTTATGTACCTCTTCAACCCTTGAAAATAATGCCTCTTTGCCCAAAAATTATGTTTGAATCACATGTTGTTAAGTCTCTCCATGTGCCAAGCCAAGTCTTAAACCAAGTCTCTTCCATGCATTGTGTCACCTATGACAAAAACATAAAAATTGACTAAATTATTTTACAAATGTATAAAATATAAAAATATTCAAACCCTAATATCTTTTTTATATATTTTAAAATCCATTCAAAACTTCACAAACACACATGAGAAATATAAGGTGGCCATACATACATGCAAATTAGGTCAAACTTGCCAAATTGACAAGTCAACCTAAAATGTTGATTTTTAATCCTAAGTCCAAATGCAATTTTCAAGATCAAATATTTCAACCCAAATTGACCTAATATCAATGCACACATAAAATTTTAGATTTTCCTTTAAATTCCCAACAAATTACAAAATAACCAAAATACCCTTAATATGCATAAATTGTCATTAGGGCCCAAAACCCTAATTTAATACCAAGAATGCACATTCTAGGCTTTGCTATCATGAAATGTGGTCCTAAATGCCTAAAAAAAGTGTATAACAAATATGACCTATCATCTAGTCTAGGGTACACTCATGGATATATAAACTTAAGTCTTCATTAATAGAGCAAGCTCAATGCTTTGGACTTTCAAGCCTTCCTAGCTTTACACAGAGTAGGGCCATGACCCCCTTCCCTAGTCTAGGATATATTTGTAGATGCAAATGCATAGGCCTCTTCGCATACATTGTAAGTATTTCTTACACACACGCATGCATATTTCTTTCACAATATTGCTACTCTATCATTTTAAAAAACATAATGCATATAATTTACATAAAATACTTGTAAATCATTTTACAAGCTAATAGATAAAAGGGTTACTCTAATTAACTTCTATCCCTATTACTAGGGTTACCATTCATACTACTTCAGTTGAATAATGTAGATTTCCACAAGTAGTCACTCAATTGCTCAATCTACATAATGAGATGCCCTTAATCAGTTTTCACACTTAAGGCAAAGCACAAATTAACTAAATCACACTACATAATACTCATAACAATTCTAATGGTACTTCTTAGATTTAGCTACCACATTCATTGCAACTATACAGTCTTAGGCCATCAAAGTGACCATTACACCTTACTTTCTCATTTAACCAATAATTGTTTTACCCTTTTAACTTAATCATTTAAGCTAATTCGAGCCTACATCCTTAAGGTTAAACCGTTAAACCCTAGACTAGTCATAAAACCTTAGTTTCACACCTAAGAACCTTTTTAAAACTTTTCCCTTAGATTTTATCCCCTTAAAACTCCCTTATTTGATTTTTCTATGAACCAAACTTAGTGAAATTCGGGTAGAAATGTAGTGCAAGGCAATATGAAACTAACCTGGAAAGTCACTAGTCGAAGAAAACCCCTAAACTCCTAAAATTGATGCCCTAACACAACTGAGCCTTCCTTCCTCTCTCCCATGCATTTTTCCTCTTTCTTTCATCTAAACCATGAGTTGATCCACATTCCAACTTATCCAAATTATGTACCATGTGCTGCATCACGTGACATAATGTGACATTTCTAACTGAAGCTCGTGCACTTTATCCTAAACTGACTTCCCACGATTTGGCACAATAAACACACCAATTAACCAACATTACATATTAGCCCATCATCCAAAACCATAATCAATTTCTTAATTACTAATTTACCCTAATTAGCAACTAATTTCTTAGATTGAAGTTTAGGATGTTATAGATTGATTTTCCTTATCGATCTTCCTTATGTATGCCATGCTACAAAAGACATAAAGATGAGTTTAATTAATTAAGAAATAGAAGGGTACAGTTTTAAAAAGCAGTTAAGAAATAAATTTATTTTAAATGTTCTACTAGTATGCTTTGTAAGTCTCTTTTATTAACCTCCTACTATTTAATGGCTTACTTAGAGTATAAAAAGTAAGATGTGGCAACTTTTATCCTCTGCTTGTTGAACTTTATAGATTTATTTCCTAAGGTTTGTAACCTTGAAATTTAGAAAGAATTTCTTAAAGAATAGCCTCCTTAGTTCGGCCTAAGAGGATACCTTCACATAAGAGGGATAGTTAAAGTACTACTCCTTAGTAAGCCCTTCAAGAGAGAAAACAAATACTTTAACTTGAAATTCTTTAACATTCACATGTAATGGTTTCATAGTATCTCACACCAAGTAGAAAGTATGAAAAAATCTATGACAATCTTCATCAGGCAATCTATGGAATTTTGATAATGCATTAATCAAGAATGCTTTAATTCAAACTCAACATTAGTTGGAGGAACATACAAGCCATATAGATTATCATGCCAATTACATTATGTTAATTGGCTAATACTTCTCTCTTCTCTTGGATTATGCAATCCTACAAACTCATTATTTACATGACCATTGTAACAAACTTAAATTTTAATACGAGAAACTGATTGCTAATTGAAGGGTAAATTAGTAATTTAGTGGATTAATTAGATAATCAAGATGTTAGATGATAAACTGAGGTTTTTACTTCTTTAGATGTTGAATAGATAGGAATGAGCAGAAAAACGATGATTTGAACTAAAGCGTACAAGCACAATGGACTTTCCCTTATTATGCCACACATCATGGCATATGCTGCATGTGCTGCTACACATGGCATAGAATTCTAACTCTAAATGTGTGGATTGGTTCGTGAGAGAGAGAGAGAGAGCAAGTGAAAGAAGCACACAGGTGAGGAGAAGTAGGGAACTTATGCTTGGGCAAATAAGTTTAAGGCCTTGGGAGATATTTCTAACTTATTGCTTGTTAGGTAAGTTTCGTACTAACCTAAGCTCCAATTTTACACTAATTTATCTTAGTTTAAGTTATATAAAATTGAATCAGGGAATTTTAAGGGGTTACTTTCTTACCCTTTCATAATAAAAGACTCTTCAGAGTTAAATTAAGGTTTTGCAATTGAGTTAAAATTTTTTTCCTTAATCTCATACAAGGCCAAATTTAACATACACTTCACACATTTATCATATCTTCACACAATATGCTCCATCTACTAGCCCAAACTATCATTTCATCCCATTCACACATATATACAGGGCTAGGGACCCAAAACAAACAAACACAATATTCAACACATTATGCACATATTTAGAATCCTAAGACAACTTATACATATTCATAATTAACACATACAGGTTCACTACACCAAACTCTTACAAAGGCTTTATTGAAAAGTGTCAACTCAACCTATGTCTTTTTCTTTTCAGTTACTAGTGCCAGAACTTGAAAAATATAAATAACTACAAGTGAGATAAAACTCTCAATAACCAATATAGTTCGTTAAATGTCTATTATCGTAAATAACCATGCTAAAGTAACAAACTAGGATAATATCATGTGTGTGTGTATATATATCAAAATATGAAGAAATTTTATCTTTCCAAAGTATTTCCACATAAATACATACTAGCATGATTATCTAGCCACCAAACCTCTAATGTTGCCCGACAAGAAACTGTAAGCTCTACTAGATCAATCACATTGACCCAAGCATACTTTCGATGGTAGAAACATCTAGCTAAAGGTAATCTAACCCACCTATAGACTATGGTTTCCCTCTTCATGCACTCATGATACAGGTGTATTTGACTCGTAACTGTACTTTAACGGGCATTAGGGAGTTGCCAGACTACGCGAATGTCCCATGGTAACAGTCCTATGATATGCTATATTGGATTACCCATGTTAACAACTCATACAATGCTGTACCTGATGTCCTATGGTGCCAGCCTAACCATATAGATTTTTCACTCACATATTTCCACCCATACATATCTCCACATATCCTGGGTGAACTCCCACCCCATATGATCATACTTTTACATAATTCACTACCTTTTTCACATTTTCACACTATATATATATTTATTCAAAGCTAGAAATCCTTAATCCTTCTTTTCACAAATCCATTTCATGCTAAATTTTCTTCTAATACAAAATCATGCATAAAAACCAATTAAACCTCAATTATACAATTACTTCTATACAGTTATATAGTTAATAAATACAATAAACTATATAGTTACTTCAATTCTTTTGTCTACTAAAAAGGGTTACCCGTGTTCCAACAACCCTATTCAAGCTCCTCTTCAAAATTCATGCATCACATGCTAGAATCTGCACATTTATGCACCCAGAGTCAATAACTCTTTTAACAAAAAGTGCTAATCAAAGTAATCAAGCACTAATCACTATCACTTCCACAATTCACATTCGTTCATGCATATCATGCTTAATTGTCACTTACTACATCTATTATGTTTCTCAAAAACACCTTCTCTCTTACTACTCTCTCTAAATTAGGGCAAATAGCTTCAAACCTTATCGTTCTAACTTATACCAATCACAAAGTACTAGTTTAGTTTCAAAGAACCTTTCTACTACTATAGGGTAAGAAATAAATTCCTTAAAACTTCTAAATTTAATTTCTTACGAGTTAAAACTAAGAGAAAATAAGATTGAATCAGAGGTTAAGGCAGTACGAGACTTACTCGATAAGTAATAGGTCAGAGACGTCATCCTTGCCATAAAATTTAATGCCCTAGGATAGCTAGGACTCTTTTCCATACCAGAACCCTTCCTCCTTATTTCTATTCTATTTTTTCATAAGTTGCCATGACCTCATTTATTAAAATTCTATACCATGCACTGTGGCGCACCCATCTTCTACCGTGATGTATGACATAATAAGGGCAATCCTCACTATGCTCACACACTCTGCCAGGGACTCCACTCTTCCGCTCATACCTATTCATATAATACCCTAAGGAGTCAATATAGCATTTCACTATCCAAAAACCTAACCCCACATTAAATTACTTATTCAGCGACTAATCAATCATTAATGTAGTATTAAAAATTTAGGATGTTACAGGTCACATTGCAGAGTAAGCGTGCAAGAACAAGGAAGGATTTTCATCACCGTGCCACATGTCATGGCACATGTTGCGTCCACCACAATGTATAACACATATTAAATATTATATTGTGTGGATTTACTCATGAATCAAAGGAGAGAGAAAGAGGAAATGCAAGAAGGAGGAGAAGAGGAAGCTAGCCTTTGCTAGGCATTGATTTTTAGAGCCTTGGGAGACATTTTAGACCAATAATTGGCCAGGTAAGTTTCATACCACCCTTAGCTCTAATTCTACACCAATTTTTCTTAGTATAAGTTATAGAGAAATTGAATTGGGAAATTTTAAGGGGTCCGTTTCTTATAGTTTTGTAACAAAAGGTTCTTGAGAATCAAATTAAATTTTTGTGACTAGTTTGGAATGTGATGTATGGCCTAAGGTTGAAATGTGTGTGAATGTGAATGTGCATAAATGTAGTGATTATGTGGTGAATGTGTAAGTAATTGGCCAATAGTGTATATATTAGTGATAATATGGAATTTGGCCCAATTTTAATGTAAAATGGGTGATTTCATGGCCAAATGTGAATGTATGTGTATTTGTGGTGATATTGTTGGTCAATCAAGTGTCAATAGTCCTTTGGGACTTAGTTTTAGGCATAATGCAATCTAATGAAAAAAGTGTGAGATTTGAGCACTTTGGATGATTGAATTTTAAAGAAAAGTGTTTCCTTGCACTCAGGTTTCTAAATTCAGATAAGACCATTAGATCGTGTCCAAATTTATCTCATTAGTTTGCTTGTCAAAATAAACTTCATGTAGGTGCTTGAATCACTATGATTAGATTGTATTTGGAAACAACATATGCAAAAAGTTCACATTTGTGAACTATTATATGACAGTAAAAACCTATCATGTATGCCACAGCACATGGCACATAGTGGCTGTTGGTGACTCTATGCCACATGCCATAGCATATAACCCTTTTTTTTAAATTTTTTTTATCTTCAATCATGTGTTAAGGGATATGAATGCAGTTTTCTTTGGCTTCTGCTATATATTGCTTTGTATGTGTATGAGTTTAAATGGTTTTAAAAAGAGGAGTCTCAGGATCCCAAACCTTTTAAAATATATGTTTTCTTACTAATTAATGATGTGATGTGATGATTTTACAAACCCTTATAATATTATATGGATGTTGGGAGGGAGGGATTACATATGCTTACTACGCATGTTTTGAAGATTGTTTATGTTAGATAGGGGGCATAACAGAAGATTGAAATTTTAAATCCCTATCTTAATGTGGACTGAACAAACTCATTTAAGTCAAGGTAGATAGAACAATTAATTTTTAATTATGAGCTTTTCACATGTTGTCTTCAAGAAATTAGATCTCAGGAGCTAATAACGTAGATCTGCTCCCTCTATTGGTATCTACACGAACAACATTCAACTCAAACGGCATGCTAGCACTCGAATGATACTTTTCTTTAGGGTGTGTTCATAGCTCTCACTGTGTCTTGCTGTTAGGACTTTTCTAACTCTCACTGCACATATGAAGAACGTCCCTATCTATATATAATATATAGATCAAGGTTTTACCTTTCACTTAAAGAGCCCACAAAAATTTAATTAAATTTATCTCTTAAATTTAATCTATAATATCACATCTAATTCAAATTTATCTCATAAATTTAAATTATATAACTGACATAATATTCTCTTATATCATGGTAGTTATTAAATTTAATCTAAATCATAATATTAAATTTAAAACTAACACACACAATATAATATAATATAATATATCAAATATACATATTATATATATACATGAATATATATATACATATATTTCAAATATATATATAATTATATTGTGAATTTTATGTTTCATATAAATATATATACTAATATTTATCAAATAAATATTTAAATATATATATATATATATATTAAATTCATTCACCTAGAAAAGCATTACATTAACTGAATCTAGACACATTCTAGATTCATTGAACTTAGACATTATAACTCGAGTTGGGCTATTCTTGTGTGCATCCCTCTAGGCCTACATGAAGTTGGTAGTAGGCTAATCATGCTACTAGCTTACAAGTCACAAGTAGCCTTTAACAAGAAATTACAACTATCCAATTCATATGAGGATCGATGATTCAATGTAACCTATTATGTAATCATACCATATCCCTTTTGTCACATGATATTTCAATTAAGTGTGGGACATGAAATTGTCATTCTCCTTTACCTAACCATTACTTTCTCGATCACTGAGGGAACTGATTATAACAATAGAAAAACCCTTTCTATTGTAGCATGGCCATACATTTTCTTAATCTTACTGATCGAGGGGCCCAATAATATCTCTGAATTAATGTGAGGGACGAATTCCATCTTGATCACTCATATTTCTCTGCATAAATATCACTAAACTCAATCATAGCCTTTATGATCACCCGATCAATGGTGACTTTTAACTAGGTCAAAGTTCAATAGTCATGATGTAGGGATCCATGATGATCTCAAGTCAAAGGGCTTAGTGATATGGTTACATATTGTAGCATCCTAAATTTCTTAATCCCATGATTAGTTGTTAATCAAGGTAAGTGGTAATTAGTCTCGAATTAGAGATTTGGATAATTATGTGATGATTTGACTTGTTTGGATGTTATATGAGCAGATGTGAGTTGAAAATCACATTTCAGGTTGAATCAAGTGTGTGTGGTAAGAATTATTCTCACTATGCCATGTGCTATGGCTTGTGCTGCATGTACCACGGCACATAGACCAGAAAATGATGCCTTAAGTCATGAATTTTAGGTGAATTTCAGAATGGAGAAATTATAAACTCACAAAAAGAGAAGAGAAGAAGAGTTGATGTGCTACGATAAGAGATTTCAGAGTAGCGAAAGCTGCTTCTGATCAGTAACTTAGTGGGTAAGCTACGTATAACTCTTACCTTCTATTCTACCCAAATTTCTCTGAATATGAGTTATAGAGAAATTGAATTGGTGATATTTGAGGGGTTTGATTCTTGCCCAATAGTAATAAAAAGGTTCTCAAGAGTTAAATTAGAGCTTTACAATTAGTTTAGAGTTGAATGATAGAGCTTTGAACTCATAGGCTCAATTTGGCCTTAAATTAGAGAGGAAAAGGGGTGAAAATCTTATTTAACTGAAATGATATTAGTTGAGGTGATGTGAAGTAGTAATTGATTAGTAATGGACCTAGAATGGATAAATGAAAAAGAATGAACAGTTAAATATAACCATAAGTGGCAAATATGTTTTTTTTTATCAAATTGGACTAAATAACTAAATTGTGCTAATTGTGTGTAGATTGGCATATCGAGCATGTGAGTTGAGACAGGAGGCTAGTAAAGACTAATAGTGGTAGTTGAAATCCATGGGTAACCTTTCTAGTAACAGCAGGGTTAATGTAACTAAATAACTTCCTTTGTTTGACTATTTGTTATAACTGTGTGTGAGTTTATGATCGGTAGTGTTCATGCTATATGTTATATATGTGGAAAAGTGGTGATTATGGTAGTAAAAGAAGTGATTTGATGCATGATGTGTGATTTGAAGTGAAACATGTGATTTATGTTATGTTAAATGGTATATTATACTTTATTTTCATATAGCTGCATGTGATAGTCAATAAGAGTGAGTTATTCCATTATTGAGATTATTATCTCATCCTCGTAGTTACATTTTTATCGGACAAAGCAGTGATCAGAGCAAGGGAAAAGAGTCAAGATTGGCTTAGAGTTGTTGAAGCCATGTGAACTTGGAGTTCGTGTAATGAACTAATCTAGCATGAATTTTTGTGTATATGAGTTGCCATAGGGATTGCATGCATTTTTTGAGTAGTGAAATAGAGAAAATGTAGCAATTTTGTAAAATATTAGCCCAATTGTGTATATATGTAGTGAAATGAGAATTAGGGGCTAAGATTTGGTTGTATATGTGTTTTGAATGTTGTAAGTTTTAGTAAATCTAAGCCTATATGTGAAAATATGATGAAATGAGTAATTTGGTGCTAAGATTGAGTTGTGATTATGTTATAAATGTAGTCATATGTGAATATGTGGTGAGAAAAGGCCAAGTTATGCTGAATTGTAGCAAGTTATGAAATGTGGAAATTGGCTATTAAGGGGTCAAATTTCGGTATAGGTGTATATATATGATCTATTATGGTTAATCAAGTGTGTTAGATCCTTTTGGACCTATTTTGAGGCCTTATGTGGTCTAATGAGAGAAAGGATCGATTTAAGTGCTTGGGTGTACAAAATTTTTAGAAAAAATGATTTGTTGCACCTGGTGTCCAAACTTTAATCAGACCATTAGATCGTGTGCACACCTATCTCATTAGCTAGCTTATAACATAAGCTTTGTATGGTATTAAATCACTCTAATTGGACGTCGCATGTGAAAATGGTGCATGACGAAAGTTTATCATTTTTGCTGTCAAATGACAGTAGAAAATTTAGACTAGCACGTTGTGGCGTATGGCGTCTCACGCCGTAGCACATGATATAGAGAGTTAGGTGTGTGGCCCTATGCTACATGCTAAAGTGCACGTACTATATGCTGCAGCTTATGCCCATTTTCCAACTTGATTTCCTAGTTTTAAGGCATGCAATGAATGATATGAATGCAACTATTTACTTTCCACTATATGATGCTCTAATATGGTATGAGTTTTGTGATTTTGTAAAACATGTCTTTGGCCAAAAGCTTTTCAAACAAAATATTTAATTTTTTGATTGTTGCTTTTGATGTGTTGATTTAGTTAATCTTCTCCTATATCAATTATATATAGGAAGAGGTTACATATATGAGATAAGCTCATGACTTGTCCTATGCTTTCTCATAGTGGGTCGGTCCAACACCTCAAACCCTTTTAAGTGCCTACAACCTTGATTTACATCTTTATAATTAATTAAATTCATACTAGTCTTGTTTCATCCATGATTCCTCATAGATGACCAACTAGGGATATTTAGGACAATCAACATAGCTTATCCAAGGAAACAATTATCATAGTGAACATGCAATTAGTATGATAACAAAAGAGAAATTCTATAAATAACAATATTTATAGTACAATAATTGCCCTAAGGCACAATTTCGAACATCCTCCCACTTGCACTAGGTATAATCATTAATTTTTCTAATTCTCATTATACTGACATGATGCTCATGCTTCGCCTGTGTAAGAGGCTTTGTAAGAGGATCATCAACATTGTCTTCTCCTATTTTGCATATTTTTATCACCTCTGTCATTGATCTCTCTAGTAAGGTGAAAATGTCTGAGTATATGCTTGGTCTCTTGGTAACACCTTGGCTCCTTTCTCTATATAATTGCACAGCTATTGTCACAGAACAAGTTTATTAGATCTGAGATGTTAAGCACCACTCCTAGTTCAATAATGAACTTCTTAATCCAAACAGCTTCCTTAGTTGCATCTGATCTACTTATAAACTCTGCTTTTATTACAGAATTAGTTGGTATGCTTTGCTTGGAACTCTTCCAACTCACTGCCCCACCATTTAAGATAAACATGTAACCTTCCCTATATCTACTCAATATAAGAGAAGATTACAGTGTTATCACTACCACACATCAAACATAATAATCAAATCTCATTTCAAAAGCTTCGACAAAAGACTTATTTTGCAAATCATTCAATTCACAACACAATCAGAGAAATATATAGCGAAAGTAAATCATACACTCCTTTAATACATAATGGACATAACTACTAACATTCCTATCCTAATGGCATGCATTTCATCACAAAATAAAATTAAAAAATAGTTTGTGTGTTGTGCGTGTAGTCGGTGCACTATGGCATGTGGCACAGAGCCACACACTCACCCTTTCTGTGCCATACGCCGCGGCATGTGTCACCATGTGCCATAGCACGCCTGTCTGATTTTCTGCTATTATTTTGACAACAAAAATGATGAACTTCTAGCGTGCGGCATTTTTACATACAACATCCAATTGAAGTGATTTAAGTGCCCACATAAAACTTAGCACGTATACTAACTAATGAGATAGGTTTGGGCATGATCTAATAATTCAATTAAAATTTGGACACCCGAGTGCAAAAAATTACTTTTTTAGAAAATTTTGCACACCCAAGCACTCAAATCAATCCTTTGCTCTGATTAGACCATACGAAGCCTTGAATCAAGTCCAAAAGGATCTAATATACCTAATTAACAATAATATATCTTAATCATACTCATACATCAAAATTTGACCTTTCTACGGCCAATTTCCACCCTTCACTACCTTTACCCGCTTTACCATTTCTTGGCATAAATTAGCCCACTTGGCTATTTCTCATAACATTCACACATATTCATATTAACAATATAATCTTAGCCCCCAAATTACTCATTTCATCATAATTTGTCCTTTGGCTTAAGATTTACCAATACGGACATACTCAATCATAGCCCCTTTTGTTTCAATCAATACATATACACATTATCGGGCTTGATTTCATAAAAATCTCTTATATAAAACATGCATGCAACCCTATGGTAACTCGTTTACACATATTTATATAGTCTCAGTTCAATTCATTACACAAACTCAGAGTGCACAGCTTCACAACTCAAGCCGGACTAGACTCTCTTCCCTTTGCCTAATCACTTTTCGGTCCTGAAAAGATGTAACCACTGGGGTGAGATAAAAATCTTAATAACAGAATAACTTACTCTTATTAGCTATCACATACAATAATATGGAAGTAAACATAGTATATCATTAAAACCTCATAAAATAGCATTTATATCACATATCTCATTTCATTTCTCAATTTTTCCTTAAACACATAGGATTCCATGTTATCTCAACATATTTCATCATCTCACATAACATGCTAGCATGATCTCTACCAATCGAACCTCCAAATTGACTCAACACAAAACTATAGGCTCATCTTAGACCAACGTACACTCTCAATAGCCTTGAGCTCACCTGTAGTGGTAGAATCACTTAGCCAAAGATATTTTAATGCACAATATGGACTGCGGATCTAAGAGAAATTTGAGAGATTTTGGTTAAAGGCCTTGTGAGCCTAGTTAAAGGCATAGAAATCTGAGAGAAATCTTTAATAAAACATTAATAATAACCAGCTAACCTCAGAAAACTATAGATCTTTGTTATCGATTTTGGTCTCTCCTATTGCAAGACTGCTTTAACCTTATACAAATCAACTGCAATACCATTTACCGACACGATATGTCCTAAGAATCTAACCTATCTTATCCAAAACTTCTACTTACTAAGCTTGGTATATAGCTTAAGCTCTCGCAAAAACCTTAGGACAGTCCTTAAGTGTCTGGCATGTTACTCCTCATCTTTAAGTAGATCAGTATATCATCAATAAAAACCACCATAAACTAATCTGAGAAAGGCTGAAAGATGTTATTCATATAGTCCATAAAAACCACAGGTGCATTAGTTAGCCCAAATAACATAACTAAAAACTCATAATGGCTATATTAAGTCCTAAAAGCCGTCTTCACCACATCTTTCTCACTAACCCTCAGCTAATGGTACCCTGAACGTAAATCAATCTTAGAGAAAATCGTGGCACCAACTAACTGATCCAAGAGATCATTGATGCGAGGCAGTGGGTGCTTGTTCTTCACTGTAACCTTATTCAACTGCCTGTAATCAATACACAATCTTAAACTACCATCCTTCTTCTTCACAAATAAGATAGGGGATCCCCAAGGAGAAATACTAGGTCTAATAAATCCCTTGTCTAGCAGCTCCTCAAGCTGCTTTTTTAACTCAACTAACTTTAAAGGAGCCATTTTATAGGGAGCCTTTGAAATTGGTTGTGTCCCTGGTACCAGGTCAATTGAGAATTCAACCTCATGCTCTGGAGGTAATCCTGACACATCCTTTGAAAACACCTTAGGGAACTCCCTAACAACCTCAATTTCATCTATTTACCTAACTTAGACCCTTGGGTAGCAAGCACTACCACATAAGCCTCACAACCTTGTTCAATCAACCTTTCAGCTTGCAAATAAAAAAAAGAATGATCAGGGTATTCCTCAATCACCTTCGGTACTTCTACCAAAGTCACCGTCTTAGCCACACAATCTAAGATAGCACCATAAGCTCAACCAATCCATATCGATGATTAAATCAATCCCTTACACAGGTAATTTGATCATATTCACCTAAGTCGATCACCCATTAAAAGTCATCTTAGTCCTACACACCACACTGGATTGATGAACCAAACTAGAAGTAGAAGGAAACTTTTATATATGGGGCAACTGGTCAACAGGCATACCCATTCTATCTAAACGCTCGACAAAAATAAAAAAATGCATCACACCACAATCAAACAAAGCTTCTAAATCAAGGCCACAGATAGAAACCATACTAGTGATCAGATTTGATGACTTCCTAGCCTCCTTCTGAGATACTGTATACACTTTATCGAGAATCACATTCCTCCAGTCTGAGCTCTCATGTAAATTAAGGCAGTTATGGATTAAATGGCCTAACTTTCCGCACTTGTAGCAAGCAAAGCAACAACTAGAATGAACCCTACCACATCTATCGCAAGGTGACCTCGCTGTGCTCAAATTGGGGCTTGACTAGCCTGTGAAGAACATGCTGGAGCATTCCCAAAGAAATAAGAACCCCCAGATCTCATATTACCACCCCGATTACCTTGAAATCTTAAAACCCTATTTAAATTCTAATTACCAGAAATAAAGAAGACCCAGCTTTAAAGGAGCCACCAGAAGAAGAACCAGAGCTAAAACCCATTCTCTTGGATACACCACCAGTAGGAGCTAACCCAGAAGAAAATCAACCTCATGTATCCCTACTCCAGTTACTCTTTGTGTCTCGGCCTTGGTAAGTGACAATCCTTAGACAATTGCATATCTCATCATATGTTGCCTCGCCCAATAAAGATAGCTGCTAGTGGTATTCTAGCCTCATCTTTGCCAATAACCTCTTTGCTTTCCACTTGCTATCATTAGAAGCCTTCAGATATGTTAACAACTTAGACAACTGATTGAATTTTCCCATAAAAGTCTCTTCGTCTAAGTCCCCCTACTGAAATATATGAAACTCTGCCTCTTTCTCGTATCTAAAAGCTGGTGGAAAGTGGAAATCGTAAAATCTTTCCTTAAATTCAGCCCAAGTCATAGATCTTCCCCATGGGCTTAACAGAATCCCACCAATGCTTGGCTTTACTAACAAGCTACATCGTAGCCAAGATAACTCTATGCTCAAATGTACACCTCACTACAGTAAATAACTACTCCATCCGATCCAACCACTCCTCAACTTTCCCATCAAGCATACTACCATCATATGTGGCTGGATTAGAGCGAGAGAATTCCTTCCAAGGTCCAGATATGCCATCCTCTCGGTTATTAGCAACTGATCCATGAGCTCCCACAGCACTAGAAGATCCCTGCCCAGCACCTGGGTCAACATACTGATCCGAAACAACACGACCTCTAAGATTTTACTGTATATCCACCATCACTTCAAGCAACCTAGCCATGACTACATCCATCCCCTATGCGGAGGCAGAGGTGGAGGCAAAGGAAATGGAGGTGGTGGCTATTCCTCATTCCTCAGTCTACCTCTTCCCCTTTGAGCCATATTACAATTGAAAGGTGAACAGTCATATGTGTACAGACCTTTCTCCCCTCCTAAAAGAACAAGCCAGAAAATGAAAAAAATAATGTCATCCAGGTTAGTGACATAAGGAAAAGAGCATAAAAGTAATGTATTTAGGGTTCCAACTAGGAAAGAAGAATCATAAACCTAAAACTAATACCAAATGTAACACTTGCCCTGAGTGTTATCCAAACATCACATAATTCAAATAAACTAAGTGTGGTTAAGGAGTTAATCCTAAAACCAACTTAGGAAACAAACCATTTAAATCACTAAGCAGATACACAACTGCAAAATAAACATTTAAAACCTTTTTTAAAAAATAATTTATAGGTTTTACCTATAGCACACAGAAGCAAGCTAGGCGAAAGCGGGGTAAAAAGATGCTGTCATGACAGCATTGGCAGCCCTCCCGGGCCAACTTCCGAGAGACACCATTCTATCATCAAGTCCCCGATCAAAGTAATTTTAAAGCTTGTACGTCAAAATTAAAGGTACTATAAGTGTACCAAATTTCAAAAAGATCCAATGGTTGGATTAATGGTTGGATTAAAAATTGGACATATTACAAATTTGGTCATTTTTTGCTGTCATAACAGCTTTCATCTATACTAACTTCTAGAGTGCATCATTTCATCATCCAACCTCTAATCAAAGCAATTCTAAAGGCCACATATCACTTTTAAATAGTACTATTAGCCTACCAAATTTTAGAAAGATCCAACAAACGATTGATTTTCGTACATGTTGCAACATCATCACTGTTGTTGTCATGACAGCACTTTTGTTGTCATGATAGCTCCTCCAGACCAAATTTCTAAGTGTGACATTTCTTCATCCAATATTCGATCGACATGATTCTAAAGCCCACACGAAGCTTATAAAAGGTTTTACTTGTGACCCAAATTTTAGAGAAATCCAACAGTCGGATTAAGATTTTGACACCCAGATGTAAAATTAGAGTTTTTTAGTAAAAGCCATTTTTAAAATTGTCCAAATCTTATCCTAATGGTCACAAACCTGTGAGAACACTTTGGACACGTCAAATAGGACTAAAAACACCTGATAGAATATTTAAATGATAGGAAAAACCTTTATACCAAAATTTGACCACCTGGGTGCCATTTCCCAAAATGGACCCTAAACCCTCAAAATGCACAAATCACACAAGAATGGCTAAAAACTATTCCAAATATCATATACACATATAAATACACACACTAAATATTTTTACTTGGCTCAAAGATCTTTGTGGGGCCCACACACCAACTCTCTCTATCCAAGGTGTATGTTTGCCCATCGCACACCATTTGCAATGCAATCACTTTGCATTTGCTTATGGAATCACATATATACCAAAATAAATATTTCTTGTAGTGAAAACTTGGTCTACTAAATAAATCCATCAAAACCACACACCATAACCAAGTTTCCTAGCCACAAGTCTACAAGCAAACAAAAATTCATACATAAGCCATGCAATTCACACATACTCACACACATATATACATAATCATATCCTACTGGCACCCTAATCCTAAATACATTACAATAGATTTGCTCAAAAGAAAGGGGTTGCAGTCCTTTACAAATCAAAAGCAAACCCCTAACTTAGTTCTTTTCCCCGTCCACCAATAGATCCTTCACCTGGACCTATAAATATTGTAAAGAAAGGGGTGAGACAACTATAGTCTTAGTAATAGAGAAATTGATATTCCTTATTACAAGGAAAGCCATAGTCAAGTAAATAAATAATAGATTTAAAATAACATATAATTAACCAAATAAAATGTTTGAATGCATAAGATAGGTCAATATAGCCACTGGCACTCTTTAGCTTATAGGAAACCTTATACCCACTATACCTCCACATGTACAACATATAAACTAAGGCATGATCTAATCCACCGAACCACCTGTGCCCCTTCGACGTGAATCTTGAGTAATCAAAGCTAACTCCCTCCTAGAGCCAGCCTAACTTACTCTCCATGTGAGGGCTACCTTGGCCTAGGCACTCAACCTCACACTTCATATGCGGATTCCCTCTCCCACTGAGAGGTGTCGAACACTCAATCCACTAATCACTTTAGTGTACTGAGCCTACAATATGAAAGGCAACACTGAGTACTAATAGTGGTGAGCTATAGAATATCATAAGACCATATCTCCCTATTGGTGAACTCCCACTGAGATCATGCCTCATACCCTTTTTCTACCTTTCCTGAGTATTGACCCTTTCAACACTCAAGGTAGTATAACATTCATACTTCATCCCTTAAGCAGTTCCTTAGCCTATCTAAGGTGCCAAACCTAGTTGTACTTCCCTAAGTGCAACTCCTCTTTTTTTTTTTATGATTACAATGCATGCTAATAATCTTATTTCCATAAGTAACATCATTATTAAATAGATAGTAAACATAGATGTATTATTATTAAAGCAATACCCCATAAACCCTTCTAAAACATATTTTATTTGAATTCAATTATTTAAAACATGTAATGCATGCTAGATAATATTACCTACTCAAAATAGCTAAACAAAGCAATAAGAAATATAAATTCCCTTGTTACCTCAACCCTTTGGTACCAAAAGGGTTCCTCTTGTACAAAATAGGACTTGGCTTGTTTCTTAACTTCCAATAAATTTCACCAACAATTCCTAAAACATATAAGTGATCCACATCACTTATCACGACAAATAGCATTAATGAAGAATATAACTCATACCATACAACTTGGGTCAATGAGTCATAATCCATCATAATGGTCCATATATTAAACTAACCATTCACATGGTATCCCTTAACCACCAAAACCATTTATTAGCCATCACTAGGCTAATTTCCAATTCATATAAGAGAGAAAATAGAGGTTTGGTGGCTGAAAATGGAGGTTAGGGTGCTGGAAAATAGAGGTTAGGGTGCTGGAAAATGAAGAACAAAAGAGAGAAAATGAAGAATACTATAAACAAGAGAGAGAGAATGTGGAAGATGAATGAGATGAGTGTTGGATCCCATTTGGGGTTTAAAATGGCATGCTCCTTGGTGTTTCCCATCAGCTGAAGCTTAATAAAAAAGAATTAAAATGTAAATGGGAGCCTTGTCATACTTGCAAGGTGGCAACTTCCTATTAGTTTGTAGATGATTCCAATGTGTGCCTAATTTTTCATGTGTCATCCACATCATTTCAGCTGATTTAATCCCTCAAAATAATCATAATTCACGTCCAAACCATTAGCCATTGACCTCAAGGAGTGTTGACCTCAATTGCCCAATTGATGCACAAGTCACATGCCACCTATGTCACATAAATCACATAATTCAATTAAATAGCATATGATATAATAAAATCTAATTCATGTCCAGAATTAAATTCATAATTAAAAGGGAGAATTTATCAAATTAACCAAGTTTCAAGCTGCACAAAATTATATAAAAAAATTTCCACACAAAGGCAAACAAAAAACTAGGACAAACTAAGACACTTAAGAAAGTGTTAACTTTTTTATTTAATTACTCCCAAACTAAAATGAATTTTAAAAATATAATTTCACCACTCATCAACTGACATAAAATGCACTTTGTCAATTTTTCTTGTACATTTTCTCAAAAGTTCATTTTTTGGACAAAAATGCCCCTAGTGCACTGAACCTAGAAACTTAGGCAAAATTACAAATCCAATGCAATGTGTGCACTTGAAGGTGATAAATCATTAATAAAAGGGTCCTAATTGACAAATAAAAGTGGGTAACAAATGTGTTTTATCACCATGGCATAAGTTTCTAGCGCCATAGTGCATGGCACAAAATTTTGATGATTTAATCATGGTCAGCTTGAGAAAACAAAAAGGAAAGAGAGCAAAGAATAAGAGGAGAAGAGAAAAGAGAAAGGATCAACTAGGGCAAGAAAAATTAAGAGCTTGGAAAGCATTTTTGGCTAGTAACTTGCCGAGTAAGCTTTGTACAACCCTTAGCTTCATTCTACTATAATTTCTCTTACTATGAGTTATAGAGAAATTTAATCGAGGAAATTTAAGGGTTAGTTTCTTACCCTATAGTAATAACAAGGTTCTCAAGAATTAAAGTAAGGCTTTCTGACTGGTTTGGAGTTGAACGATAGTGCTTTAAAGCTATAGGCATAAATTTTGCCCTAAATCAAAGGAAAAAGAGGTGAAAATTGAGCAGAGGTGAAATGAGACAATTGAGTGGTAATGAACCTAGAGTGTCTAAGTGGAAAGGAATGGACAGCTAAATATAGCATTAAGCAACAATTAAGCATTTTTTGTCTATTTGATTAATTGACTAATAGTGCCAATTATGTATAGATTAGCATATTACCCACATAAGTTGAGAAAGGAAGCTTATAGCAATGCATTAGTGATTGTGAAGGTCTATGGTAATCGTTTCTTGTGATAGAAAGGTTCAGATAACTGAACAACTTTCTCTATTTGATTATCTATTGTAACTATTTAAGAGTATGGATATTATTGCATGAAAAGGTTTTAAAATAAGCATATTTACCAAATAAATGTTTAATGCATGAAATTGATTTCTAAAGAATTAACTTTATGAATTGCATGCTTTGTGAATATGTTATATATATGTGTGTGTGTGTATGGTTTTATATACATATGAGAATGTGGTTTATATAAAAGCATGATCATATAGGTGGGAGTTCACCTATAGAGAGAACTAATGAAAGACTATATGGTATTATTATCCTTAATACCTAACAGGGTGCGGTGTTGGACATGGTATCTCCTTGTTACCTATTAAGGTACGGTTTTAGAGATTATTTCCTTAGTGCCTATTGAGGTATGATGTTGGAGATTTGGGCCTTTTGGCATCTATGATGTGGTGTTGGAGCCAACAATACTCCATTATATGTAATGGGGGAAACCATAGTCTAGAAATGAGATGGAACACCTTTAGTCAGGTGATTCTATCATTGAAGGTGTGCATAAGGCCAATGAATGTGTGTGCATTAGTTTGGGACGAGCCTATAATTTTAGTTGGGGTGACTCAGAGGTTTGGATAGTAGTGATCATGCTATTAGTGGTGAATTGTGTTGATAATGGCTTGAGAAAGTGGTGAAATATTATACTGATGTAGTGATTTGAGGTGAAATCCATGTTATATGCTGTGTTTAATTGTATATTATGCAATACTTGCTTAGAGTTACACGTAATAACTAGTAGTAGAGAGTTAAATTATTATCTCACCTCGTGGTTACATTTTACAGGTCACAGTAGTGAGCAAGGTGAAGGGAAAAAGTTAGGACTAGTATAGTTGTGCTATTGCCGTGGTATTATTGAGTTTTGTGTAATGACCACTACTCTTATGTATAGATATATATATGAAAAGTTTCCATAAGAATTGAGTTCCTATCTAAAGTTGTGATTTATAGTGATTTTTATAAATCTTAGCCTATATGTGTAAATATATGGTGAAATGAGTAACATAAGCTAAGATTTAGTTGTAAGATGTTGTAAATATGTTAGTGGTTTTATAGATCAAGTTTTGTCCCAAATATTATATTGTGGTGATATTTTGGAAAAGTTCTTATTTGTGAAAATGGGCTGTTGAGCAGCCAAATTTTGATTTATATATGTATATATGATATAAATTATGTTCAATTAAGTGTATAAGATCCTTTTGGACTTGGTTTAAGGTTTAAAATGGTCTGTTGAGACTTTAAGAGCAATTTCAATGCTTGGGTGCACTAAATTTTTAGAAAAAGTAGCTTTTTATAGTCAAATATCCAAATTTTGATGTTGGATCGTATCCAAATTTTTTTTTTCATGCCTCCAATTTAAATTGTGGCGATTTTGATGCAATGCATGCCATGAATGATATGCAAGAGTGAATGATTTGCTTTTAATTTGCCCCAATCTAAATTGTGGCAATTTTTATATGAAACATGCAATGGGTGGATAATGCGTAATGCATAATTGACTATTTTTTAAAAAAAAAATTCAACTCCTCATTTACCACAATCTAAATTGCGGCTTACTTTGATATGAAAGATGAAATTTTTCAATTCATGTGAAGATATGGAATGCTTAATGCATTTGAAATTGTAAAATATATTTCTTTTTATTCGCAGGATTTTGATGCAAGAGGGAAATAACACTTGAAATTAGCAAAATGCTAGGGTTTTCTTGGTCATTTGCAATAGGAAAGTTGTTGGTCTCCCCAATGAAATTGCAAGTCAATGACTTAACAACTTTCACCACAAGAATTGGACACTAAGGGGTCATACTTTTAGATATTTAAAACTATTTATTCCTCCCATATTGAGAATTTTCAAGGCAATTTGTTTGCCCCTATGAAACGCTTATTGGACATGGATGCTCCATCTTGTCTATCTTTCTCATCATTGCTTGTATAGTCAATAAGTGAAATTGGCACTGATTTTTATTTAACAATGTCAATGTAAACAATCATCTTAAACAAAAGGCCGTGTTTGAAAATGAAATGGAGTGGCCAATCAATGGAATGTTAGGAATATTTAGAGACATCTCCATTTAGGTGCAAGAAATGTATGAAGGATAGGCATCACGTGGATAGGCCAAACTGTTAAGTGGAAAGTGATGGAATGGTAAAATTGAGAACTACCTAAATTTTATATGATGTGTCTTTAGATAGTATAGAGATAAAAGGGAATAAATATAGAAATTGAAAAGAGGGTCCCCTCTTCGTTTTGTATGTCCCTTTGAAAATGAAACAATTTTTGAGTAAAAGATCTTATGCTAAGATATAAGCTTGCCCCAATTTCAACAATCTGCATCTTGGAATGATCTCTAATAAGAAAGTTACCCTGATTATATTCAAATAAGTCAAATCTCAATGAGAACCTATGGGGTTTGTACTGTGGCTTGGGTAAATTGGCTTATAAAATAAAAGGATATTTGGCTCAAAAGTTCTATGCCCCTTATGTAAATTCTTCATTCAACCTTTTTCTTCTTCTACTCTAACATAAAATTATGCTAAAATTCACCTAACAAGAGAGGATATTTAGGGATTGTGATGTAGTAGAATAAGATAAAATTGTGGGTTGAAAATGGAAAGGAGTGATGGTCTAAACATAAGTGCAAAATCATAATGGAATTTTTTTTTAGACATGTAATCTTGCAAAACTTGACATTTCAATGGAGTTATCATTGGGAAAGGAAGAAAAATTCTCTTCTATTTCTTCTTCTTCTCGTTTTTTTTCCTTTCCTTTTCAATTTTCCTCTTTATGTCCCATTCAATGAGTGAATGCTAGTAGAGGAATAATCTTCTTTTTTTATTTTTCATCTGTAGGAGTATATATATTTTTTATATTTATTCTTAGTTCTTGAGCTTTGCTTTCATGAGCTTAGAAATGGAAAGAAATTATCTGAATGGATAAATCTGAATGGATAAACTAGGAGGGTTAAAAAAAGGGCGTCAATTGGTTGAAAAAAAGTCTTGATCCTCTCTTAGAATTTGAAAATTCAGTATAAACATATGTTTAATTACCCTACCCTGGTGATATTTGTAAATAAGTAAATGAAAGAAACACTACTCCTAGCTCAATATGGGTGACTAGGGGGAACTCCTTCAAGATTCAAGAAAGAATAAAAATGCCTCATATATTTGACTTAACTTGTTAATGACGCAACCTATCTTATCTCTCTAATCAGCCTCTTTCATCTTTATTCCTTTTTCTTTTTTTCTTCAATTCATTCACTCTTCTTCATATTTTCATGAATTAAGGGCATTTTTCTCAAATTGAGCTTTTCCATATCCATTGTGATTTTTCATTGGGAATACCAAACATTAAGGGAGTAATGGATGGGATAAGAGAAATTTGATGGTCAAAGGATAAAACAAGCAAATAGGGGTGTCAAATAAAAAAGTATGATTACAACATTGACAAAGTTAAACAATATCATTTCCAGTGATAGAGTTTGACCATACAAACATTACTTAATGCAGATAAGATATGTTAGAAACAATATCTTTGAATTCTCTCTTTGATGGTGAATGACCTTGATGAATGTGATATTTGAGCTTGATTTCTTTATCTCCCCTCTTTATTTTTAACCTCACAACTTGATCAGGAAAACTTTGCGCCCTAAGTGAATGCTAGCATCCACACCTACCATATCATTTTTGACGGTCAAGGCAAGGGTATGAAAGTATATTGTGAAATGTTGATGTGCTTTAAATAGATGAGATAATGGCAATAGGAAAGGAGTGAGAAAATGACTAGCATTATGGCAAGTAAGGTGGGGGACCATGACCTTCCCACGTAAAGGACCTAAAAATCCAATATTTCAAAATTTTCAAGGTCTTTTTATCATGGCATGTGATAGAAAAATGCATGGATGCAAATGTATCTGTTTGCTATGTATGGCCTTACTCTAATAGATGATTATTGTGGAATCAAGTAGGGGTCAGGATGAAAAGATGTATCAATTTATTTATTTACAACTTTGCATTAGGGTAGAGGCCAAATTGAAAGAATTTTGAATCTCACTCAGAGACGTAGGATTTGTGATCGAATTGGGAGAATTTTTGGATATCATTTTTTTTTTGCTGCTTGCCTATAAACAAGGGTTAAATAAGCAAGTGTGCTTACTTGTGCCTTAAACCTCTATGCTAAGAAAAGCACAAAGTGATTCGGCAATCCTTATAAAAAGGGTTTGGATATTAAAAATATTGTAACTTTGTGCATTCTCTTAAGTGATTATAAGGCTACCTCATTTATGCCAAATAAAATTTCCTTTCCTCCATATGCTTATTGCGTCATAAGGAAATGGAAATGACTATTAACCTACAAGAGACCAAAATCCCTATATGATTAAAGTCATGAAAGTAATAGCCTTGTAATTTGTTATTGCTTTTTTTTTAAGTGATTACAAGCTACCTCATTTATGCCAAACAAAATTTTCTTTCCTCTATATGCTTATTGCATCATAAGGAAATGGAAAATGACTATTAACCTCAAGAGACCAAAATCCCTACATGATTCAAGTCATAAGAGTAATAGCTTTATAATTTGTTTTTTCTTTTAAGGAGAAAAAAAATCAAGGATAGTTGGTTTTCAGACATTTATGCATAAGAGTCAACTAATTGTTATTAATCAAAGCTTAATTTATCATTTAGGAATGAGAAGTTTCCAATCTCCTCCAGGTGCTTATTACACTATAGGGAGAAAGGATTAACAATTACCCTATGAATAGTCAAAACTAATACATGGCTAATGTTTCACTTTCAAAATAAAATGTCTTATTTTACCCTACAACAAGAAAAGTTGTTTAATGGGAATTAGCTGACAAAATGCATCAACTCTTCAATGTTATGAATTTATAGTCACTGGGGTCAAAGACCCATGGGCAAAGCTTAGTTATTTAATGCTAGTGCCATCCTTGTGACACATTAACATTGATTAGTGTAATGACATTCAATACCCGCTCTAGCATAAGGTACCCAACAGCTATTTTCCTTAAGGTAGTATGCACAAATGATATGTCATGATGATGATAATGATGCAATAAAACATGCTCTCATTTTGTGTCCTATTTGAGGAAGCTTAAGTCTATTTATCTTTGTAATCATCAGGTATGAGCTAAAATGGTTGGCTACTAACTTTTATCTAAAATGTGAAGCTCCAGGGTAGATTCATAGTTCTAATAGATAAAAGGTTCCTAAAATGCCCTCACCATATGGTGAAGACCTTACTTAGTAATTTTGACCCTCCGAGAACATAAGCTTTACAGGGACCGAATTTACTGAGTAACAGCTTGGGTGAGGTATTCATAGTAGCCTCCGAGAGTTCAAAAACTCCACAGGGAAATCACTACTAACCTCTACTAACCTATGGTACTCACAAACATGAGTATAGGGCCCAAAATATGTGTGTGTCAAATTGTGTAAGTGCACAGTGTGCGATAAGAGCATGCAAGCACGTTATCTTATTCCCATATGCTACCCAACCTTCAACTGTTAAAGGTTAAAAACAGAGACATATATATGTACAAATAAAAGTCTTCCATCCTAGGATTTGTTCTGCACATTTTCTATCTTAAGACATGTTATAAAAAATAAAAAGAGAGAGAAAAGAGAAAAAGAAAGGGGGAAAAGCACACACAAAATAAAAGGGATAATAATAATAAAAAGAAAAACCATATTATATTTTGAGCACAACAAACTTATATAGGCTTGACTCTCTAACCTATCCCCAGTGGAGTCGCCAACTGTTGCACCCGAAAAAATACGACATGAACGGCACGCGAGCGGAGGTCCCGGCCTTCGTGGCGGAAACTGGATCGAACGAGGAGTCACCACCAAGATTTTGAGGTAAATCTCGGGAAACCAATTAAAAGGAAGATAAGGATGGTCTGTGAAATTAGAGAATAGGTTTGGGAGTCGATTGAGTGTGGGGAAGGTGTTAGGCATCCCACAACATCCGTTCATCAAAACGGTTACCTGAAGTTTGTTGTGCTCTATTAATATGGTTTTATAATTATTTTAATTATTCCTTTTATATTAATGTGTTTGATATAAAAATGATAGGAATTAGGTGAGAAATGTTTATTTATTTATGAGGGAGGACGGACTTGAGTCAAAATTTGACTCTGAGGCCTACGTACCCTGTGATGGGGATCAAAGTCCACGCAGTTTGGGCTTGAAAGTTGTTGGTGAAAATATTTTTTTGAAAAGAAATTAATTAGAAATAATTTTCCATTTTGCAAATAAAATAATTTTGAAATTTTGATATGTGTGATTTAAATTGCAAGAAGTAATTTAATTTTAATTATTTTCTCAATTTTTTAATTTTAAATTAAAGAAAAGAAAAGGGTTTAAAATTTTTTTTCTTTATGTTTTATGATTGAGAATTTTAACTGCTATACCTACAGAGCCTTATTGGCTCATACCGTAATGCAGTTGTTCTAAATATCTGCAGAAATTCCAAAATCTTACAATTTTATTTAAGTATGCATATACATGTTTTTAAAGAATTTTAATCATCATACCTGCATAGCCTTATTAGCTTATACGGTAATATAATTTATCCTAAATATTTGTAGAGATTCTAAAATCTCACACGATAAAGGAATTAAATTTATTTAAATACATCCTTAATTTGATTAATTTAATATATAATTTATATATATATTTTAAAAATTTAATCGTTATATCTACAGAATCTTATTGACTCATACGATAATACGATTATCTTAGAAGTCTACGGAAATTCAAAAATCTCACATAACTAAAAGATATAATCGGTAAATGTGATCACGACTTAAATTCATTAATTTGATTAATTAATTTTTCTAAATTGTGTATTATATGATTATTTACAAAAATTATTTATTTATTATAGAAATTGATAATCACTACATCTGCAAGGACTTATTATTCCCACGATAATGTGATTAATTTAAATCTCTACGAATATTTTTGAAATCTTACATGAGACTTAAATAAATTATTAATCTGGGTTATAAAAAAGAAAGTTAAATTTAATGATGGGCCCTTTGAACCCATATTAACATATAAGGTTTACTCTCATATCTGCGAAATCTTATTGATTTACATGATACGAGATTATCTTGAATATCTGCAGAGATACAAGGTCTCACATGATAAAAGGATTAAATAATATTCACTTTGAATATATTTTAATGCATAATTATATAACGCATATTTTTAATATAAAAATATTGATCGTTATACCTGCGAAGCCTTATTGACTCACATGGTAGTACGATTATCTTAAAGGTCTATGGAGTTTTAAAAATCTCACATGACCAAAAGATTTAATTAGAAAATGTGATTACATTTTAAATTTATTAATTTAATTAAAATCATAAAAAATTTATTATCTTATTTACAAAATTCGTTTATTTATTTACCATATAAATTGTGAATCACGATATCTGCAAGGATTTATTATCCTACACGATAATGTGATTACTTTAAGTCTTTACGAAGATTCTTAAAATCTCACATGAGATTTAAATATTTATTATAAAGAGAGAAATAATTTTAATAATGGACCTTTGAAACCCATATAAATACATACAAGATTGATCCTCATACCTGTAAAATCTTATTGATTTACATGGTATGAAATCATTCTAAATACCTATGTAGATTCTTAAAATCTCACATGACAAATAAATAACCAAAATATTTGTATTTGCAATCGGTGCATAATGTTATGGTTGGCTAAACAATTTATCCAATAAAGGCAATAGAAAGAATAATTTAATTTGATAATTAGTTATTCTTACGACTTAAGGATATATTCTAAAAAAAAATAGATTTGACATAAACTTTTAGCAAGATCATAACCATGATAGATAGGGCTCTAAACTCCAATCAACCTCACAAATTATTAATATTTTCACAAGCTCTCCTTTTTTTTTGTCAAACACCTCTCATGTATGTTCTAAATTCTACATAAAAATATTTAATTCTTAAATTTTTAAATGCCTAAACATATACCTGGATCAGTGCCTAAACATACATTTGGATCAGTCCACACCCTTAACATCTATCAATAAATATATGTTCATCAATGAATCCAGATTAAGGGAGATGATATGATTTAAATATTACCTGAGTAAATTGTGATTCTAAGTTTGCATTCTTCTTCCTCTAGAGACAACGCTTTCATCGCCTCAACCTCAAGTATTGAATGTGTTTTTGATTCTTTATTGCTTGTAAAACATCCAGCACTCGTGTGACATCAATTTAGACTGCAACCTTCAGAGAACAGGCTAAAAATCAATGCTCTTTGCAGCATGAAGAGGTGACGTAGAGGGAGTTATGTTGCCTTGAATAGTTTTAGTTTGACCATTGATAGTAGCCATGATGACAATTACGATCCTCAATTGAAAACCTTTATTCGATAAAAATAAAGAACAAAGAGTAGATCAAAGAGAACGCAGATAGAGCATATTATGCAGGAGGAAGAGATAGAGAACAAAAAAAAAGTCTATATGTGTGTTTCTCTCCCTGATGGCGTGAAGGTCAATATCATAGTTTCCTCTACACGCAATGGATGCTGCTGCTCTCTCCTTCCTGTTCATTTATCTCTTTTTTTTCAGAGCTCCGACCATCTCTCTTAGTCTTAGATTCGGCCTTCTCACATGGTGCCACCTTCCGTTTGATTTGTCCTTCATGCATGGTGTTATAGACCTCTCCTTTAAATCTCTCTCATTCTCCGTCTCTCTCTTGTATCTCTTATTGTGCTCTGTTTTTGCTTTGTTTTTTTCCTCGTTCTTGATCTCCCCCTCTCAGTTTTCTACTTTGTTTTTGTCCGGTTTTTCTTCTGTTGTTTTCCCTCTTTACTTCCTCAGTCACTCTCACTCTTCTGGTCTTTCTTCTCTGTGTTGCTTCCTCTCTATCTTTGTTTGGCTTCATGCTCTGTTTTTCCTCAATTTTTTTAGTCTCTCCCTCTCTCCAATTTTTGTGTTCTCCATTCTCTCTCAGACTTACTTCCCCTCCGTTACTATGTTTTCTTCATCTATTTTATGTTCTGCTTTCTGTTTTCATGTGGCTGTGTGTTTTGCCTTTTTCTGCATTTTTCTGTGCTCGTTTTCAGCTGTCATATTGGTGCTACATTTCTGCTCTGTTTCATCTCACTTTTTCCTTGCTGTAACATCTGCTTTCTCTGCTATTTTGTCTACGTGAGTGTGTGTCTTTGTATGGCTACCTTTCTGTGTGTTTTTCATGTGTGTTTCAGTATTTTTCAGCTCACGCCTCTACTTCTTCTATTGCTATTTTCTTTCTAGTCTGCTTGCTATCTGTTCCTTTAGTTTTCTTTTTGTGTGTGATTTCCTGTCCCTGCGTGTGTGCTGCTCTACTTCTTGCTTTTCCTTCTCCTATCTATGTCTGACCGAGTGGAGAGATTTTAGAATATTATTGTTAAAAAAACTATAATTCTTTTCTTTTTTTATCATGTTTATTAATTTCTGAAATTGGATTAAGGGACAAATATATTTTGAAAATATAACCATAAAAAGGATTAAAAAATTTTCATATTTTTATATATATATTTTTTTTTTTTTTTTGAACTAAAAGAACTAAAACCTAACTAATAAAAGATTATCTAAAATAAAATTAAACCCTATCAATTAAATTTTTTTGCTTTGAAAATATAATCCTAAAAAGGATTAAATTTTATTTTTGCATTTTTATATTTTTGATTATTTATTATTAAATTTAAAAAATGTCCGGACAAAATTCGGTGTTCACAGTGTCCAACTCGTGAAAACAAAAGAGGGATTAAAAGAGAAGAGATCTGGCATGGAGAAGGGGCTAACATCTACTAGGGTAATGATTTCTAGAAGAAAGGATGACATTTTTGACCCGTTACTTACTGGGTAAGTCCCGTACTACCTTAACCTCTGATTCTATCATGTTTTCTCTTAGTTTTAACTATTGAGAAATTAAATTTGAAAGTTTTGATGAGATGATTTCTTACCCTATAGTAATAGAAAGGTCCTCTAGGACTAAATTAATACTTTGTAATTGGTTTGAGTCAGAATGATAAAGCTTTACAGCAGTCAGCTCAATTTGCCCTAGTTTAGAGTGAGAGTCAAGAGAGAAATCTATGAGTAAGCATGATAATGCTTGAGATGAGTAGTGATTGGATGCAATAGATGGAGATAGACTTATAGTTATGGATAGGATTGTATATATGTTTAATCCATTGAGATTTGCACTTTTGGTCAATAGAGTAATTGATTCTAGGTACCTCAATTATGTAAATTCTCGTGCGTGACATGTTGGAATTGTGAAAAGGAGTTAATAACTATCATTTATTCATATTATTTTCCCTAACTTTTGACCTTTTTAAAGGAATTTTGTGCATATTAGAAGCATTTAAGATCATTTAGGATACTTTTGTAATTTCCAAAACTTTTGGGGCAACAATGCAAATTTCTAAAAGTTTAGGGGCGAAACTGTAATTTTTGAAAATAATTTATGAAAAATAGAAAAAGTTCTCATTTTCTAATTTTTAGTTATTAATTAATTTTATGAGTTTAATTTGAGTTAATTCAACTTAAATTGTGAGTTATTCACTAAAACATCCGTTAAAGTACACACTTTTTGTACTTTAGTTGTACTTCTTGGAAGTATACTAGATTTAGTTTTGGTAATCAAAAACTCCTAGAAAATATTTCATAACTAAATTCATCTCCTAATATTCCATTTAATTACTTTAATTCACTTTACCACATTTTTATAATTTACACCTAAGTTAGATAAATTCATAAGACACAAAATTATTTGTGCACAACTTGTTATTTAATGAGTTCATTATGTATTTTAGGCCTTGGGAAGCTCTTGGACGATGATGGCAGCCCCTTGCACGAAATTGGAGCCCTTAGATGAGCTATTTTGATGATCAAAAGGTCACAAATGGTTGATGAAATCTCAAGAAAGCACAAGGATAGTTATGGCAATTTGATCTTCCAAAATTAAGTCCCTTTTTCCTTATTTTTACTATGTATTTTTCCATTATCTCCATCATGTTATTTTCGAATTTCTCTATCTATTTTCAATTAATTATATGCCTTTCATTTTCATTTACTACCAATTAAATAATTCATTTATAAAATTCATGGCCATACATGAAACACAATGTGAAAGGATCCTTAGATGCACACAAGGCTCACATCACTTTAGGGCACTTGGTGGGCATGATTTCTAGCCATTAGATTTATCTAAATCAGCCTAAAACACCCCAAAGATATCAAAAATTGTGCTACCCATGAACAGCCTATTCATTCATATTTTTCACTTATTTTCTACCTCCATTCATCTTCATCTTTTCTCTCAAGAACACCCATAAACCCTAGAACCTCTTCCACCATTTCTCCACCTTAGACCCTTCCATTTTACCATCCAAATACATCAAAATACCTCCCTAACTCTCCATGCCAAAAACCACTAGAAAAATCCATCATCCATTCTATTTCCATCTTAGCCAAATCTCAAGGTCTTCATCCACGGTGATTTCTAAAGTTGGTCAACAAGGAGAAGTTATAGGGGTGCTAATAAGTTGTGAATAGGCTTGTTTTCTCTTGCTAAGATGCATATATGATCTCTATTTGAGCTCTTAGATTTTGAGAGTTTCTCTTATCTCTTACCTCTTGTTTAATTCCTTGAATTTTGATGTTTATGACATTGTAATGACAATGGTTGTTGGACTTGAACATTGTCATACTTAATTGAGTATTATATAAGGTTATTATGTTGTTTGTTTTCCAATTGAGGTGCTAGTATAGTGATTTTGGTCCTATCCATATCTTATTTTATTCAATCCCTTATTGCATTTAATTTCTAATTGCCTTTTATGAGCTTGTGAGTCACGGTTATGCATTAAGCACACTTGGGGCTGGTTACTCATTTTCTTAATCAATTTGAGGTCTCATTTGGTTAAGGAAAGGGCTAGAATTGGTAATTAACTTCCTAATCAATTGGTTATTTTTAAGCATAATTAGTTCTAAGAGTTAATTTAGGGTCTTAGTTAATCTAAAGAATTTAAGAGTGCTAAATTCCTAGTGGTTATTAGGATAATTTTAAAACCAAATAAGGTTAAGAGAAAATTAAATAGATAGAGCAAGGATAAGAGAGGGAGTTCATGTGCCTTGGAAGACCATTGATTTTTATTTTAATCACATATTTCAACCATTTTCCAGATTTGTCCAAAATCTTAAAAATACCAAAAAAATAGTTTCCATTTAATCTTTACTTCTTTAATTCCTAATCAATCAAATCCAATCAAGTTGTTACTTTTCTTGGTAGATTTAAATAACCAAGGTGTTAATTTTTAACCAACACCATGAGAGATTTGACCTAGGTTTCTCCCTATACATATTAAGGTGTTTCTTAAATTAATTTGGGTGCTTAAGCAACTAGTGCACATCAAATTTTGGCACCATCGCTGAGGAGTTGGTTTAATTGTTTATTTAGTTGTTTAATTTTGCCTATCATTGTTTATATCCCCTGTTCATACCATTTGTTCTATTTTTTTTTGGTTTAGTTGTTCAATTAGTGTTTTACCGATTTGGCTTTTCAATGTTGACCTTTACTACCCTGTTTTGGAAGTGCCCAGAAAACTCTAAAACTTTCCTATCTATAGTTTTTGGGCCTTCTAAGCATTTTTAATATGTATTAGATCTACCTTAATTTGGCAAAATTTGACCATTTTCATTGAGATTTCAAATTTTCAATTATTTTTCTCATTTTTGTGTGATTTTCCAGTTTTGAGTTTTGTTCTTTGTTTCTTGTTTTGAGTGATTTTCTTTATTTCTTTTGGGTTATTTGAGTTGTTTATGACCAGTAGGAAGATTTTAGAACTTCAACTGAAATATCAAAACTCTTTAAGGAAAGTTCTTGATACTTTTTACTCAAGTAATAATCCGCTTAGTTCTCAATTTTCTTCAAGTAATTTTATTGATAACTCTAGTTTAGGAATCATGGCTGAACATGTTCATGAGCACGTTGGTGAAAATTTTAATTGAGGTAATGGTAATAGTAAGGAAAGAAGCATTAGGGATATTGTTTCTCTAGATGTTAATGTGCAATATTCTTATGCTTATTTCCCAGAACATGAATTTAATTTTCAAATTAAACCTTCATTGATATCAAGCTTGCCCAAGTTTCATGATTCTCAGGTGAGGACCCTTGCAGGCACCTTCAAGATCTTCACATAATTTGCCACCCCATGAAGCCACTTATGGCTAATATTGAAGAAGTGATGTGGAAGGCATTTGTATTCTCTTTGGAAGGAAGTGCTAGGGAGTAGTTCCTCCTTCAACCTCAACATGTCAAATGCAACTCTTAGGGTAAGCTATGAAAAGCCTTCCTAAATAAGTATTTCCCCACTAATAGGAGTTCATCTATGAGGAAAGAGATTTATGGAATTAGGTAGTTGAGTGGAGAGAATTTATATGATTACTGGAGTAGATTCCAGGCACTTTTATTTAAATTCCCATATCATAACATTCCAAAAGAACACCTCATTCAATCTGATGAGAAATATATTAATGCTACTACTACGGGTTGTATTTTAGACACAAATGCCATAAGAGCCTGGGATTTACTTGATAAAGTGGCTTTGAATACTCAACAATTTACTGCCAGTGAAAGGGAAGTAAAGGCTACTTATGATGTGCCTAATGGTTTATCAAGAAATGTTAGGAAACTGAAAGCTCAAATAGCTACCCTAACATAGCATGTTACCAAGTTAACAAACCAACCTTCTCATGTTAACCAAGTTAGTGAGTCCCAAGCCTTAGTTGCTCCTTCTTACAACTACTGTAACTCTACCCTTCTTATTACTCCAAATTGTCCTTTTAAAAGTAAAGCCCAAGAATTGTTTGCCTTATACACTCAAGCTAACATGCCACCACCTAGATTTAGCTGACCTAACCCTAATTATAACCCTTACTCTAATACTTACAATTTAAGGTAAAGGGATCATCCTAATTTGAGTTATGGGAAATCAAATCAATTCAACCAAGAGGGTTCTTGTAATCAATTTCAAAAAGCTTATGGTTCTTCTTCTTAAAGACAAGTAATTCCTTTTAAAGATAAGTCTCAAGGTATTACAAGAAATGTTAGGAAACTGAAAGCTCAAATAGCTACCCTAACATAGCATGTTACCAAGTTGACAAACCAACCTTCTCATGTTAACCAAGTTAGTGAGTCCCAAGCCTTAGTTGCTCCTTCTTACAACTACTGTAACTCTACCCTTCTTATTACTCCAAATTGTCCTTTTAAAAGTAAAGCCCAAGAATTGTTTGCCTTATACACTCAAGCTAACATGCCACCACCTAGATTTAGCCGACCTAACCCTAATTATAACCCTTACTCTAATACTTACAATTTAAGGTAAAGGGATCATCCTAATTTGAGTTATGGGAAATCAAATCAATTCAACCAAGAGGGTTCTTGTAATCAATTTCAAAAAGCTTATGGTTCTTCTTCTTAAAGACAAGTAATTCCTTTTAAAGATAAGTCTCAAGGTATTACAAGGAATGACATGATGACTATGAAGAGTGAAATGGAATCTAATATGGATGAAAAATTTAGTGTAATTGGTAATGTGTTGACCAAATTGATTGATGAATTATAAAGAATGAGGGTCCAATAAGCCCAACCTCACTAATGCAAAAAGCATTTTTCGCCACAGTTAAAATGTATTTTTGATGATAGAAGATGCTTTGTGGTAGAAAATAGTGTGATAGTAAATGTACATTTTTTACGACAGGTATAATGTAACTGTGGCAAAAAATGCTATTTTTCCCCGCAGGTCCCCATAGGTGAAGTTGAGACCTGTGGCGGAAAATAGCCTCTTTCGCCATAGGTGTATTTCAGACCTGTGGCGAAAGATGATATCTTTCACCACAGGTCCTACTTTCACCTGTGGCGAAAGATATCATCTGTTGCCATAAATGTCTCTTGGACCTGTGGCAAAAGATGGTTGAGCGATGCATCTTTGGCAACAATTATGGTTACAACTGTTACCATAGATTCATTTTTTACCACAGTCACAACTATAACTATGGCCATAAATGCTTTTTTCTTTTTATAAAATCACCTATAATTATATACATCCCTTACTTTTACAAAACTTGCATTAATACATAAATAGCAACTGTAGAGACCAATATAAATATCTATAGTACAAACACTTCAACTAAAATCTCCATTTTCAATACACATATCTAAAATGTTTCTACTCTAACCCTGTTAATTCTAAGAAAAAATGAGACTAAAGATTCTATATATGTCTCAACTCTCACTTAGGATATGGCTCTAAATTTTGGAAGTATTGCAATTTCAATAACAATATATATAAATAATAACTCAAGTATATGACAAATTTCATAATATATAAATCATTATTAGCAAATTATTACCTGATCAAATGAGTGAATAAATACCTTGAGTGATGATTTCATACATGAAAGTCATTACATAATAACTATACTCTACACTTCTTGGTTATTGAGGACACTATAAAGATAATAAAAATAATGAAATTTATTAAAGCAATATTATAATCTTCATTCTAATAAGAGAATAAATTTGAAATACTTACTTGCATTTGCACCCACTTAATTTCATTCTTTTTCTTGTCAACCATTCCCGCTGATTTCCAATATGTTGCTAATGATCTATTTACCAAATATACACACTTAGAAAATATTAAATATATGTTATTAATAACACAAAATAGAATTATTTGAAGACTTACAATTCAATCAAAGACTTCATATCATTGCTTATTTCCCTTCGTAGTGAACAAAACCAGTATATAGTATTTTCATATGCGCAAATGACAAGAAGCATCCAATGATGACCATAACATATTAATTTATATTAATACCAAATCATTAAGAAAATTTTTATTAAATTGAGGGATGAATTTAAAATTTAATACATTTCAATAATTGGTAAAAACCAGCACCTCTTCTTTTGCCTACACATCATCTTTTCAATATAAGAAGCTCTTTGATTCACTTTGTCGATTGCAGTTAAAAGTGGAGAAAAGAACCCATAATTATAATCGACATCGAGTTTGGTACATATCTTATGGAGGTACCTTTGATAATAAAAAATATGTTAGAAAGAAAATAAAAATATTAAATATTAAATATGTTAGCCTTTTCAACCAAATAATAAAATTATGCTCAGCTTGTCCTACTGTTTGCACCTCCTTAGTAGGGAATAACATAAGAGTATTGGCATCCACAACCTCTTCAACTGCGACCTTTACTTGGTTATGTTGTATCAGTTGGTAGTGCACTGTAGTTGCATGGTTATACACCTTTCCATATGCAACCACTCATTTGCCATGATCCTCTACATAAAGTATGCATGGCATTCCTTACTCTGATAGGTCAGAATCACACCCTGGATCTGAAATACCACCATAGTTTGGTACTTGTGATTGCATCTAGAGATTGCTAATCATTGATTGCATTTCTATCATCATGCTTGATTTGCATTCCGCTATCATCATTTGTACTTGTTGTATTGGTACAAGATCAGGACGTGGTGGTGGTCCAAAATATTGTCTTATGCCCACGCCTTTTGGAACCCCCTAACACGGCCAGAGTGCTCTTCACTCCCTAATGCTATGGCTAATATATCATTCCTACTAGTAGATACAAATGTCCCCTGAGAGGATGCTTTTATAAGAGCATCTTGGAACATGTAATCAACCAATGCAATTAGTAGACTTAAATCATATAATTGAGATGTTGACTATAAAAATACTTATAATTTTTTCAGACACTCCTCTAGCTTCTAGGAAAATATACTCTCCTTTTTTAGTCATCCGTCCTCTCTTCCATGCTTGTGCATGATTAATAGGAGATGGAGGAGAAACATCTTCAACATTAACAACCCCTGCTGCTTGTCTTTTTGCTTCCTATTTCTCTTAAGTCATTATGTCATAAGCATATGCATACCCTCCTCAAGACATAGTATGGTTATATAGATTTTTCTTTCGACGCTCTTGACCCCTTTGACTTTTTTCCTATTAACAAATAATGAAAAACATTTGTTAAAATAAAATTTTAATAATACTAGTTTAATATAATATTTTTCCTTCGCTTACCAAAAATTTAGGATCGTGTCTACTATGAAAAAATTTCATCCATGTGTCATAATCAATGAATGGATACTTCTCCCAAGGTTTTTCCATGCCAATATCATTGTCACTATCATCATTTTCATTGTCATTCTTGGAAACACATATTTTCTTGTAAGTTTGGGCTTAAAGTCCCTTTATCGATCCCCGGCATATTTTGGCCATTTGTCCTTTAGAAATGGAGTTTCCTTTATGTCATATGTAATCTGCAAAAACACGCCAATGATAAATTTAGTGACAACATATATTTCAAAATAAAAAGTAAATATGATATAAAGTAATTAGAAATACCAGTATTGTTTCCCAAACATCATCTATATCACTTTCTTTTATATCAACCCACTCTTCCTCCAAGATGCTAATCTTTTGACGAGCCACAAGACCCATAAAACTCTTAAAAATATTTTCTTTTTTCTTATCAATTGGTTGGCCCTTTTCATCAAAGTCAAGATGAATCTTTCCATGTGCTTGGGCTAACTTAGTTAGTCACATGGCCCCTGTTTTACCTCTCTTAGTCTTTGCTTTTTTAGTGCCATTGCTATAAGGATTTTTCATATTTCTCCTAAAATAAATAAGATAAATAATATTAGTAGCAAAAAATATAATAAATTTAAACTTATATAAATAATGAGAACATAAAAAAACAAAAGAGATAAAAGAAATTCACTAATATTATGTTACCATTATAAATATATTTTAATTATCCCATAAGCCTTTATCATGATCAGTTCTAACGTCATAGATGTCATCGTCATCTTCCACATCTAACAAGGGTTAGGTTGGCATAAAAGGAAGAATCTCTTTAATGCCAAAACTGTTTCATCATTTTCATCATGAGAGAAGAGACTTTTTCCTAATAGTACGATGGACAACCTTTTATCAGTTAGATCGGTAACATAAAAAACTTGTTTTGCATGAGTTGCCATGATAAAAGGCTCATCCTTATGTTTTGCCTTATGAAGATCCACTAAAGTAAAACCCAATTTATCTTCTTGAACACTATTCTTAATATCAACCCATATACACTTTAAAATGGGCACCTTAAATTTAAAATAATCAACTTCCCATATCTCTTCAATGACTCTAAAATATGATGAAGATGCCACAGTTGGATTTTTATATTTAGCACTAGAAAAATGAGTTGCCTCAGCTTCTACTATTACCCCACTATTTTGCATAGTGCTATTATCATCTTATATTTTTACAGAATGAATACCTATTAATGTCATATGTACTCCAAGTTATAACATCAAAGTTAGGCCCATTAGCTAACTACCTTATGATATCAAAAGCATTGGCCTTCTGACGATCCTCCTTTACCCTTGCCCTAGACCAGAGTGAAAAATGTTTGCTATGCTCATTTAACAACCATTTATCGGGCTTTTTAGGGTACCGATCCGTTAATTCATTTTTATGCACATCTAAGTAATCCTGAACATCATCGGTGTTATTCATAATGTATAGATATGCTTATTGCATTTCTTTATGTGTCATGCGCTTTATTTTCATCCCATGTGTCCCTTGCCCATGAACTCTCATTCCCTCATGGCGAGACTTGGGAACTCTGATAGACTTTACTTTAGTTAGGTATTCAATACAAAACTCGACAACCTCCTCAGCAACATATCTTTTAACAATAAAAGCTTCTGGATGATGGGGATTCTTCACATACCCTTTAAGATACCGCTCAAATGGATACATCCAACACAAATAAATAGGGCCACACAACTTTATCTCTCTCACCAAATGTATAATTAAGTGTACCATGATGTTAAAAAATAAAGGAACAAAATAGATTTCAAGTTGACATAAAGTAATGACAACTTCATTTTGCAATTTGTCTAATTTTCCAGGATCAATGACTTTGCCACAACTTGCATTAAAGAAGATACATAATCTGATAATTGACTTTCTCACCTTTTCATTTAATATGTCTCTAATTGCTATTGGTAATAATTGTTGCATTAGTACATGGCAATCATGAGACTTCAAACTAACTAATTTTAAATCTTTTATTGATACAAGGTTCTTGATATTTGAAGAATATCTTTATGGAACCTTAATACCATGTAAACACTCACAAAAACTTTTTTTCTCTTTCTTAAACAAAGTATGAGGGGATAGGCTCATGTAAGTTCTCTTTCCTTCTACTCTTAGACCCAAGTTTGTTTGTATTCCCATGTTGAGTAAGTTTAGCCTTGCTTTAAGTCCATCCTTAGTCTTTCCCTTTATGTCTAACAGTGCTCCAATTAGACTGTCACACATATTTTTTTTTCCACAGGCATCACATCAAGATTATGTCTCACCTAAAGGGTGCTCCAATATGAGAGATTGAAAAAGATAAACCTCTTCTTCCACTGATTCTTTCGAGCTTCTTTTTTTTGACTCTTACCAAATACCACGTTGATGTCTCTCACCCGTTCATATGCCAAGTTTGCAGTTAATGGCTCTGGAGCTTCATCATACTCTTGATAACCATTGAATCTTTTTTTTTTGCTTGCGATAAGGGTGGTCTCATCTCAAAAATCTTTGATGACCAAGATAGATTGTCTTTTTCCTGTGTTTCAATTGTTGATGGGATGTATTCTCTTCACAGATAGGACATGCTTTATACCCCTCCACACCATATCCATATAGGTTTCTATATGTAGGAAAATCATTTATCGTGCAAAAAATCATAGCTCGTAGCTTGAAAGACTCATTTTGATATGAATCAAACACTTTAATACCTATCTCCCACATCATCTTCAAATCTTCAATCAATGGTGCCAAGTAAATATCTATATCATTTCCTGGTTGTTTAGGGCCTGGAATCATCAAAGATAGCATGATATATTTGTGTTTCATGCATAATCATGGAGGAAGATTGTAAATCACTAACATAACAGGCCATGAGCTATGTTGATTACTAAGACTACCATAAGGATTCATTCCATCTATACATAGTTCAAGCCTAAGATTTCTAGGCTCATTGCCAAATTTAAGAAATAATTTATCAATTCCCTTCCATTATGGAGAATCAGCTTGATGCCGAAGCATGCCATCCATTTTTCTCTCATCAGCATGCCATCTCAAGTTCTTTGCCTCACTTAACTTAGGGAACAAATGTTTAAACCTTGGTATTATAAGAAGATATCATAACACCTTTACTGAAGGCCTCTTAGCAATGAAATCATCACTACCATCCATTTCTTTTACTTTGTAGCATGATGCCTTACAGATTGGACATGTATCTAATTCTTCAAAATCATTTCTACATAATATACAATCATTGGGGCAAGCATGTATCTTTTGGTACCCCAAATCCATTGGACCCAATATTTTTTTTTCCTCATAATAACTATTGGGAAGTGCATTACCCTTTGGAAGCATCTCTTTCAATAATCTAAACAACTCTATGAAACTCTTATTACTCCACCCAATCTTGCTTTCAAGTTAAATAACTTCAACACTGCTATTAGTCGTGTATATTTTGTACACCCTAAATATAAAGGAGTTTCTGAATCATTACACAAGCTATCATATTTGTGCACCTTCTCAACAGCTTCAATACTAATATCACATAACATCCTCTATTTGATCACCAAAATAATCCATATCATCATTCACCTCTTGTGGCACACTACGTTTTCTAGATTCACCATGCAACACCCACTGTGTGTATGCTTTATAGAACCCAAAACAAATTAGGTGATCTTTAATCTCAACAGGACTTCGTCGCAACCTATTCAAACATTTAACACAAGGACAATAGAACAATCCTTTATCATTAGGAGCATTATTCTTTACAAATTTCAAAAATTAATCTACCCCTCTCTCATATTCGTCACTTGTCTGTAAAGAATCTATCCAACTATGGTTCATCATTACCTAATTAAAATATCAATAAATAATTTATGATTTGAAATTTTAAAAATTTTGGCAGCATAATGACTTATAAATTAAGATTCCCCGAGTACTAAACCCTCTAATTAAGCCTATTAATTTCTAATAAATAACCAATTTCAACTAATTAAATGCAATGCACAATATTATCTACTAATCAAGTATAACTAACCACACAATTAAAAAATAATAATAATGTATCACCCAAATAATTTACATTTTGTAATTTAAAAAAAAATTGCTTGCATAACAACTCAATAAATAGAGATTCTCTAAGATTTAAAACAAAATTTAAACTAATTAAACTCAAAGCATGATAGATTATAATTAAATTTAACAAAATTACAATTAAAAAAGGCATAATTATAATTATAAAAATAAAAATCAAGTTTCAAAATCAAAAATGAAAAATTCTAGGCAAAAAGATGAAAATTAAGCTAAAAAAATGACATAAATTGCAAAAAAAAAAAACTAATAAATTGCAAAAAAAAAATAAATTGCAAAAAAGGATGAAAATTAAGCTAAAAAAATGACATAAATTGAAAAATAATAATAAATTGCAAAAAAAAATAAACTTAAAAAAAGGGGGGGAACCTTTAGCTAGCACCAAATGAGTTTAGGGAATAGGGAGGTGGAGGAGATAGTAGGCAGCGATAGAGCTATGGGCACCGAGATGAGCTAGAGCTGGAGTTGTGGGCAGACGAGCTGATAGTGGATGAGGGAGCTAGGGGAAAAAAGGGTGGAGCTGCGACGGATAAGGGAGCTGGGGGGAATGGGGGTTGGAGTTGTGGCAGATGAGGGAGCTATAGGAATGAAAGCTATGGCGGACGTTTTGGGAGCTAAGGGCGAGTGAGGAAGTTGAGGACAAATGAGAAGCAGAGGGTTGGGCAGCAAAATTAAGCTGGGCGATTTATTAAACATATACGGCGATAAGCATCATTAACACCTATTGCTGCATGTAATAATGGACATACAGCGACAGACATTTATCACGCCTATTGCCGTAGGTTTCTGATTTCAAGCATATTAATTATGCCTAAAATCAGACATATTTAATTTATATATATATAATGAATAAAATATTTATAAAAATTAAAATAATCTTAATCTTATTAATAGTTTAAATTTAATATGTCTGGATTCAGACATATTAAAAATTTAAATAATTAAAAATATTTATGTAAAATTTTTAATTATTAATTAATTATTATTATTTATGGAATTGAGGCATATTTAATGCTTGAATTAGACATATGGCGATAGGCATTTATCATGCCTATCGCTGTAAGTTTGCTTGATTTTAGGCATAATTAATATGCCTAAAATCAGACATATTTAACTTTTATATATATATATATATATAATGAATAAAATATTTATAAAAATGAAAATAATCTTAATTTTATTAATAGTTTAAATTTAATATGTCTGAATTCAGACACATTTAATATGTCTGGATTTAGACATATTAAAAATCTAAATAATTAAAAAGATTTATGTAAAATTTTTAATTATTAATTAATTATTATTATTTACGGAATTGAAGCATATTTAATGCCTGAATTAGACATACGGTGACAGACATTTATCATGCCTGTCATTGTAAGTTTGCCTAATTTCAGGCATAATTAATATGCCTGAAATCAGACATACTTATGATGACAGGTGTTAAGAAGGCCTATTGCCGTAGGTTTCTGATTTCAGGCATATTTATTATGCTTGAAATCAAAAAAATTAAATTTATTTATATATTTATGATAAAATATTTATAAAAATGAAAATAATCTTTGTTTTAAAAATAACTAAAATTTATATGTCTGAATTCTAAACTGAGACTTGTTGAATATATATATATATATATTTCATAATAATTTAAATTTAAAATCTGAATTAATGATTTATTTTAATTACGTTATTTGTTTAATGGCTTGTCAAATCATTTACGGCGATAGGTGGATTGTATGTCTATGGCCATAAATCTTACATTTTTTACCTTATCTACATTTTTGCCACTATACCTTATTTTACCACAGTTTTCCTATAAATTGTGGCAAAAAATATGTAGTCAAAATTATATTTTGTACTAGTGCCTATACCTGTTAGTTTATCAAGTCAAGATAAGGGTAATTTTCCTACTTAAACTATTATGAATTCGAGAGATGCCAAGGCTATTGAAGTTATTGAGCAACAAGAGATAAATGCCATTCAACTTAGAAGTGGTAAGACTTTTCAACTGAAAACTCAGGTTAAGGATGCTGAAATTGTTCAAGGAAAAAGGACTTATTGAGAGTCCTAATAAGGCTCTAGTCCCTTCTTCCACCTAAGAGGTGTCTAAGGAAAATCAAGAAGAAAGGCAAGATTCTAAGGAACAAGATGAAAGTTTAGAAAATGAAGAGGCTGAGAGTTCTTCAAGGAAGGGAAGAAAGAGGTTACCTAGAGTTTATATGCCTGGGGATCCAATCCTATAAGGTGTACCCTTTCCTCATGCTTTTAATCTGACTAAAGAATTAACAAAAGATCCTAATGAGGTTAATCTACCTCTAATTGATATGATTAAGGGTTTCCCAAAATTCTTAAAAGACTTGTGTAAGAACAAGAGGTCCTATCAACCTACTTCTATCATAAATGTGAGTCCAAATGTAAGTGCAATTATGAAGGCACAACTTCCTATCTTGTGCCTTGTTAGGTTAGGAAAGTTGATATACCCAATGCTGTGGCTAATTTGGGAGCTACAATCAATGTGATACCATTGCATATTTACTCCTCATTGAATCTGGGAAGACCTCAAGGAGCCAACATTGTGTTGTAGTTGGCTAATCAAACTATGAGGAAGTCTTATAGGATCATTGAGGATCTATTGGTCAAGGTAAAAGACTTGGTTTTTCCTATGAATTTCTATATCTTTGATATGGCACATTAAGGAAAAGGAGGATTGATTCTGGGGCTCCCATTTCTACTAACTACTAATGCCATTATCAATATAAAAGAGGAAACTCTAACTTTAAAGTTTGAAGGTAAGGAAGTTAAGATTGATGTTCATAGATCTATGTTGCATCCTTATGAGGAGCATTTTGTGACTAATGTAAACATGGTTGATTTTACTATTAATGCATGTATAATTGACTCTTTACATGCCATTGGTAGTGATAATTCTAGATCATATTTTGATGCTAATTCTTGCATTGATTGTGACTGCTTGGATCTTAATTCTTGTGAGTATTTTGCTAAAATTTCTCACATGATCTCTATTTTTCCAATCTTACAAGATAGTAGTGATGATGAACTATTTGCTAGAAAGTCTACTGTAGGTGATAGCACTTTTGCATGTGTGCCTAGTTCTTCTTGTTTAAAAAATAATGTGATTGGTTCTTGTGGTTTGAATATTTCTACACATGCTAATATGAACTTGGAATCACCTTTTGATTATTCTAGTAATAGTGACATTGATAAGGAAATTATTTATGAGAGTACTCAATTGATTGTGTTTCATCACTCATCATTACACCTCTTTCTAATAAACCTTACATCGCATCTAGCTCTCATTCTCATGGCTCTAGTTCACTTGTTATTCTTAAGGGAATTCTATCTTTTCCTTTAGATTGTTATGCTTTTGATTATGCCTCCTTTGATTGTTTACATGCTAATATGGTTGAGAAGGGTGTTGTTTCTATGCTTCCAAAATTAAATGATTCAAAAAAAGGAGTGGCTAAAACTAGATCAATCACCCTGCCACCAAGAAAGAAGGAAGCATGTGCATTTCATTTATCTCTTGAGCCTAAAAGGCTTGTTCCATCTATTGAGGAGCCTCCTACCTTAGAGTTGAAACCTCTTCCTAGCAATCTTAAATATGCTTTTTTGTTTGCCGATGGAAAGTTACTTATAATTATTTTTAATGCTTTATCTGATATTGAAGAAAAATTGTTGTTAGATGTGCTTGGGAAGAATGTTAAGGCTTTGGGTTAGACCTTAGAAGACATTTCAGGGATTCCTTCTACCACTTGCATACATCATATTCTATTAGATGATGGGGCTAAAACTGTGAGACAACCTCAGAGGAGGTTGAATCCCCTAATTTTAGATATAGTTAAAAAGGAAGTCACAAGTTTTTAGGGGTTAGGATTATTTACCCTATTAGTGATAGTAAGTGGGTAAGTCTGGTATAAGTAGTACCAAAGAAGAGTGGCATTATTATGGTTAAAAATGAGAATAATGAGCTTACACCTACCAAAGTCCAAAACTCATAGAGAGTTTGCATAGAGTATAGAAAGCTAAAAAAAGTCACTAGGAAGGACCATTTCCCTCTCCCATATATTGATTAGATGTTGGAAAGACTTACAGGAAAGTCTCATTATTGTTTGCTAGATGGGTACAGTGGTTATTTCCAAATTCCTATACACCCCCAAGACCAACACAAGACTACCTTCACATGTCCTTTTAGTACCTTTGCATATCAAAGGATGCCATTTAGATTGTGTAATGCACCTGCCACATTTCAAAGGTGCATGTTAGGGATATTTTTTGATTTCATAGAATCATGCATGAAGGTATTTATGGATGATTTTACTGTGTATGGTGACTCATTTTCTACTTGTTTGAGAAATTTGGACATGGTTTTGTCTCATTACATTGAAAAGAATTTAGATTTGGATGTTAAAAAATGTCATTTCATGGTGGATCATGGGATAGTCCTTAGACACTTGATTTCATCTAAGGGTATCAAAGTTGATAAGGCTAAGGTGGACATGATTACTACCTTACCTTATCCTTCTAATCTTAAAGACTTGAGATTGTTCCTTGGATATGTGGGTTTTTACCATCGATTCATTAAAGATTTTTCTAAAATTGCATTGCCACATTCACATCTATTGCAAAAAGATTTTAACTTTATGTTTACTGATGAATGCAAAACTACTTTTAATGTGCTAAAATTAAAGTTGGTGTCTCATCCCATTTTGAGAGCACCTAATTGGTTGTTACCTTTTGAAATTGCATGTAATGCATCAAACTATGAATAGGGGCAATGTTAAGATAGAAAGATGGTAGAGATTCCTATGTGATTGCACATGCATCTAAGACTTTAGATAGTGCACAGATAATTACACTACTACTGAAAAGGAATTGCTTGTTGTTGTCTTTGCACTAGAGAAGTTTAGGTCATATATGTTGCATCTAAGGTTTTTATGTACACTGATCATGCTACTGTGCAATATTTGTTTAAGAAATCTCAAACAAAGCCTAGGCTTTTGAGGTGGTTGATTCTGATGCAAGAATTTGATCTGGAAGTGAAAGATAGGAGTGGTTTTGAAAATCAAGTAGCTGGTCACTTGAGTCGAATTCAATTAGAGGAACCTATGGTAAACTCTAACCTTAACTCTACTTATAATGGCTTTCCTGATGATGGTTTATGTGCTGTGGCTATTTTTGTAACCTCCTCCTATATCCTCCTAATTGAGGAAAAAATTAACAGAGTTACCCTTTAAACACACAATCAATAATAAGAGAAATTTAGTCCAAAAAGCTTCGACTGAAGACTTATTTCACAGAATCATCAAAAACCATAATACATCAGAGGATACACAGCGAAAATAACCTATATACATTCACCTCCATCGTTGCATGCCTTTAAACCATAAAAATGATATTGGAATTAAGGCCATACGCTATAGGTGCAACACGTGTGCTGCGGCATGTGGCACAAAACCACATGCCTAAACTTTTTGTGCCGTGTGCTGCGGCATGTGTCACCATGCACCATGGTACACCTGTCTGAATTTCTGTTATCATTTTGACAGCAAAAATGATGAACTTTTGGTGTGTGCTATTTTCACATACAAAGTCCGATTGGAGTAATTTAAGCACCCATATGTAGCATAACTCATAAGCTAGCTAATGAGATAGGTTTAGACAGGATCTAATGGTCCGATCAAAATTTGGACACCTTGGGTAAAAAAAGTCACTTTTTTCTAAAAAATTACACACCTAAATGCTTAAATCAATTCATTTCTCTCATTAGACCACACAAGACCTTGAATCAAGTCCAGAAGGACCTAATACAGTTAATTGATCACAATATATCACAATCATACATATATACTGAAATTTGACCCCTCAATGGTCAATTTCCACATTTTCTAACTTTGCACCAATTACCATTACTTGGCATAACTTAGCCTACTTGGCCATTTACTCAATATATTCATGTACATTCATATTCAGACTACAATCTTAGCCCCAAATTACTCATTTCAGCATAATTTCTCACTTGGGCTGAAGATTTACTAACAATCACACCTATTTCAACACAAACGTACTCAAATCATAGTCCTTTGATTCATTTCATCACATATACATACAATTTGGCAACTGTTCCATAAAACTACTAAAGTTATACATGCAACCCTATGGCAACTCATCTATATACCAAATTTACACTATTTCAATTCATTGCACAATCTTTAAGTACACATGACTTCAAAAACTCAAGCCAGTCCAAACTCTCTTTCCTTGACCTAATCACTGCTCGGCCCTATAAACATATAACCAAGGGGGTAAGATAAAAATCTCAATAATAAAATAACTCACTCCTATTGACTATCACATGTAATAATATGAAATTAAAGTATAGTATACCATTTAAATCTCATTAAACTAGTATATATCACAAGTTTTACTTAAATTACATCTATGTTTTACATTTCATCTCTTTACACCACTTTTGACCACTTTACTTGCACAAGCATCACATATCCTTTCATAGCATGATCATTATCGACCAAACCTCTAAATTACCCTAACACAAAATCATAGGCTTGCCTTAGACTAATGTACATTCTCATTAGCCATAAGCTCACTTAGAGTAGTAGAATCACCCAGCTAAAGATATTCTATCTCACTATCAGACTATAGTTTCCCTTAATACATACAATAAGGTGTCGTTTACTCCAACACCATATCACGCAGACACTAAAGAGTCTCAAATCTCCAACACCACACCTTAATAGACACTAAGGAGATCTTCTCCAACACCGTACCGTATAAGGAACTGAAGAGGTATATCTCCAACACTGTACCTCGTCGAGCACTAAGGAGAATCTGCCATATGGTCTTATCATCACCTCTCTACTCAGGTGAACTCCCATGCTTAAGATCATGCTTTTCAAATCATTCAAGGTTCCTCATTACCATTTTACATGTTTTCTCATACATAATACATATATACTAATATAACATTAGAAATCATAATTTCTATGTTTTATTACAATCAAAAGCCACTTACAAACAACAATCACACAATACTATAAAATATGCTTAGCTCAAAACCATTTCATGCGTTACATAGCAAACTCACAAATAGTTACAATAAACAGTCAAACAAAGGAAGTTATTTAATTACTTTAACCCTTCTGTCACTGGAAAGGTTACCTGTGAATTTCAACTACCACAATAGCTTATCTCAAGCTTTCTTTCTCTACTCACACATCCAATATGCCAATCTAAATACATTTGGCACATTTTAGTCATTTTGTCTATTTTAACCAAAAACTCATATTTACTACTTAAGGCTATATTCAACTGTAAACTCTTTTTCATTTATCCATTCTAGGTCCATTACTACTCGATTATTACTTTACATCACCTCAACTGATCTTATTTTACCCAAACACAATTTTTATCTTAAATCTTCTCTTTCTAAAGGCCAAATTGAGCTTATATGTTCAAAGCTCTACTGTTTAGCTTTAAACTAATTGCAAAGCTCTAATTTAACTCCTAAGAACTTTTTATTACTATTGGGTAAGAATCAAACCCCTCAAATTTTACTGATTTAATTTTCCTATAACTCATTTTCAGAGAAATTTATGTAGAGTGGAAGGTAATAATTATATGTAGCTCACTTGATAAGTTATTGATCAGAAGAACCTTTTAATGACCTAAAATAGCTTGCTCTAGCTTCTCAACCCTTCTTCTTTCCTTCTCTCACATGTTTTCAAATTTCACTCCTTAAAATTTCTAAAATTTCATGACTTAAGAAGTAATTTTCTAGTCCATGTGCCACTGCGCATGCAGTACAAGCTGTGGTGCGTGGCATGGTGAGAACAATTCTCATCATGCGTACATGCTTTGACTTAAAATGCACTCTTCTCACCCATACTTGCTCATATAACATCTCAATAAGTCAATCTATTAAGTAATCATCCAAATCTCTAATGCCACACTAATTACTACTTCACCCTCAATTAACCACTAATCACAAGATTAAGAAATTTAGGATGTTCTCACATGGTAAATTATTTATGCACAAATACTTGTCGTTGGCTAAGCTCAAGGTTTACTAGGGAAAAATTAGAGAGAGAATCTAGGTATTATATATGGGACCCTCCATATTATTAGAAACATTGTACTGATGGTGTTTTGAGGCATTGTGTGCGCCACTTATATGCATGTGGTGGTAATTTTTCTAGATAAAGAACTACAAAGAAAGTTTTAGATTATGGGCTTTTCTAGCTAACTCTTTTTAAAGATGAATATGAGTTTTGTAAATCTTGTGATAAATGCCAAAGATTTGGTAGTTTAAGTAAAAGAAATGAGATACCTCAAGTCCTAATCATGTTTTGTGAAATTTTTGATGTTTGGGGCATTGACTTTATAGGCCCATTTCTACCTTCTTTTGGTTTTCTTTATATTCGGTTGGCTACTGATTATGTTAGCAAATGGATTGAAGCTATACCAACTAGGGTTAATGATTCTAATATTGTTTTAAAGTTTCTAAAAAGTAATATCTTTTATAAGTTTGGTGTGCCTCGAGCTATCTTGAGTGACAAAGGCACTCACTTTTCTAACAAATTAGTAGGCTCATTGTTGGCTAAGAATGGAGTTTTCCACAGTGTCGCCACCCTATACCACCCTCAATAAAATGGTCTTACTAAAGTCTCTAATCTAGATAAAGCTCTTTGGGCATATGGTACAGCTTACAAAACACCTATTTGGATATCAACCTTTAAGTTAGTTTATGGGAAGCCATGCCACTTACCTATCAAAGATTGAGCACAAGGCATTTTGGGCAGTAAAGAAGTGCAACGTGGATGAAGCCTCTTTAGCTAGGAAGCTCTAACTTTAAGAGCTTGAGGAGTTAAGGGTTGAATCTTATGACAACTCCCTAATTTACAAGGAATGAACCAAAATGATACATGATAAGGGTATTCTGAGGAAGCAATTCAAGGTTGGGGACAAGGTGTTGGTGTATCGTTCTAAAATGAAACTCAAAGTTAGCAAGCTAAAAACCACTTAGGATTGACCATATCTAGTGAAGGAAGTATTCCCTCTTAGCCACCTCTTACTTAAGGATATAAAGAGTGGTACAACATTTAAGATCAATGTCCATCCTTGCAAGCCCTACTTGGAGCCCCTCTAATTAAGAGAAGTAAAAGCTATTAAACTCTACTTATTTGAACTACTATGATTAGGCCATCTATTTCCACTCTATTATTCTTCATTACTTGGAACTTATAGTTGAATTAGTTGCATATTATTTTATTTCATGCATTGCATATTAGTTGGCATTGAGAGTAAGAGCATTGTAGATTGAAGTCCTAATGTGGCTTGGGCAATCTCTTCCTCTCTTCTCTCTTGTCATTGCACATTTTTTATCTGTCTTGCCATTATCATTAGTCTAAATGCATTGAGGGCAATGTATTGACTAAGTGTAGGGGGAGTGTCATTGTCATTTTCATTTTCATTTTTAGTTTTAGGTTCATGCATTGCATAACATTTCAATGTTGGTTAAAAAAATGAAAAAAAATTTCAATTTTTTTATGGTTTTGAATTGGAATTGTAAGCTTGGAAAGAATTGCATGGATATTTGTAGTGTGAAAGCAATACCATTTGATAGAAATTTGGACAATTTACGTGTATTGTTTATCTTTCTTGAGTTTTGAATAACATTGCCTTTGATGGAAGATGAATTAATGCCTTTAAGCCTAGATTTTATTCATTTGGTATGATTCCTACTTGTATTAGATTATTCCTTTAGAACTTGTCTTCATCCTTATTTGAGACTACATGTTTGGTGTGTATAATTAGATGATTTAGGCATTCATTTTCATAGCCATTTCATGTAACTTAAAGGCCTACCTTGAATGTTATATCTTTTGCAAACCTTTTGAGCCAACTATTTCATTTTACTCCATCCATTTCATTATTTTATTGAGGTGCATCTATTTGGTTCCTTGACAAACTCAATGCAATGTTATGTTTCTATTAGTGAATGCAAGTTGTTATTGATGTTGCATCTTGTGCTTACATGATGTTATTGACCATATGTTTATGTTGATATTCTAATTAGAACTGTTGGAACCAAATTTGATGCTGGAAAAGAAGTAAAAAAACAAAAGAAAAAAACATTGGAAAAGAAAAAGAAAAAGAAAAGAAAAGAAGAAGATATAATGAAAGAGAAAGAAAGAAAGAAATAAAGAAAGAAAAGAAGTAAAAACAAAAACAAAAAAGAGGATAATAAAAAGTTCCTTTCGTATTTAGTTTTGTCAAGGTTGTCATTTATGCTCATTTCATATTGTATTGTACTTGCTAGTGGAAGCTTGGTTTGCATTGGTTTTGCTACTGAACTAATTACATCTATTTCCTATATACTCTCCATCAACTTCATCCATAACTATTTCATCTAAAAGGTCCTATTGAGTTTACTTGTGCATGCATGTTGGGTAGCATATGGTAGGAATTCTATGCAAGTGTGGTGAGTGAAATTGGCCATAAACACTTGTGAGATGAGTGAAACACTTACCTTGTGGTTATTCTTTTACTTTAGCTGACTAAGCTTCACACCTTAATTGTTCTTTTTACAATTAGATTGTATTGGTTGTAGCATGGATGATTGACATGGCATGATAGACCAAGGTTATAAAACTGATTCTCTTTTTGGTTTTAATTTTTGTTTTTGAAATTGTATTTTGCCTAAGAGTGTAAAAGTCATAGTGTGAGGGAATTTTAATAACTATCATTTGTTCATATCATTTTCATATTATTTGCCCTAGCTTTTGACACTTTTTAGGGGTATTTTGTGTATATTATAAGAATTTAAGATCATTTTGGATACTTTTTTAATTTTCAAAACTTTTGGGGCAAAAATGCAAATTTCTAAAAGTTTAAAGGCAAAACCGTAATTTTTGAAAATAATGTCTGAAAAATAGAAATGTTCTAATTTTCTAATTTTTAATTTTTAATTAATTTCATAAGTTTAATTTGAGTTAATTCAACTTAGATTGTAAGTTATTCATTAAAACATACTTTAAAGTACATACTTTTTGTAGTTTAATTGCACTCTTGGAAGTATACTAGATTTAGTTTTTGTAATCAAGAACTCCTAAGAAACTTCTCATAACTAAATTCATCTCCTAATATTCCATTGAATCAGTTTAATTCACTTCACCACTTTTTTATAAATTACACCTAAGTTGGATAAATTCATAAGACATATAGAATTATTTGTGTACAACTTGTTATTTAATGAGTTCATTGTGTGTTTTAGGCCTTGGAAAGCTCTTGGATGATGATGTCAGCCCCTTGCACGAAATTGGAGCCCTTATATGAGCTATTTTGATGATCAAAAGGTCACAAATGGTTGATGAAATCTCAAAAAAGCACAAGAATAGTGATGGCAATTCCATTTTCCAAAATTAATTCCCTCTTTCCTTATTTTTGCCATGTATTTTTCCACCATCTCTATCATATTATTTTCAAATTTATCCATCTATTTTTAGTTTATTAGATTCCTTTCATTTCCATTTACTACCAATTAAATAATTTATTCCTAAAATTCATGGCCATACATGAAACACCATATGAGAGGATCATTAGATGCATACAAGGCTCACATCAATTTAGGGCACTTGGTAGGCATGATTCCTTGCCATTAGATTGATCTAAATTAGCCTGAAACACCCTCAAAACATCAAACTTTTGTGCTTCCCATGAACTGCTTATTCGCTCACATTTTTTGCTCATCTTCCACCTCTATTCATCTTCATCTTTTCTCTCAAGAACACCCATGAACCCTAAAACTTCTTCCACTACTTCTCCACCTTAGAACCCTCCATTTCACCATCCAAATACACCAAAATACTTGCCTAACTCTCCAAGTCAAAACCTAGTTAAAAAAATGTGCCCGTTAGGCCAAAACCCTAACTCCCTTAACTCTCATGGGACATCCAAATAGTATGGCAACTCCCTAGTGCCTGTTAAGGTGTAGTTAAGAGTTAATGATACCTCTATCACAAGTGTGTGAAGAGGAAAACCATAGTTCATAAGTAGGATAGATTACATTTAGCTGGGTTTTTCTACCACTAAAAGTATGCTTAGGTCAATGAGTGATTGATCTAATAGAGCCTATAATTTTGTGTCAAGGGAGTATTGCAAGTTTGGTGGCTAGATGGTCATGCTAGTGTGGTATTTATATGAAAAGGCTTTGAAAAGAGGAAATTCCTACATACTTTAATATATAATTTCTATTACTCTATTTTTGTTACTTTGACATGGTTATCTATGGTAATAGACATTAAGTGAACTATATTAGTCACTAAGATTTTTATTTCACCCATGGTTATTTACATTTTTCAGGTTCTAGTGGTGCGAAGGGAAAGGAACTGGACTGAGAATAGAAATTTCTTAATAAAGCCTTGTAAGGATTGGTGTAATGAATGTGTATACAAGTAGTGGTTATGAGTATAAGTTGCTATAGAAAAAAATACTGGTGTATAAATCTGTGAATTTGTGTGATTTTGAGTTCTAGCCCATTGAACTGAACTACATATGTGTATATGGTTAAATGGCAATGTGGGCAAGTGAATGACTGTGAGTATCTAAGAATGTGATAATGCTTGATATATGTATATATGTGTATGTGTGTGTGGGGAAAATTTGGCCATATGCATGGATGGGATTGATAAATGGAATTTTTGCCCAAAAGTGGGTAATGGGTAGTTTGCAAGGCAAATGTGTGTATATGTGTTATATTATATATATAATTGGTTAATCAGGTGTATATTGTCTATTTGGATGTAGTCAAGGCCTTAAAGTTGGCTAATGACTTGTGGTTTCGATTGGTGATGCTCAAGTGGCAACTTTTGATTTAAAATGGTCAAAATGCACTTAAGGATCCAATTTTCAAACAGGATATCAAATTTAAACAAAACTAGTGTCATTAGTTAGATTTTGAAATAAGCTTCATGTGGGCGCTTGAACCACCCTAAATCGAACATTGGATATGAAAACAGTACACGTTCAAAGTTCATATTAGAATCTGTAATTTGACAGCAGATTTTGATATGTGTGTCACAATGCATGGGACAACGAAGGGCAACATGCTGTGGCATATGGCACAAAGAATAATGCTGAGGTCTCTATACCACATGCTGCAGCTCATAGCCTACTTTTTATGAGAAAATGAGGTTTTGGGTTACTTTTTGATGTGGTTATGCTTGGTATTTCTGATGTGCAATGTTTGTATAATTCAATTATATTATAAAAATGGTTTTAGAAATGTTTTACTTAGGATCCGAAACTTTCAAGAAAATGATTTTGATGTGACTAGTAGTTGAGAAGAGGATTGTATAGTAATGTATGTCAGTGTGGGCATTACATTGGTTATTATGAAACCTTTGCTCCTATTACTAGACTTGAAGCCATTAGACTTATACTTGCTTTTGCTTGCATTAAAAATTTTAAGCTTTATCAAATGGATTCAAAAGTGCTTTCTTGAATGGACTAATCAATGAAGAAGTTTATGTAAAACAACCTCCAGGATTTGAGGATCCATTAATGCCAAATCATATCTACAAATTGAATAAAGTATATTGTATAGACTGAAGCAAGCTTCAAGAGCTTGGTATGACAAGTTAAGTACTTTCTTATTGAATAAAAACTTCAAAAGAGGAATGATAAATAAAACTCTATTCTATTAAACTGAAGGTAGTGATATCCTTGTAGTTTAAATTTATGTTGATGATATAATTTTTAGAGCTACTAATGAAGTTCTTTGTGAGAAATTTGCCAAGATTATGCAAGGTGAATTCAAAATGTCTATTATGGGAGAGCTTAATTTCTTTCTTGAATTGCAAATCAAGCAAATAAGGGATGGGATTTTCATAAGCCAAACCAAGTACATGAACTATTGAAGAAGTTTGGATTCAAAAATTCAAATCCAAGCAACATACCTATGAGTGCATCAATCAAGATGGATAAAGATGAAAAAGGGAAGGAGGAAGATCAATCAAAATTCAAACAAATGATTGGATCCTTATTCTACTTAACTATAAGCAAACCTAATATCATGTTTAGTGTCTGTATGTGTATAAGATTTCAAGCTGATCTAAGAGAATCTCACTTAAAGTATGTGAAAAGAATCTTTAAGTATTTTAATGGAACTCCACAGCTGGGACTTTAGTTTTCGAAAAGAGGAAAGCCTGTGTTGATCACTTATTTAGATGCTAATCTTGAAAGATGCAAGATAAATCTCAAGAGCACGAGTAGAACTTATTAGTTCTTTGGTGGCTCACTAATATCATGGTTCAGCAAGAAAGAGAATAGTGTGTCCCTATCCTCTTGTGAAGCTGAATACTTGGTAGTTGGAAGTTGTTGTGCACAAATTTTGTGGTTAAAATAGAAATTAGAAGATTTGGCTGGAGTTCATCTCAAGGACATTCCAATTAGATGCGCCAACACCAGTACCATCAACTTGGCCATGAATCCTGCCCCATACTTAAGAACCAAGCACATTGATATAAGACATCATTTTTGAAGAGACCATATGCAAAAGAAGGATATCATGCTGGAGTTTGTAACCTCCTTCTATATTTGCCAAATATAGGAGAAGATTAACTAAATCATCATGCTTAAATCACCATAATAATCAAATGTATTGTTTAAAAAGCTTGGGCCCAATACTCATTTTCTAAAACTATTGAAATCACAACTATTTACATAATACATAGCAGAAGCAAGTCACTAGCATTCATAACACCAATTGCATGCATCTCAAATTGCAAAATCAGGTTAGATTAGGGGCCATGCACCGTTGCATGCAATACATGTGCCGCAGCATGTGGCATAGTGAGACAAGCCTAAACTTTTTGTCTCACGCGTTATGGCGCCAGACCAAAATTGCTACTGTCATTTGACAGCACAAATAACAAACTTCCAGCATGTGTCATTTTCACATACGATGTCCAATCGAAGTGATTCAAGTACCAATGCAAAACTTATCTCATAAGCTAGCTAATGAGATAGGTTTGGACATGATCTAATGGTCTGATCAAAATTTGGACACCCAAGGTGCAAAAAGTCACTTTTATTAAAATTATATACACCCAAGTGCTCAAATCGCCCCCGTTGTCTCATTAGACCAAACGCAGGCCTTGAACCAAGTCCAAAAAGACCTATTACACCTGGTTAACCACATTTTATCATATATATACACATATATCAAAATTCAGTTGTTTAACAGCCTATTTTTAATAAATCACAATTTAACACAACTTAACACATCTTGGCCTACTTGGCCTATTTCACCACCAAACTCACATTTATCCACATTCATATCATAGTCACAACTCAATCTTAACCCTAAGTTACTCATTTCATCATAATTTCATACATATGAGCTAAGAATCACCACTACCACTATAAATCTCTACATTTTCAACAAAACACAGCCTAAACATGCATGCAATCTCCTATAGAAACTTATTTACATATATACTCAAGCTTTTAGTTCATTACAAAATACTTTGAGTTTACACGGCTTTGACTACTCTAAGTCAGTCCAAACTCTTTTTTCTTGTGCTGATCACTACTTTATCCTATAAAAATGTAACTCCTGGGTGAGATAAAAGTCTCAGTAATAAAATAACTCACTACTACTAGCTATCATACGCAACTATATAAAAAGTAAAGCATAATATATCTTTTAGCATAACATACATCACATATTTAATTTCAAACCTTATCAGTATAGTACATTTCACCACTTTTCTAGAATAAGCATGATCTCTACCATTTGAACCTTCAAATCACCCCAACTTAAAACCATAGGCTTGCCTTAGACTAATACACACTCTTATTGGCCTTGAGCCCACCTTTAGTGTTAAAATCACTTGGTCAAAGGTGTTCTAACTCACTTTCAGACTATGGTTTCCCCCAATACACATAATAAGGTGTCGTTAGTTCGAACACCATATCACATAGATACTGAGGAGTCTAAATCTCCAACACTATACCTCAATAGGCACTAAGAAGATCATCTCCAATACCACACCTCAAAAGGCACTAAAAAGGTAAAATTCTCCAACAGCACACCTTGTTTGGGACTAAAGAGAATATGCCATATGGTCTTATCTCTACACTCCACATAGTTAAACTTCCGCACCTATGATCATGCTTTTCGAACCAATCTTAGGTTCCTAATCACTACTTTACATGTTTTCTCATACATAACATTTGTATATATATATATTTACAAGCCATATAAAGTCACATATTTCAATACTTTTATTTGATCAAAAGCCATTTCATGCAATATTCACAAGATGCCATAAATCATGCTTAGTTAAAAACCATTTTATGTATGACACAACATACTCACACATAATTACACTAAATAGTCAAGCAGAGGAAGTTATCTAGTTACTTCAACCCTTCTGTCACTAGAAAGGTTACCCGTGGATTTCAACTACCACTATAGCTTGTCACAAGCGTCCTTTCTCAACTCACATATGTAATATGCCAATCTAAATATAATTGGCACAATTCAATCAGTTAGTCCAATTTGAGCAAAAGTGCATAATTACTACTTATGGCTATATTTATTCATTTATTATTTTCTATTTATCCATTCTAAGTCCATTACTACTCCATTACCACTTTACATCACCTTAACAAGTCTCATTTCACTCTAAACTAATTTGAGCTAAATATCAATGAATTTAGGCCAAATTGAGCCTATAAATTCAAAGCTCTATCGTTCAGCTCTAAACTAGTTACAAAACTCTAATTTAACTCCTAAAAACCTTTTTATTACTATTGGATAAGGGTCAAACCATTAAAATTTCATTGATTTAATTTGTCAATAACTCATATTCATAGAAATTTGGGTAGAATGGAAAGTAAGAGTTATACATAGCTTACCCGATAAGTTACTAATCAAAAGTGCCTCCTAATGATCTAAAATGGCTTGCCCTAACACACCAGCCATTCTCCTCTTCTCCTTTTGTGTGTTTTATGATTTCTCTCTCTAAAATTCACCTAAATTTCATGACTTATGGGGTCATTTTTTGGTCTACGCACTATGGCATAGGTAGCATATGCCGTGGTGTGTGGCACGGTGAAAAGAATTCTTACCATGCGCAGTTGCTTTAACTTAAAACATAATCCTCTCACCCATATATGTTCATTTAACATCCCAAAGACACAAATCATTAACTAATCATCTAAATCTCTAATCCCACACTAATTATCACTTTTCGCTTGATTAAGAGCTAATAATGAAATTTAAGACATTACAGAGTTTATGCCCAATATCGAGCAATTAGCAGACATTTTCACTAAACCTCTAAATAAAGAGCAATTCATGTTCATTAGAAGGGAATTGGGAATGATAAATTCCAATAAGTTGTAAGATTTATAAACTTAATTATATTACATTTTGAATTTTTTACTAACTTAAGCTTTGGAGTTGTTTTTAAGTTGTTTTTACAAGGCTCAATTTGTTAATCATTGCTTCGCTAGATTAAATAGATTGATTCTCAAAGAAAAGAGTTAGGAAATTAGGTATTATTCACTTTGGAGATTGGTAAATAATGGTTTAAGACATTTCTTACAAGTTCACATGCCATATCTTGTATGAAAATGCTTTATTTTGTGATAATTTCTATGTGGCTGCATTTTCATATATGAGACATGCTTAGTCACTTGTGTGAAATAGGACTCAGGATACCACCCTTTCTGAGTCATGCTAAATCATACATGAAGAAGATAGTTTTGCTTGCATGAAATAGCACATAGTATACTATCCTTCATGATGTGCTAAACCACGCATGAAGTAGGAAGTCTTACTTATGTGAAATGTTCTCCTAAGAGAATTTTGTTCTAACCTAGTAATTTCTCATATGAAGACAACTTGTAACCAGGTGTGATTCTATTAGAACTAATTTTCTAAAATTTAAACTTTAAACATATGGTGAAATTATACATGAAACACACCAAGTCATAGGCGAGAAATAGCACTTAGTATGAAATACTGGCTAAATCATACGTGAAATACCTTGCTCCTCACTTGCGATCTTGCACTACCTATATATATCTTGCATATCAAGTCTTTATTTTCATGTGTGAACCAATGTTCAACTTTCTAGCCATTACACTTTCTCTCATTCTTAACTACCTCCCTAATTCTTCTCTAGCCATTTTAGCATTTGAATTTCATTACCCATTCCTTCTAAACTTATTTTCATTCCTCACATCACTCTAATTTCTTCTTAATCTTCAACCTAAATCTCTTTTCTCAAAATTCTCTATGATGGTAAGAACTAAAGATACTGGGAAGAGAGTAAGTGAGAAGGTGACAAGGAAGAGAAAGTTCACAGAGGCTCTGATTGGTAAAGGCAGCAAATCACCTTCTCGATTATCCAAAAGGATTAAAACTCTAATAAAATCAAAGGAGCCTACTACAATATTTGAGCCTTCTTCAACTGATTAATAAGATGATGCTTTGATCAAACTTGGTTGAGAACTATCCTTAGATAGTAGCAATGTACCTCTAAGTGATATTTTAGAGGCAAGTATTAGAGAAGGAAAGCTTTTGAGCTCTGAACACCATATGAAACTCAATCAATTTTTCTCCTCTGTTGTAGTGGTCACAGGTCACTATATTAAATATGATTCTTTTATCAAAGCTTATAACTTTGATATAGATGAACATTTAAGTGACTATAGAGGTTTATTGGAGCCAAATCTCAGTTACTTAATAGACGTGTTAAAGGCTTTCTAAGCCAGCTTCAGATGGGATAAGCATAAAAAGACTTACAAGGCCAATTTAGAGGATGTCCTATGTACTTCATTGCCAAGAGTTTGGGACACATACTTAGTCTCAAAGCAAGAAGTCTAAAGCTTCAAGAATTACCAAGTAAATTAGAGAAATGCTCCTAGACTTTATTCAAATGAAGATAAATTCAAGACCATCATGATGACAGAAGAAGCATTAAAGCCTGGATTTATCTTTAGACCAACATCCTTCCCTTTCAAGCACCAGATGCTTGCATATGTTATGGCAAGATTCTTTGTCAAAAAGACAACTACCTTCAACATGTGTATTGAGTTTGAGATTGAACTGCTGACTAGGCTAATCAAGAAGCAGAAGATCAATATATTTTACTATATATTAACTAAGATGCTATTTAGCTCAAAGGTTGTCACCAAGAGGAAGAAAGAATAAAAGAAGAATAAAAATATGATCCCATTATAGTTTCTATTATTCTAATAAGATTTCATGTCAAATACACTGAAAGAGAAGTGCTAGAGATAGAAGAATTCAAAATACTTCCCTCTACAAAATGAAGTTTAAGTTGGAAAGGAACAATTTAGTTCCAAAAGAAGAAGAGCTTGCCAACCTTGCTGCAGCAAGAAAGAAAAGAAAATTGCTAAAGAAAGCTGCTATTGGAACTTCTGAAGTAGCTGAAGCTTCTACTTCTTAGCCTTTACCTTAATTGCCCACTCTACCTTATATGTCAAATACCATCTTGTACAAAATTGTCAATGGAATTGAAGGCAAGCTTAATCAAGTAGTAGTGCATCTTAAAAATGACATCAATAGCCTTGGTTATATGATGCTATACTTGAATGGTAAATTAGATTAGAATTATAGATCACCTTACTATTTCTAAGGTACAAGGAGGAAATATCTGACAAGAAGATGAGGCTAGTTTATCAAGGTTTAGAGAAGGTTCAGTTCACATAGTTGATTTATCCTCAACCTCCAAAACCCATTCTGATCCACATTACTCTCCTTTCTATATGCCTTTACCTGTTGAGCCTTCTGTTGGAAATTGCACCGTAGGGCCAATCATTGTACTATACACATTGTTATTTAATGAATTTCTCTTTTATTATCATAACAATTGCATGTTTAATATGATAACTACATTCCTGGACAAACTATAGTGATTGTCCTAAATGCCCCTGGTCGGTCATCTTTGAGGGATTATAAATGAAATAAGACTAGTATGACTTCGATTAATTATAAAGATACAAATTAAAGTCAAAAACACTTGAAAGAGTATAAGATGCTAGACCGACCCGCTATGAGAAAGCTGCATGGTACAAGTTATAAGCTTATCTCATATATAACTTTATCACTAAGCCCTTTGACCTAAGATCATCATGGATTCCTACATGATGACTACTGAACTTTGGCCTTATCAAAAGTCACCTTTGGCCAGGTGATCATAAAGGCTATGATTGAGTTTAGTGATATTCATACAGAGGAATATGAGTGGTCAAGATGGAATTTGTCCCTCACATTAAGTGAGAGATATTACTGGGCTCCCCGAGGAGTGAGACTGAAAAAATGTATGGCCATACTATAATGAAAAGGGTTTTTCCATTGCTACTGTCAGTCTACTCAGAGATCGAGAAAGTAATGAATAGGTAAAGGAGAATGACAATTCCATATCTCATACTTGGCCGAAATATCATGTGACAAAAGGGATGTGATATGGTTTCATGATAAGTTACATCGGATCGTCGATCCCTATATGAATTGGGTAGTTGTAATATCTTGCTAGAGGCCATTTGTGACTTGTGGGCTAATATGGTAATTAGCCTCCTGCTAATTTTATATGGGCCTATAGGGTTGCACATAAGAATAGCCCAACTCGAGCTATAATGTCTAAGTTCATTGAATCTGGAATATATCTAGATTCAATTAATGTAATATAGGGTGAATGAATTATATATATATATATATATATTTGAATATTTATTTGATAAATATTTATATATATATTTATATATTTATATGAAATATAAAATTTAAAATATAATTATATATATTTTTTTGAAATATATATATTCCTATATGTATATGATATATAAAATTAAATATAGATAATATAATATATATATATTTGAAATATATATGTATATACATATTCGTGTATATATATATATATATAATATAATATGTATATGTGAAATATATTATATTATATTATATGATATTATGTTAGTTTTAAATTTAATTTTATATGATAGATTAAATTTAATAACTAACATGATATGAGAGAATATCATGTCAGTTTTATAATTTGATTTTCTAAGATAAATTCAAATTAGATGTGATATTATGGATTAAATTTATGAGATAAATTTAATTAAATTTTCGTGGGCTTTTAAGTAGAAGACGAAAACCCTTATCTATATACTATATATAGATAGGGACGTCCTTTATTAAGGATGAGAGAGTCAGAAAATTTTTGATGATAAAAACACTCTAAGAGCCACGAAACACCCTATAGAAAGGAAAATTAACGTTTAAAGAAGAACGGATGTTAAGAGCGCTAGCACGCTGTTCGAGTTAGATAGTTGTTTGTGTGGATACTGAGAGGGAGCAGATCTACATTGTTAGCTTCTGAGATCCAAACTCTTGAAGAGAACATGTGCCAACTTTAAAGAATTAAAAGGTAACTCTTCTAGCCACCTTGACTTAAACAAATTTGTTCTGTCCATATTAGGATAGGGACTTTAAAATTTTAATCTTCTACTGTGCCTCCCTATCTAACACCTTCCTCTCAAGAGCAAGAAAACCTCATCTGTTAAAGAGACTAAGGATCATCCATCCACCTTCATCTAGAAACTCAGCCTCAGGATTTAGCTCAACATATTGATTCCCAGACTGAATCTCAAAGCCATCAAGACACCTCAAAGCCTATTCATCCCTTTGATGGCATGTAAATCCCTTACATTCCCTCCCCACCAAAATCATCTGACACAACCAAAACTGCTGAAACTCTATCTTTTAAGGAACTTTATGAAGATATTAGTAATATGAGTATTACCAAACTTATTGGTAAATGCACTCAAAATATTGGAGAACCTACCATACCTTCATCCATACCCATGCCTATGACTTTACTGGCTATTTCCTTACTCAATCAATAACTAAAACCTTTCAGAGGAAGAAATCTATCCCAAAACACAAACAAACTAAATGATCCCTTTGCCAACCTATGAGGAACAAATCATTGAAGAACCTGAGGACCAAGGACCTGAAGATCAACCTCAATCAAGTCAAGCTCCTCTACCTCTTAAAGGACAAGTTGAAGATGTGGATTCAGAGTTGCCTCCTGATTCTTCTCGAGCTACTGATGGCTCAGCTACTCCATTAGATTCCATTCCACCTATGGATCCAAATGATTCTTCCACTTAGGCAATGGTTCTATATGTTGGATCATGTGTTTTGATGATTACAAAACTAAGAGAAGAGGTATTTGTTATGTTTACAGATATAAAGAATCATGAATGAAGATAAAACCTCAAGAACATGAAGAATCAAGAGAAAATGAAGAAGTTTAGGATAAGTATTTTAAATTCTCTTAGATTTAATATGGAAACTCAAAGAGCATAATCACTTTTCTTAGTCATTAAATGAATGCATCACATGTCTCTCTTATATTCATTAAGACTCATCTAAGCATGTTAAAGCTTGCAAACTTTGGCCCTCTTGCATATGGTTTTTCATAGAAAAAGTTTGCATAGTAAAGAGGCAGAATCACGTGTGATTCTGTAGATCATTTATGATTTTTTACATATTAGGCAAACTGATTGCTAGATCACGCGAGTATGAAGTAGTGCTTCATGTATGATCAAGCACTTGTGTTGAATATTGCCTTATGCTCTGTCTTGGCATGCAAAATCATGCATGAAAGGCTTCAGTGTTCATGCAAGTTTTAGCACTTGTGTTTCATTATATTGTGACTAAGTATAAAACCACGTGTGAGACTAATGGTAGCCATGCCTGATTTGTCACTTGTTGAACAATTGCACATTATTTTATTGAGTCTTAAAACCTCTCAAGTTAAGCTAAAATTGATCAAATGTATGATCATTGATTCAAAAATTCATATCTCTTGATCATGTAAAATCTTACTTGAGTTGTGCTGAGTTCCACGCATGAATATGCATCAAATAAGTTTATACATCAGTACTTACAATTTCATGTGTGATATCTTTCTAGTTCTATAAGAGTTTTGATCACATTGAATGGCTTTGGCATTCTTCCAACCATTTCACGTGTGACAGAGTAAGGGTTCCACGTATGATTTGTTACACAAAATTGATGATAGTTCTTGATGTGAAAAACCACATGCGAAAGCAAGTGGAGAACCCACAAGTTTTAGCACTTTGTTATGATAGTATATTAATAAGTGCAAAACCATGAGAGAGTAATAAGGTACCATGCATGATTAAGCACACAAAACTAAATGATTATTCATGAGTATTAAACCATACAAGAGAGTAATGAGGTACCATGCGTGATTAAGCATACAAATTGAATGATCTCTCAAAAGTGTAAAACCACGTGTGAGAAGACAAGGTGTTCATGCATGATCTGTCACATTCAATTTTGTGAAACTTCCTTAGAGTAAAAAACACGCGTGCTTATACTAGTCACTCACAAGAAAATGAACCAACAGATAGAATCACTATTCTAATGGTCTATCAACTTCTAAAAACTATATAAGTGATTCATTTTGTACCATAACAGAGACTAATGATCTTTGAACGAACAAATTAACATTTGTGCATTTAATTAAAGAGCTTTCAAATTGTAATTTTTACTAATTGCATTCACTCATTATTCTTGAAAAGAATAGTAAAAAGCTCTCAAAGGTTTATAAGCTTTCATTTGTATTCTCATCTACTCTTTAAGAGAGTTTTCTATAAAAATCTTTTTTTATCATCTTTGGAATCTTGAAAAGGATTTTTCAAGTATTGTAACATCTTGCTAGATTGTAGTAAGGTATGTTAAGAGAATCAAGATAAGATTAGTCTTGAGATTTGTACTGTGGTAGCAAGCACCCATTGAAGCTTATGTCTTTAGTTAAAAATCTCAAGTGTGATCTTAAGGACTAGACATAGGCCAAGTTTGTGGCTGAATCAATATAAATCTCTATATGTCATCTTCTTCCCTCACTCTTTAACTTTTTACTCCTTTCAAGTGTTCAAAAGATTTTAGTGTTACCCACTTCACCCCTCCCTTAGATGCCAGCCTATCCTGACATTTGGTATCAGAGCTTAGACTCTTGATAAAAGGCTTAACAATTTAAGAGAATCCTATGGCTGGTTTCAGTAACAGTGTTCTCCCTAAAGGTTCTGAATTCAATAAGCCTCTAGGATTCAATGGTGAAAACTATACTTTATGGAAAAGTAAAATGAGATTATTCTTTTAAGCCTCAGACTTTGATTTATGGGAGAATGTCTAAATTAGTCCCTACATTCCAAACAAAACTATAGAAGGACAATTCATAAGAAAAGAAATGAATGAATTCATTGAAAAGGAAGAAAAACTTGTGCTGTTCAACTCCAAGGCAAAGTTGATTATTGCAAGTGCCTTGAATCAATAAGAATATTTTAGAGTGAGTAATCTAGAGACTGTAAAAGAGATATAGGATACTCTAGAGATTGCTCATGAAGGCACTGTAAGAGTTAATGAAAATAAAATGAGCACTTTGACTTAGCAATATGAGTTATTCAAGATGAAGCCTAGAGAAAAAACATCAAGGATATGCAAGTCAGATATACACACATGATGAATGAACTTATAGTACTTGGAAAGACATATACTTAAAGGAGCAAGTCAGGAAAATTTTGAGAGGTCTTCCAGCTAAATAGAAACCCAAAATTAGTGCTATTGGAGAAGCAAACAGTGATTCCATGAGATCTGTGGCAACTTTGTTTGGAAGTCTTACCGAGCATGAAGGAAGACTGTCTATGCTGAAGGAAGATGCTGATAAAAAGAAGAAGTTATTGGCCTTAAAAGTGACAAAGGACGAATTTGAGTCTGAAGCAAGTAACAATGATGACTTTGATGAAGAAATGGCTATGTTTGTTAAGAAATTTGGCAAATTCTTTAGAAAAAAAAAGTTGAGGAAGAAATTCTCAAAGAAGAAAAAGAGATAATTTGCTACAAATACAAGAAGCCTAGACATATGAAGGCTAACTGCCCTCAGAAATAGGAGAGTAAAAGCTACAAGTATGACAAGAAAAAATTCAAAGCTTATCTCTCTTTAATTTGAGGTGACAGTGATGAGGAGTTCATAAAAAAAGAAGAAGAAGCAAATTTGTGCCTACTAGCCAAAAGTTATTCTAATCAGGTAAATAATTTAGACTCAGACTCTAAATTTGATTTCACATTTAAAGAGTTAAAAATTGCTTTTAAAGAACTACATAATGAATCTTTTCTTCTTATGAAAAATCTTTCACAAGTGAAAAAGAGATTTGCTATTTCTAAAAAAGAAAACTTGTTTCTCAAAATTAAAAATGATGCTTTGAAAAAGAATATTACTGTTTTAGAAAAGGAAACTTCATGCACTGATTGTTCTCTTCATATTTCTAAAAAAGAAGATTTAAAAAATACTCTTACAAAATTTGTTAAGGGTAGAGATAACTTAAGTAAAATTTTAAGTCAATAAAGAAGTGTTTATGATAAATTTGGCAAAGCCTATAAATTAATTAAGAAGTAAAAATATTACAAGAAATTTTTTATTCCTGCCACTAAGACTAATTCACCCAAATTCACTTATTCCTACAACAACAAGAAAGGGCATATGACTAAGTCATGTATCTATAGGAAGCTAGGGTTGAGTAAAAATATGAAGTAAGTTCTAAAGGGGTCTACTAACCCACCAGGACCCAAATAGATTTAGGTACTTAAGAAAACATGGCATTTGTGCAAGTATTAAGGAGAGCCACAAACAAAAAGTGGTATCTAGACAGTGGTTGCTCCAAGCACATGACTGATGACAACTCTATGTTTTTATATATGGTGGAAAACAAAGATAGTGGAACTGTCACCTTTGGAAACAATGAAAAGAAAAGAATTCTCGATATAAGTAAATTTGGAAAGAATGCACCTAACTCTCCTTATATTGACAATGTTTATTTGGTTAATGGTTTAGGACATAACCTTTTAAGCATAAGTCAATTATGTGACAAGGGTTATGAGGTTATTTTTAATGTTGTACGTTTTATTGTGAGAGATGAGAAAACAGGGAAAACAACTCTTGAAGGAAAGAGAGTTCTGAATGTATATTCAATAAATCTCTATGATGATGAGTCATTGAATACAAAATGTCTCATCTTTGTGAATGATAAAGTTGGATATGGCATAAAAGATTAGCCCATGTTAACATGAAGCAATTGGACAAGCTCGTAGAGAAGGAATTTGTCATTAGACTGCCAAAGATAAAATTTAAAGCTAACAACCTATGTGATACTTGTATGGAAGGCAAACAACCAAGACTACATTTCAAAGTCAAAATGTAGTATTCACATCAAGGCCTTTTGAATTGCTTCATATGGATTTAATCATTCCTTCAAGGGTAAAAAGTCTAGAGGGTAATCTCTATACTTTTATTATAGTTGATGATTTTTCTAGGTTCACATAGACTATCTTCATGTCTCATAAGGATCAAACCTTTGAATATTTTGTTTAGTTATAACCAAAGTACAAAATGAAAAATGTTTGAAAATTGTAAAGATAAGAAGTGACCATGATAGAGAATTTGACAATTTCGACTTCATTGAGTTTTGTGAAGAACAGGGAATTAGTCATGAATTCTCAGCTCCTATAACACCTTAACAAAATGGAGTTATAGAGAGAAAGAATAGAATCCTGGAAGAAATTATAAGGACCATGTTGAATGAAAAGGAACTTCCTAAATATTTTTGGGTAGATGCCATAGTACAGCATGTTACATAACCAGCAAAGCACATAACCCATTCTGAACAAAACTCCTTATGAGCTCTACAAAGGAAGAAAGCCTAACATCTCTCATTTGTATATATTTAGCTATAAGTGTTTTGTACTCAACAATGGTAAGGATAATCTAGATAAGTTTGATTCTAAAAGTATGAAGCTATATTTTGGTTATTCTAATAGAAGTAAAGCTTTTAGAGTCCTTAAAAAAAGAACCCTATCTGTTGAAGAGTCAATTCATGTTAGATTTGATGAATCCTTATCAAATGAGAACAAGGAAGAAGAAACTGTGAATCTTCCTCTTGATGATCTCTCACTAAAAGAAAAGGAGGAAAATCAAACTAGCAATGATGCCATGACTAATGATTAAAGTAGAGAGACAAATGATCTTCCAAAAGGTTGAAGATATAGTAAGTCACATCCCATTGATCAAGTTATTGGAGAAGTTGGTGATATAGTCAAAACAAGAGGTTCACTTAGAGAAGTATGCCATTTCAATGTATTTCTTTCTAATGTTGAACCTTCTAATATTAAAGAAGCCTTAATCAATAAATATTAGCTTATAATAATGCAAAAAGAGTTAAGCCAGCTTGAAAGAAGTCAAGTTTAGGATTTGGTACCAAGACTAAGTGATCATCCTATTATTAAGACGAAATGGATCTTTAGAAACAAACTTGATGAAACTAATATTGTGGTAAAGAATAAAGCTAGGCTAGTAGCTAAAGGTTATAATCAAGAAAAATGTACTGATTATGATGAAACCTTTACTCTTGTTGCTATTAGACTTTTTCTTGCCTTTGCTTGCATTAAAGATTTTAAACTTTATCAAATAGATGTTAAAAGTTCCTTCTTGAATGGACTAATCAATAAAGAAGTTTATGTAGAGTAACCTCCAAGATCTGAGGATCCATCAATGCCAAATCATGTCTATAAATTGAAGAAAGCATTGTGTGGATTGAAGTAAGCACTAAGAACTTGGTATGACAGGTTAAGTACTTTCCTATTAAATAATAACTTCAAAAGAGGAATGATGGATAAAACACTATTTTATCAAACTGAAGGTATTGATATCCTTATAGTTTAAATTTATATTGATGATATCATTTTTAGAGCTACTAATGAAGTTCTTTGTGACAAATTTGCTAAGATTATGCAAGGAGAATTTGATATGTTTATGATGGAGAGCTGAACTTCTTTCTTGAATTATAAATCAAGAAAATGAGGGATGGGATTTTCATAAGCCAAACTAAATACACTCAAGAATTACTAAAGAAGTTTAGATTCAAAAATTCAAATCCAAGCAACATACCTATGGGTGCATCAATCAAAATGGATAAGGATGAAAAAGGGAAAAAAGAGGATCAATCAAAATTTAAGCAAATGGTTGGATCACTATTCTACTTGACTAGCAGTAAACCTGATATCGCATCTATATGTGTGCAAGATTTCAAGCTGATCCAAGGAAATCACATCTAAAGGCTGTAAAAAGAATCTTCAAGTATTTGAATGGAACTACACAGCCAGGACTATGGTTTCCAAAAGGAGGAAAATCTGAATTGATTACTTATTTAGATGCTAATCATGGAGGGTATAAGATAGATAGAAAGAGCACTGGTGGAACTTATCAATTATTTGGTGGCTCATTAATATCATGGTTCAGCAAGAAACAAAATAGTGTGTCCTTATCATCATGTGAAGTTGAATACTTAGCAAACTGGAAGACATTGTACACATATTTTATGGTTAAAACAACAATTGGAAGATTTAGGAGTTCATCTCAAGGAAATTTCAATCAGATATGACAATACTAGTACTATTAACTTAGCCAAGAATCCTGTCCAACACTCAAGAACCAAGCACATTGACATCAGATACCACTTCTTAAGAGATCATGTGCAAAAGAAGGACATCATACTGGAATTTATGCCTACTACTGCTACTAGCAGATATATTCACCAAACCTTTGGCTGAAGAACAATTCACATTTATCAGAATGGAATTAGGAATGCTAAATCTCAATGAGTTGTAAGTTTTCTAAACTCAAATAAATTACATTTTGAATTTTTTACTAACTTAAGCTTCAGAGTTACCTTAAGTTGTTTTTCCAAGAAGAAATATGTGAATCTTGACTTCATTGGAATAAATAAAAGAAAATTTTAAAGAAAGAAGTTAGAAGATCAGGTATAATATGTTTAAAAGACATGTTATTACTGTTAGAAAATAATTCTTGAAAATTTAAGTGTCATATCTTGCATGAATTTGCCTATTTCTATGTTTCTGCTTTGACGTCGATCAGAGTGATTTAAAATCCCACACAAAGCTTAGCTTGTAAGCTAATTAATGAGATAAGTTTGGATATGATTTAACGATCTGATCAAAATTCGAATATATGGGTGCAAAAAGTCACTTTTTAAAAGAAATTAATGCATTCCAGCGCCCAAAACAATCCCTTAATCTATTAGATCATTCTAGGCCTTGAATCAAGTCTAAAAGGACCTATTATACCTAATTGACCACAATATATCACATATATATACACATATTAAAATTTGGTTGTTCAACGGCTAATTTTCACAAAACACAAACTTTTCACAACTTGGCTCAAAAACTTCCCTTTAACCATTTTCACTACAATATAACCACAAATCACCACTTTATACATTCACAACATATTTATAACTAAATCTTAGCCCTTGTTACTCATTTCACGATACATTTCTACATATGGCCTAAGATAGACAAAATCACTACAATTTTCGCACAATTCAAAGCATACATGCATTTCTTATGGCAATTTATTTACAAATTATCTACAAAAGTTCCAATTCATTACAAAAACTCCAAGTTCAAATGGTTTAAACAACTCTAAGCCAGTCCTGTGTTTTTTCCTTGCCCAACTCACTGCCTTATCTTGTAAAAAAGTAACTAAGGGGGTGAGATAAAAATCTCAGTAATAGAATAACTTTCTACTATTGACTATCACATGCAACCAAAAGCAAGTATAGCATAATATATAGTTAAACATAACACATATCATATGTTTTACTTTAAATCACTTCGACATGTCATTTTGCATCTTTTACAACTTTATTCACCACCATTCACCATTTGTCACTACTTTTTTCGCATATAGCATGATCACTACCGGCCGAACCTCAAAATCACCTTGACTCAAAACTATAGGCTCATCTTAGACCAATATATACTCTCGTTAGCCTTGATCTCACCTTTAGTGGTAGAATCACCCAGCCAAAGGTGTTCTATCACACTTTCAAACTATGGTTTTCCCCAATATAACACAATAGGGTATTGTTGACTCAACACTACATCACATCAATACTAGGGAGTCTGAATCTCTAACACCGCACCTCAATAGGTACTAAGGAGATAATCTCCAACATCACACCTCGAAAGACACTAAGGAGATACAATTCTCCAACACTGCACCCTGTCAAGAAATAAGGAGAATGATGCCATATGGTCTTTTACTACACTCCACACGGGTGAACTCCCTATTCCTATGATCATGCTTTTGGAACTAATCATAGGTTCCCAGTCACCACCAAACTCATATATACATACATATATATATATATTCATATATCAAATTACAAAATTTCACTTACTTATTTAACCATAGTTCATTTTCATGTCATAGCCATGCATTAACATAAAACATGCTCAGTTTAAAATAGTTTCATGCAACAAATGGCATACTTATACACAATTATAATAAATAGTCAAATAGAAAAAGTTATTTAGTTTCCTCAACCCTTCTGTCACTAGAAAGGTTATGATAAAACACATTTGTTATCCACTTTTATTTGTCAATTAGGACCCTTTTATTAATGATTTATCATCTTCAAGTGCACACATTGCATTGAATTTGTAATTTTGCCTAAGTTTCTAGGTTCAGTGCACTAGGGACATTTTGGTCCAAAAAATGAAATTTTGAGAAAATGTACAAGAAAAATTAAAAAAGTTAATTTTATGTCCATTTGATGAGTGGTGAAATTATATTTTTAAAATTCATTTTAGTTTGGGAGTAATTAAAGAAAAAAGTCAACACTTTCTTAAGTGTCTTAGTTTGTCCTAGTTTTTGGTTTGCCTTAGTATGGAAATTTTTTATATAATTTTGTGCAGCCTGAAACTTAGTTAATTTGATAAATTCTCCCTTCTAATTATGAATTTAATTTTGGACATGAATTAGATTTTATTATATCATATGCTATTTAATTGAATTATGTGATTTATGTGACATAGGTGGCATGTGACTTGTGCATCAATTGGGCAATTGAGGTCAACACTCCTTGAGGTCAATGGCTGATGATTTGCATGTGAATTATGATTATTTTAAGGGATTAAATCAGCTGAAATGATGTGGATGACACATGGGAAATTAGGCACACATTGGAATCATCTACAAACCAATAGGAAGTTGCCACCTTGTAAGTGTGACAAGGCTCCCATTTACATTTTAAATTTTTTTTAATTAAGCTTCAGCTGATGTGAAACACCAAAGAGCATGCCATTTTAAACCCCAAATGGGATCCAACACTCATCTCATTCATCTTCCACATTCTCTCTCTCTTGTTCATAGTGTTCTTCATTTTCTCTCTTTTGTTCTTCATTTTCCAGCACCCTAACCTCCATTTTCAGCCACCAAACCTCCACAAAACTCATACCATTCTTCTCCTCTCTTCATTTTCGTTCCATCCCTTCCATTTTCACAAGGATTGAAGCTCATTTCCATCATTCAAGAGCTATGGAGTTTGGCCTTCACAAGCAATCACTAGGGTTCTTGAAGATGAAGATTGGCTAAGTTTCTTTATGGAATCCTAGAGAGATGAAGATGGAGGATGAGTCTTGAGCTTCAAATTGGCTAAGTTCTTTTGTTTCCTATCCTCTTCTCTTTTTACTAGATGGTTAGATTCCTTAATCTAGGGTTTAATCATCTTAGCTTATAAATTCTAATTTGAATTTGATGTTGATGTAAAGAGAGAGGATTGTTTCATTTAATTTCTTCTTTGGACAGCCATGACTGAATTTTGCCACTCTTTGTTTGGCACATAATCTTGTGTTTTTCAATTAGTGAATTTCTTGTGTTAATATTGCATAATCTTGTGGTGTTAATGCTTGTGTTGTTGAGTAGCTTGACATAATCTTGTGGTTGCTCAATTTATGTGTTTGACCATGGCTGTTGAGAGAGGATTTTGAGTGAATCACTTGGCTAATGTCTTCACCAATTGGTTAATTGAACTAGGGACTTTAATCTAAGACCTAGGGAGGTTAGCTAATTAGGTTAATTGGCTTTGGATAATTTTCTTAAGTCATGACAGCTTTAGTCAAGAGGAAAGGGAAGCTAAACTTAGCCTAATCATGAAAGATAATGAATCCAAAATCAACTAATCTCTAGGGTTCCATTATTGTGAAAAGGGAAGTTCATTTCACTCACTTTCACTAGCATTTTAATTACTTGCACATTAGGTAATTAGTTTAGATAATTAGCTAGGTAACTAAATTCCTACAAACTTTGGTTGATTTATTTCACTTGATAACTTTCAATTAGACTTAAAACTATTCCTTGGGAGATGACCTAGGGTTGGCCCTATATTGCATTAGGGTTAGCTTTAGTGTAATTTTGAGGATAAGCGACTAATTTCCTATCAAAATTTTGGCGCCGTTGTCGAGGAATGGTTTAAGTTTAATTCTAAGGTTGTTTAGTACTTAATTTACATTTTTAGTGTTCTGAAAAATTTTTGTGAAAAATTATAAATTTGTGTTTTGTTTAATGTTTTTTTGTGTGTTTTGAGTGTTTTTATTCTGTTTTGAAAAAGAAAAAAAATTAGTGCAATTTTCGTTGGTTTGGTGTAGAGTTGATGATACTTTGTTTCTAGTGTCTCTACTTGAAATTGAAAAATTAACTGGGAATGAATCTGAGGAAATTTAAACTTGAAATTTATTTCTTTGAAAGATCTATATCTTAGCTTCATTTAAAATTGGTTTGGTCAATTTTGGACGTGGGATGTGTCCTGTGAAAATTTTAAAATTTAACAAGGTCCAGAGAGCCTTTACAGAGGACTCCTAAAACCCTGTTTCAACTTTGAGTTTTCATATCTCCCTCTCTGTGCATTCAAATTGATTGATTCTAGTTTCATTTTTCTTATCACTGTCTTATCTTTGTTTCTTGTGTTTAGGATTTTCTTCAATTTTTCCATTTTCCTATTTGAAAGTTTGTTAGAAGCTCTGAAGGTCTTCTGGACGAAATCCTGTTTCTCCAGACCTGAGGACCAACTTGTGAAAAATTCTGGGAACGATTGGAAAGGATTTTTAATCTGAAATTTTTATATAATTTTTCTGTATATCTATCATGTTTCTCACAAAATTTTCAGGGGAATTTATCATGTGGATTTGCTGCTAGAAAATTCACAAATTCACTGTCTCCAGAGAGCCTACTGTGCGAATTCCAGAATTGCCAAAGCTTCTTGATTGAGCATTTCTAACTCTCTTTCTACTTGTTTTTTTTTATTTTTTTTCATTTTTTTGCTATTGAGTTTATTAAAAAAAAAAAAATTATTTCTCTTGCTTTTGTGTGTTTTGAATTGTTTCTTGTTGATTTGTATTTTAGTTTAGCTTGTTCATTGTTCTTAATTTTTTTTTGAATTTGATTAGTGCATGACCCGAAGAAAACATACCTCTTTTGTTGAATTAGATCCAGAAATTGAAAGAACTATTTCTAGATTGAGAAGATCACAACCTATTCTTGATTCTCATTTGGTTTGTAATTCAACAATGGAAGGTATCTTAGGACATGAGCATGTGCATAATGAGGGCCATGGGAATGGGAATGAGAATTTGCATGATGATGGCCATGTTAATAATGAATTTGAAGGCTTGCATAACCCTAGAGAGGAGAGGAGCATTAGGCAATTAACTCAACCTAATTGGCATGATAATCCTTATGGCTTATATGTTCCTCCTACTAATGTTCAATTTGAAATTAAATCCTCTTTGATTAATGCATTGCCTAAATTTCATGGGTTACCGGGAGAGGATTGCCATAGGTTTTTGCATACTCTCCTATTGGTTTGTGATACTATGAAGCCTATGCATGTAAATGTTGATGATGTTCAAGCTAAGGCTTTTGTATTTTCTCTTGAAGGTTTAGCAAAGGAGTGGTATTTCAACTACCCTTCTTATGTGAAAGTAAGCACATGGGCTGAGCTAAGAAGACTCTTCTTAGATAAATTCTTTCCAAATTCCAAGGTCACCAATTTGAGGAAGCAAATCTATGGGGTCCAACAAGGAGAGGATGAGAGTCTCTATGAGTATTGGACTAGATTCCAAGGCCTTTTGGCTAAATGCCCACACCATCAAATTTCTAGTGAGAATTTAGTCCAATATTTCTATGAGGGCTTGATTCCAAGAGACAAAGTTAACATTGATGCCGCTAGTGGTGGATGCTTGATTGACCTCACTTCCTTAAAGGCTTGGGAACTAATTGACAAGATGGCTTCAAGTGGTGCTCAATACTCTACAAGGGAAAAGAGAAATGTGAATATGGTAGGTTCCTCAATTCTTAATGATTCATATGTGGACTTGCTAGCTGCCAAGATTGGGAGAATGTTGGCTCCACAAATATCTCAAGTGAGCAATGTAAGTACTTCTCAAGCACTTGTCCCTTATTCTTGTACTTTTTGTGACTCACCTATGCATGTAGAAAGCAATTGTCCTATTAAGTTTGAACAAGTAAATGCTATCTACAATGGAAAACAATCCTATGGTGGGAGGCAAGGGCAAGGAGCTTATTCTAATACTTACAACCCTTCATGGAGAGACCATCCTAATTTCTCCTATTCAAATCCAAATGTGGCTTTACAAGACAATCAACAAAGAGGATCCTATCAAAACACCTTTGGCCGTGACCCTCCACCTCATTTGTCTCAAGGTAGCTCTTCTCAAAGCTACAATCCAAGTGGTAATTCTCTTGCACCTTCATCTAATTCTTATAGTGATAGGAGGCTTGTTCCAATTGAGAGTTCTTCTAATTCGAACTCTTCTAATGATGTGAATGTGTTACGTAAGCAGTTGATTGAAATGAACTCCTTGTATAAAAACATGTATGATGGCTTAGGGAACAAGGTAGAGAGTATGGGTAACAAGTGTGAGAACATGAACTCTAAAATTGATGCCCTTACTTCTCAAATGAATATGCTTGCTAACCAATTAAGTGCAGCCAATGCTCAAGCCTCTACATTACCATCCAACACCGTTGCTAATCCTAAAGCTAATCTTAATGCTATCACATTGAGGAGTGGCAAGGAGTTGGGAGAAAGAGTGCAAGAAGACAAAAGACAAGGGAAGGCCGAGAAGCCCTCTTTAAATTCTTCAATTGATGTTAATGTTTCTAGTTCTTCTTTTGCTCCTAATGATGCATCTTTTTGTAGAGATGATGAGGATGAAAACATTGAGGAGATCATATGTGAGCAACCACCATCTAAGGTGGAAAAGGGGACTATGGCCGAGTTGTTTAGCAAGGAAAAAGAGGGAGAGGCCAAGCAAAGTGAAACAAGAAAGGAGAGTTCAAGGAAGGAAGAAGGAAAGCAAAGTCAAGAGATTAAGAAGAAGCTTCCTTTTCCACAAGCACAAGTGGTCCCTAAGCAAGTAAAGGGACAATTTGATCAAGAGGTATATGATTTCTTCCATAAGATTCATGTTAATGTACCCTTGATGGATGTAGTTAAGAACTTTCCTAAGTATGCCAAATTTTTGAAAGATTGTTGTACAAATAAAAGAAAATTTAGGCCTAATGCAAGGGTACAATTACCCTCATCTGTGAGTGCTATCATGAAGCCTCAACTCCCTATAAAATGTGAGGACCCTAGTTCCTTCACAATTCCATGCAAGATTGGCAACACACATTTTTCTCATGCATTGATAGACTTAGGTGCAGCCATTAATGTTATGCCTCTTTCAATTTATCATGCCTTGAGTCTTGATTGCATGCATAAGACACCTATGATATGCCAATTAGCGGATAGAAGTGTTAGAAGACCACATGGAGTAGTAGAAGACTTGTTGGTTTGTGTTAAAGGTCTATTATTTCCTGTGGATTTCTATGTGCTTGATATGTCAAAAGAAGGGAGTGGGGATGATATTTTGATTTTAGGAAGGCCATTTATGAGGACTGCCCGTACATTGATTGACATGGAAAAAGGTAGTTTGATTTTGAAATGGAGAGGATCATGTTATTTTTAATATATATGAAGCAATGAAACATCCTTTTGAGGATTATTCTTTGTTAGGTGTAAGTTCCATTGAGTTATTGCTTCATGATGCTTGTGAGTCTCACATGCTTGATTCTTTCTCACATGTTGATGATGATTTGTCTCTTGTTACTACTACATGCATTGATGGATGTAGTTGTCCTATTTGTTTAGAGATTGATGCATGCTTGAATGATGCAACTACTTCTTCTCATGATTTGTTTAAAATATCTCCTATGCTTGATCTTGAAATGCTTGAGAAGGGTATATCTTCTTGTGTTGTAGGTACTAAAGCCATTAAGGCCGAATCTATGAGTTTTTCTCCACTCGAGCTTGATGTTCTTAGGATTCCCAAGCTATTGGAGGAAAATTCTACACTTTCACATATCAGGCCGTGGCTCAAGTCCAAGCACTTGAGGACAAGTTGCAAGAAAAGGGGGAGGCTATAAAGAAAGAAGAGGAGAAATCAAAAACAAGTGAGAAGCCTAAAAGACAAGAGAGTACCATGGAATATTCCACCAAATTAGACTTAAAGAAGCTCATTCCCTCTTGTGTAGAGACACCTACCTTGGAGTTGAAGCCTTTACCATCCAATCTCAAGTATGCATATCTCATTGAGAATGAGAAGCTTCCGGTAATAATTTCTAACTCTTTATCTCTCGAGGAAGAAAATGCATTGCTTGATGTGTTGAGAAAGAACATACATGCTATTGGTTGGACTTTGGCTGACATTCCTGGTATTGACCCTATTGTGTGCACACATAAAATTTTTCTTGAGGACAATGCTAAGCCCATTAGGCAACCACAAAGGAGACTTAACCCATTGATCTTAGATGTGGTAAAGAAAGAGGTTGTCAAGCTACTTAGTGCTGGGATCATCTATCCTATAGCTGACAGTGAGTGGGTGTCTCCAACCCAAGTTGTACCTAAGAAAGGGGGGATTACTGTGGTAAAAAATGAGAAAGGAGAGCTTGTTCCAACTAGAGTTCAAAATGCTTGGAGAGTGTGCATAGACTATAGGAAGCTCAATAATGTGACTAGGAAGGACCATTTTCCTTTGCCTTTTATTGATCAAATGCTTGAGAGATTGGCTTCCAAGTCCCATTATTGCTTCCTAGATGGGTTTAGTGGGTATTTTCAGATTCCTATAGCTCCTAGTGACCAAGATAAGACTACCTTTACATGCCCCTTTGGTACATTTGCCTATAGGAGGATGCCTTTTGGTCTTTGCAATGCACCTGGTACTTTTCAAAGATGCATGATGTCCATATTTTGTGATTTTATTGAACATTGCATGGAAGTCTTTATGGATGATTTTACTGTGTATGGTGAGTCCTTTGATTCATGCTTGCATTCTTTAGATAAAGTGCTTGGTAGGTGCATTGAAAAGAAGCTTGTGCTTAACTTTGAGAAATGCCATTTCATGGTAGATAAAGGAATTGTTTTAGGCCATTTGATTTCTTCCAATGGCATAGAGGTGGATAAGGCCAAAGTAGATGTGATTGCTTCTTTGCCATATCCTGTTTGTTTGAAAGATTTGAGATCATTTTGGGACATGCAGGCTTTTATAGGAGATTTATAAAGGGTTTAGTGAAATTGCTTTGCCTATGTCTAAACTCTTACAAAAAGATGTTGATTTTGTTTTTGATGATGCTTGCAAAAGGAGTTTTGACACTTTGAAAAGCATGCTCATTTCCCCTCCCATTCTTAAAGCCCCAAATTGGTCTTTGCCTTTTGAGTTGTCATGTGATGCTTCTAATTTTGCTGTGGGAGCTATGCTTGGTCAAAGAGAGGGCAAGTTATCATATGTGATTGCTTATGCATCTAGGACCCTAGATTCAGCTCAGGTTAATTACACCACGACTGAGAAAGAGTTGTTTGCTATTGTTTTTGCACTTGATAAGTTTAGATCATATCTTAACTCTAAAGTTGTTGTGTACACTGACCATGCTGCTGTGAGGTACTTGTTTAAGAAGACAGATTCTAAGCCTCGCTTGATTCGATGGGTGATCTTAATGCAAGAATTTGATGTGGAGATAAGGGATAGGAGTGGTTCTACCAATCAAGTAGCGGATCATTTGTCTAGACTACCTCATTTAAAAGCTACTATGGTAAACTCTAACCCTACTATTCCTTGTGATTCATTTCCTGATGAGGCATTGTGTGCCATTTCATCTAAGCCTCCATGGTATGCCTCTTTTGCTAACTATATTGAGTGTGGAGTCTTGCCTCCTTGTGCTTCACGTTTTGCCATTGAAAAATTGAAAAGAGAGTCTAGATTTTACATTTGGGAACCACCTTTGATGTGGAAGATTTGTAGTGATAAAGTGATTAGGAGGTGTGTTGATGATGTTGATGTGCCTTCTGTTCTTGAATTTTGTCACTCTCATGCATGTGGTGGTCATTTTAGCTCAAATAAGACAGCTAGGAAGGTTTTAGATTGTGGATTGTATTGGCCTAGCTTGTTTAAAGACTCTTATGAATTTTGTAAAGCATGCTTGAAATGTCAAAAGGTAGTAGTTGGGGTAAGAGACATGAAATGCCTCAACAACCATTTTATTTTGTGAGATTTTTGATGTTTGGGGCATTGACTTCATGGGTCCCTTTCCACCATCCTTTAGTTTTGAGTACATATTACTTGGTGTTGATTATGTTTCAAAAGGTTACTAGAACTTGTGATGCTAAGATTGTTTTGAAGTTTCTCAAATCTAATATTTTTTGTAGGTATGGAGTTCCTAAGGCCTTGGTAAGTGACCAAGGATCCCACTTTTGCAACAAGATGATGAAGGCTCTCTTAGCTAAATATGGGGTGCATCACAAAATCTCTACACCGTATCATCCCCAAACTAATGGCCAAGCCGAAGTATCAAATAGAGAAGTCAAGAAGATCCTAACCAAGGTGGTGAACACAAATAGGAAGGATTGGTCTTTACACTTAGAGGATGCTTTGTGGGCTTATCGGACCGCTTATAAGACTCCCATTGGCATGTCTCCTTTTCGATTGGTATATGGAAAGGCTTGTCACCTCCCTGTGGAGATAGAGCATAGAGCCTATTGGGCCATCAAGAAACTCAACTTGGATTTCCATCTTTCGGCTAAGGAGAGATTTCTTCAAATGCAAGAACTTGAGGAGCTTAGGTTGGATGCCTATGAGTCTTCTAGGATCTATAAGGAGAAAACAAGGATCCTTCATGACAAGCTAATCTTGAGGAAAAAGTTCCAAGAAGGAGATCAAGTCCTCTTGTTCCAAACAAGGTTTATTCATAAGCATGCCAAGTTGAAGTCTAAGTGGGAGGGACCATATCTAGTGACCAAGGTGTTTCCCTATGGGGTTTTGCAACTCTTGAATAAAGCCACGGGTTCCACCATGCAAATCAATGGTCACCTATGCAAGCTCTACAAAGAGGCTGAACCACTTCAAAAGGAGGAGGACTTCTCTCAACATGTTTTTGAACCACCATGATAAGGTTGTATCTCTCCAACCTTGAGCTTTTACTTTCCTTTAATTGATATATTTAATGATAGGTATAGTTCAAGTGTGGGGGAGATGAACCTAGTAGGAAAATTAGAGTTTATTTGCTTTATTTGACTTCTTTGTTTTGTGTTTTAGTTTGAAAAAAAAAATTTCTGCAACACACTTTTGTTATGCATTCATTATTGATCTCACCTTATTTTATCACTAGTCTATACATACATTGAGGACAATGCATGATTTAAGTGTGGGGGAATAGAGAAATAAACATTTTGTTTTGTTTGTTTGGTTTTGCAAAAAAAAAAAAAATTTTTTTTTGCTTTGCTTTGTTTTGTTTGAGGTTACTTAATTACCTAGCTCTTAAATGGATATTTTGATTTTTGAGATGTGGTAATTTTTAGGATTGAATAGGTGTGAAGTGAACATTCTTTTACCTTGAATTAATGGATTAGAGTGGCATATTACCCTTTCATGGAAGAGGCTAAACACTCATGTGTGATTAATTCCTTAGTGATGTTACCCTTTAGAATTTGTTTCACTTCTTAATTAAGACCACATATCTCGCACTTGTTTGATAGGAGATGAGAGATGGCATTCATAAAAAATAGCCAAGAGCCAAATAGCCAACCTATTATCATTTATTATCCTTTGTTAGCCACTTTGAGCCTTTGGTTTGATTCTTAAAAAAAAATATTCACCCTATTTTTCCCTAAGGAATGCATGTTACACTTTTATATGTCTTTTTAATATTCATTGCATGTCCTAGATCAAATGAGTGGATGCCTGTTATTATTTTTCTATCCATTACTATTTATCCTTTATTGCTACACCATTACTTCCATTGTTTTCAAAGAGTTAGGGGCAACAACAAAAAAAAACAAAGATAGATTTGAAAAAAAAATATAGTAAAAAAAAGAAAAGAAATAAAGTTGCTAGAAAAAGAAGCAAAAAGAAGAAGAGAAAGAAAAAAAAATAAAAAGTTGCCTAGCTCATCCATTCCATTTGTTTTATTATTTCTTATCATTTCTTTCCATCCTCATTGTGTTAAGGTGTTCACTCAATTGAGTTAGGTTATGCTTTGCATATTAAGGGGATATATCTTGATTTAGCATTATTTTGATGCTAACCCTATTTTTTTTATATACATGCATTTCTTAGACATCCTTTCATTACCTATATTACAACCTAATAAAGTCCATTTGATTCTTGATTGCAAGTGCTATTTAGTGATGGAGATGTAGAAGGGTTACAAATTTATAGTAGGGTTTATCCTAAGAAATTTTGAGTGAAATTTAATACCTTATACACTTTGAGTGATGAGAACAAACACTTAACCTAGAGAGGCTTACTTTTGACATTGATTCTTGGTAAGGGTTTGTTTATGATGTGCATAATTCTTTCCTAATTATTGCCACATTGATTGATAATTTGTAAAAGTTCATGAGCTAGTATTTTAGTGACTTTGAACATTGTTTTTCTCTTATTTCTTTGTCTTATAGTTTCTTTTGGGACCTTTTTCACTTGATTTTGCCCGGAGTGCAAAAGCTAAGTGTGGGGGAATTGATAAAACACATTTGTTACCCACTTTTATTTGTCAATTAGGACCCTTTTATTAATGATTTATCACCTTCAAGTGCACACATTGCATTGATTTGTAATTTTGCCTAAGTTTCTAAGTTCAGTGCACTAGGGGCATTTTGGTCCAAAAAATGAACTTTTGAGAAAATGTACAAGAAAAATTGAAAAGTGCATTTTATGTCCAGTTGATGAGTGGTGAAATTATATTTTTAAAATTCATTTTATTTGGGAGTAATTAAATAAAAAAGTCAACACTTTCTTAAGTGTCTTAGTTTGTCCTAGTTTTTAGTTTGCCTTTGTGTGGAAATTTTTTATATAATTTTGTGCAGCCTGAAACTTGGTTAATTTGATAAATTCTCCCTTCTAATTATGAATTTAATTCTGGACATGAATTAGATTTTATTATATCATATGCTATTTAATTGAATTATGTGATTTATGTGACATAGGTGGCATGTGACTTGTGCATCAATTGGGCAATTGAGGTCAACACTCCTTGAGGTCAATGGCTGATGGTTTGCACGTGAATTATGATTATTTTGAGGGATTAAATCAGCTGAAATGATGTGGATGACACATGGGAAATTAGGCACACATTGGAATCATCTACAAACCAATAGGAAGTTGCCACCTTGCAAGTGTGACAAGGCTCCCATTTACATTTTAAATTTTTTTTAATTAAGCTTCAGCTGATGGGAAACACCAAGGAGCACGCCATTTTAAACCCAAATGGGATCCAACACTCATCTCATTCATCTTCCACATTCTCTCTCTCTTGTTCATAGTGTTCTTCATTTTCTCTCTTTTGTTCTTCATTTTCCAGCACCTTAACCTCCATTTTCAGCCACCAAACCTCCACAAAACTCATACCATTCTTCTCCTCTCTTCATTTTCGTTCCATCCCTTCCATTTTCACAAGGATTGAAGCTCATTTCCATCATTCAAGAGCTATGGAGTTTGGCCTTCACAAGCAATCACTAGGGTTCTTAAGATGAAGATTGGCTAAGTTTCTTTATGGAATCCTAGAGAGATGAAGATGGAGGATGAGTCTTGAGCTTCAAATTGGCTAAGTTCTTTTATTTCCTATCCTCTTCTCTTTTTACTAGATGGTTAGATTCCTTAATCTAGGGTTTAATCATCTTAGCTTATAAATTCTAATTTGAATTTGATGTTGATGTAAAGAGAGAGGATTGTTTCATTTAATTTCTTCCTTGGACAGCCATGACTGAATTTTGCCACTCTTTGTTTGGCACATAATCTTGTGTTTTTCAATTAGTGAATTTCTTGTGTTAATATTACATAATCTTGTGGTGTTAATGCTTGTGTTGTTGAGTAGCTTGACATAATCTTGTGGTTGCTCAATTTATGTGTTTGACCATGGCTGTTGAGAGAGGATTTTGAGTGAATCACTTGGCTAATGTCTTCACCAATTGGTTAATTGAACTAGGGACTTTAATCTAAGACCTAGGGAGGTTAGCTAATTAGGTTAATTGGCTTTGGATAATTTTCTTAAGTCATGACAGCTTTAGTCAAGAGGAAAGGGAAGCTAAACTTAGCCTAATCATGAGAAGATAATGAATCCAAAATCAACTAATCTCTAGGGTTCCATTATTGTGAAAAGGGAAGTTCATTTCACTCACTTTCACTAGCATTTTAATTACTTGCACATTAGGTAATTAGTTTAGATAATTAGCTAGGTAACTAAATTCCTACAAACTTTGGTTGATTTATTTCACTAGATAACTTTCAATTAGACTTAAAACTATTCCTTGGGAGATGATCTAGGGTTGGCCCTATATTGCATTAGGGTTAGCTTTAGTGTAATTTTGAGGATAAGCGACCAATTTCCTATCAGGTTACCCATATATTCAATTACCACAAAATTCTCCACAAGCTTCTTCACACAACTTATTTGCAGAATATGCCAATCTATACACAATTGGCATTATTAGTCAATTGATTCAATTGACCAAAAATACTTATTTATTACTAATAGCTATACTTAGTTATTCAATCCTTTCTATCTAACCAATCTAAGTTCACTACCACTCAACTATCACTTCACATCATTTCAAACAACCCCATCTCACCCCAACATAATTTCCACCCCTACTTCCATTGAATTAGGGCTAAAATTAAGCTTATAAGTTTAAAGCTCTATCGTTCAACTCTAAACTAGTCACAAAACTCTAATTTAACTCTCAAGAAGCTTTTTATTACTATAGGGTAGGAAACTAACCCATAAAATTTCTCGATTCAATTTTTCTATAACCCATACCAAGAGAAATTAAGATAGAATGGAAGGTAAGGGTCCTATGAAGCTTACTTTATAAGTTACTGATCAGAAACACCTTTCAAGCTCCCAAACTATCTTTCCCTATGAGATCTCTGCTCCCTCTCTTCTCCTTTCATGTTTTTCATGTTTCTCCCTTCTGAAATCCAAGCTAAATCATGGCTTATCAAGTTATTTTCTAGTATATACACTGGGCAAATGGCACAATGATGAGAATCCTCACCATGCACACACGCTTTACTTTAAAATGTGGTTCTTCCACCTGTATCTATTCATTGAACATCCAAATGAGTCAAATTATCAAGAAATCATCCAAATTTCTAATCATTCACTAATTACTAATTCACTCCTGATTAGTAACTAAACACAGGATTAGAAAATTAGGATGTTACATGATTCACATTGTGACGTGTAGCACAGTAACACTCAATCTTTTTTTTTCTTCTCCTCTTAATGCTTGAGTGGCTAACTTCACACTGGACCTACTATTAGGGCTGAAACACAACCAAAACAAACCTTAAAACCTCCCTGGCCACATACCTCTTCAATTAACTCAATTATCATAATTAAGCTTAGTTAATTAGGGGATTAAAATTCAAGATGTTACACCATGTCCTGCCTGTTAAGCGTTGCTCACCTTAGTCTGTAAGAATTCTCACCTCAGTTAGATGCCACATGCTCGACTACGTATGTCACACACTTGTCTAGGCAGGTATCACACATCATCATGCTCTAGAATTTATATTTCAACATTCCACAAGGTATTATTCATAAAGAATATTTTAATCTCAATTTATATAATCCCATAGTATTTATATAAAATTTGTTTTCTTAATTTCCCAAGCATACTTCCTAAATTAGCCAGAGTTTGTGTAATATCCTAATTTTTTAATCTTGTAATTAGTTGCTAATCGATAAAAAATTAGTAATTATTCAAATGGTTAGAATTTTAGATGAAAGAATGATATTCTGACCTATTTAAGTGTTGAATGAACATATACGAGTGGAAGAATTATGTGTTGGAACAAAGCGTGTGAGCACGGTAGGATTTTTCTCACTATGCCACATGCCACGGCATAAGCTGCCTACACTGTGGCATATGGCACAAAAATTTACTAATTCAATCATGCATTAACTTATAGTTTAGGAGAGAAAAGGGAGAAGAGCACAAAAGGAGAAGAGGAGAGAGTAGAGGCCTACAAGGGCTTTGGTTTGTTAAAGCTTAGAAGCCATTTCTGACTGATAGCTTATCAGGTAAGTATCGTACATTCCTTACCTTCAATTCTACTATAATTTTTCTTAGGATGAGCTATAGAGAAATTGAATCAAAAAATTTAAAGAGTTAGTTTCTTATAGGAATAAAAAGGTTCTTGAGAGTTAAATTAAAGCTTTGTGACTAGTTTAGGACTAAATGATAGAATTTTGAAGTACAGGTTCAAATTAGCCTTAAATAGGAAGAAAAAAGGGCTAGAAATGGAGTAGAAATGAAATGGGATTGATAGAGGTGATAGAAAGTGGCAATTGAGGGGTAATAAACCTAGATTGGTTAACTAGAAAAGAATGGATGGTTAAATATGGCTTTAGTTGATAATTAAGCATTTTTGGTCAATTGGATTAACTGACTAATAGTGCCAATTATGTGTAGATTGGTGTATTACATGTGTAAGTTGAGAGGGGAGGCTTGTAGAGAGCTTTAGTGGTTATTAAAAGTCCATAAGTAACCTTTCTAGTGACAGAAGGGTTTAAGTAATTGAATAAATTCCTTTATTTGATTACTTATTATAACTATTTGAAAGTATGAGTATTATTGTATGAAAATGTTTTAGAATGATCATGTTTGCTAAGTGAATATCTAATGCATGAAAATAATTTCTAAAGAATTGAGTTTATGGAATTGTATGTTTTGTGATTATATATATAGGGTTGTGTATATATATATATATATATGAAGAGGTGATTCATACTAAAGCATGATCATAAGGGTAGGAGTTCACCCATAAAGAGAAGTAGAGAAAGACCATATGGCATTATTCTCCTTATAGTACCCGATGAGGTGTGTGTTAGAGATTGCATCTCCTTAGTGGCTTTCAAGGTGTGGTGTTGGAGATTATCTCTTTAGTGCCTATTGAGGTGCGATGTTAGAGATTTGGACTCCTTAGTATCAATATGATGTAATGTTGGTGTCAATGACACCCTATTGTGTGTGATGGGGGAAATTAGAGTCTAAATGTATGATAGAACACCTTTAGCCAAGTGATTCTATGATTGAAGGTGATCTCAAGACTAATGAATGTGTGTACATTGGTCTAAGGCGAGTCTATGGTTTTGAGTCGAGGTAATTTGGAAGTTAGGATGGTAGCGATCATGCTATAAGCTAAACATGGTGAAATGTTGTGAAAGTGGTGATTAGTAGTAAAACACTATACTGATATAGTGATTTGAAATAAAATATATGTTATATGACATGTTTAAATGTATTTTATGTAATACTTGCTTGTAGTTACATGTGATAGTAGTAGAGAGTTATTATATTACTGAGATTATTATCTCACCCTGTGGTTACATTTTTACAGGTCATTGTGGTGAGCAAGGAAAAGGAAAAGAGTCAGGACTAGTATAGTGTGCCATTGCTTTCAAATATTTGAGTTTTGTGTAATGAACACTACTGTTATGTATATTATGTACATAAGTTGCCATAGGATATGCATGTATGTTTAAGGTTGTGATTCTTCTAAATTTTAGTAAATCTTAGCCTATACGTGTATATATGTAGTGAAATGAGAAACAGAGGCTAAGATTTAGTTGTGAACTTGTGGTGAATATGGTGTGAATAAAAGAGCATATGAATTGTAGTGAATTTGTGAAAATATTACCAAACAATTGTGTTTGGTATAATGTTGTAAAATGTGAAAATAAGCTATTGGACAACTAAATTTTGATCTATTTGTATGTATGTATGTTATAAATTATGGTCAATCATGTGCTTAAGTTCCTTTTGGACTTGATTCAAGGCCTAAAATGGTCTAATAAGACAATGTAAGCAATTTAAGTGCTTAGGTGCACTAAATTTTTAGAAGAAATAACTTTTTACACTTGAGTGTCCAAATTTTAATCAGACCATTGGATTGTATCCAAACCTATCGCATTAACTAGCTTGTGAAACAAGCTTCATGTGTATGCTTGAACCACTTCGATTGGAAGTCATAGGTGGAAACAGTACACACCGAAAGTTTGCCCTGTGAATTGGTTTTTGTTAGTTGTAGAAATGGTCATGTGCATCGCAATGAATGACACAGAGGGGAGCTGCTTGTGGTTCTATGCCACATGCCACAACGTATGTGGTGCGTGCTACAGTGCATGGCTCAATTTTTGACCTTATTCCTCTATTTTAGAAGGATGCATGGACTCTAATGAATGCATATGTCATCTTCTGCTATGCTATGCTCTATTTGATATGGAGTTAGTTGAGAAATATGATGATTTTGAAAATGAGTCTTAGGTCCAAGCTTTTCCAATAAAATATTTGAATACAATTTGGTTTGTTATGGTGATTAAGTTAATTCTCTCCTTATATCATGTTGATATAAAGGGAGGATTACATTTTGACAATATAGAGGAGCCAAAACCTAACTCAACGTCTAAGAGTAATACTTACTTACTCATGGACATAAAAATACTAATGAAACTTATTCCTACAATTACTATAATAGAATATTCTATAATGATATAAACATGCTTCTAAATCCCTATAGTTGACAAAATAAGAAGTTTAAATGCATTACAAATATTCACCCGAGCGCAAAACCACTCTAGTACTTAACTCCTAAGGCTTCAGCCTCATCCTTGCCTTGCTCTCCTCTTAGAAAAATAAGATGTAACAGGGTGAGATTTTATACAAAACCTCATTAACTAAGATACTTAATATGGCATACAAAATAGTGGCAACAAGAAATTCACATAACACATATATTTTAGCTTAAAGCCACATACAAGTCATTTATCCAAGTACGTATCATACATTTATTCTACATTAAGTTGTACATAATTATTCATAGTCATGCATGCTAAATTCCCCTTTATAAACTCCTTATTTTCTCTAACTAAACCCATGGGCAATTAACTATAACTTTAGTTCTTATAACTAAGCTAGACTTGCTTTTCAAAACATGAGGAATTTCCCAGCTAAAGGCTTCCTCACTCAAGCTTTGACTATAGGTTCCCCTTACTCAAATCCCAGAGTCTTATAATGTACCCAACCAACACTGCCAATTGAAGTAGTGAAACTAAGCAAGTGCCCGACTAACATATCAATCTAAGCAATGAAACTAAGAACATATTTTAATAATATAAAATCACTATTAGGGTGCGACCTCAGTAGGGAATACCATGGATTCTTCATAATTTCAACCACTCCCCAAACAAATGAACCCCCACCTTTATGCATGCATTTAGATAATAAAATGTATATATGCACTTCTATCTCAAAGTAATATCACATCCTAGAGTTCATATATATAAATCATTTCCATTATTTCACAATTTACATACTTTCCATATGACAATTCATATTATAACACAATTCCTAGTAGTAGATAAACATGCTTTACCTATACATATCATACTCATAAAGTCATACAAAATAATGTATCACATGTTAGAATCATATTACATGACTTAGATGCAAATCTCATGGTGATCACTAAAATAGTATAATTAGTTTACTAGGCAACATTACAGACTATAATATATAACATAATAAGCTCTCAATTACGTCCAACCTTTAAGAGATTAAAGGTCTTAATCTCTCCATCCTTGAGTTCTATTGTACTTGAACCTGAGCATTGTCTAACACTATTGTCATTTACGGATGGGTTTAAGATAACCAATGAATCAATTATACGAATATAACTTTACATGCAATAGGACAATAATTAGATAGGATGGAAAATAAATTGGAAAATGAAGAAGTAAACAAAGCCTCTTTAATAGAAAAAATAGACCCTATGAAGCCAATATTTAAATATGAAGCTATCTTTGTAGAATAACAAAAACAATTAACTTAGGAAAATGGGATATAAGAGATAAAAATAAAACCAAAAATTTATTATCAAAAATAAATTAAAAATTAGAAATGTTAAATCTAAAAAAAAAGAAAAGACAGAATAAATATTATAGAAAAAGATTCTTCAATAGAAAATCTACTTAAATAAAATAAAAAGCAATGACTTCAGAAAAAGTCCAAATATAAAAAATTATTATTCAAGACATACAATGTCAAATTTACAGTTTGAAGAAAGACAAACTATGGCCTCTTCTCATTATGATGGATTGTCAATATATGAGTGGAACATAGATAGATATAGTGAATATGAAATAATTAATTTAGCCCAAGAATAACTATAGTTGTAGCAGCTTATGGAATAAAAAAAATAAAAATGATCATAATATTTTTGATATGAGAACCCAAGGTTTCTTAGGAAACCTTGAAGGATGATGGGAAAATGTTCTCACTAAAGAAGAAAGAAATCAAGTAAAAAACTGGCACTCAGTAAAGTCCAATGGTCAAGATTAGAGATATTTAGATAATATAATCCAATTATTATATGCCATAATAAAATCTTTTGTAGAAGAACCTATAGGAATGTATGAAAGATATTTAGAATTAATGAATCTATGATGTCCTACACTAGCAGATTTTAAGAGGTGTAAAGATAATTTTATTCCAAAACTATTTCAAAGACGAGATGCTAATTTAGATATAAAGAAAGAAAAACTTATAGCAAGATTACCTAAATTATTTGCAAAAAGAGTAAAAAATGAGATAAGATAGCGACAAGGAGGAACAATTAATTATAATGTTTTAACATATGGACAAATAATTAATATTATAAATATTACAGGATTAAAGTTATGTGATGAAATAAAAATGCAAAAGAAAATACATAGTGATACAAAACAAGGAAAACTAGAATTAGGAGACATTTGTGAACAATATGGATTTGAAAAGATACAAGCACGCTCTAAGAAAAATAAGAAAAGAAATTATATAAAATATTCTTATAAAATATATATATATATATATATATGTATAAAACATAAAAAATATTTCCCAAAAAGACATAGAAAAACTTTAGAAAAGATAAAAATTTCAAAAAAGATAATTTTTAAAAGGATAAAAGAGAAATAGTTTGTTATAAATGTGAAAAATTTGGTCATTATGCTAATAAATGTAAAACAGAAAAGAAAATTAGTGAATTACAAATAAGTGAAGAAAATAAGAAAAATTTATTAAGAATTATAATAGATAGTGATTCTGATTCTAAAGAAGAATACTCTTTAGAAGAAGAAGAAGAAGTAGATAAAATCTTAAATATACAAGAAGAAGAAATTAATAATGAAACCTCGGATACAGAAGTAGAAGAAGAATATTTAAGAAAAGGAATATGTAACTGTAAAGATAATGTAATAAAAATTTCAATGTTATAGATAAAGAAAAATTAAAATTTTTAATAGAAATCATAGACAAAATACAAGATGAAGACATTAAAAAATAATAGTTAATTAAAATGAAAAACATATTAGATGAAGGAGAAAAACAACAAAATAATAATAATCCTACCATTATACATATAAAAGTAAGGTTAAAGGTTACGAAAGAATGCTACATGTTCATTTTTAGGTTTGCTACAATTCTGTACTTCAGGATGTTTTTCCTATGACTCCATACTCCGAAGTTAGGTTTGGGGTTATGTTTGGGTAATTAATTTTTTAATGTATATAAAATATGTTATTCAGGTTTAGAGTTAGGTGTGGGATGCCTTATTTATTTTTAGATGTATATAAAACTTATTTTTTACCTATTTGAAATTCAAATCTCATCATATTTGAATTCAAATTAATACCTATCTATTTAAAGTTTCCTTCCACTCTAAAGATATGCCAAAAATATAGGTTCATTGAGTCTATATATGCAAATATATTAGAATTCAAACTTAAACTAATATTTATCTGTTTAAATATTTAGAAAAAGGAATATGTGTTTGAATATTTAGACCTATCCTCATGATTTTAGAGAATTATAAATATGATAAAGTATAGATATTAATCTATTTAATAAGTTAGATCTCATGATGTTAAATTTCATATATTATAAATTTCATAATATAAATATTAATCTATTTAACAATAAAGTATTTACGACTACTATTTCTTATTTATGGAGAATATTGAGGTATTAAATTTTGGATAATACTAATATGTTGAAAAGACCCTCATGAAGTTTGTTAAAATTCAAATACATTAAATATCTATACTCACAAAAATAAATATTTAATATCTATCATCTTAATTTTTAAAAAATTATCCCTTAATTTTCCCTCCCAAATCAGCATTATCCAATTATAAATTACTAAATTAGGTCAATTTCACACTTTCATATCTGTCTCACTTCTCTAATCGCATTCATTATTCATACTATCAATAGCTTCTACATCTAAGATGTATGCAATTCGTACCATTAATACAATGAAAAATGATTGGCACATTTTAGTTAGGGTGATTCATAGAAATATATCTAAAGAATTCAATAGTGTTAAATTGGTCTTCCAAAATGTTTGAGTAAGTGTTTATATTTTTTGTATTTGTTTTTTATAATTTGGATCCCATCAATGAAATCTAATATATAATACTTATCATATCTATAAGACAACATTACTATAGGGTAGCCGGATCTCTGTAATTATTTGGAATCCTTTTGTGAGATGTTTTGGAGATATGTTGCATGTCTCCTAGTGCTTTGGATCATATTAGACAATAGATTGTCCTTACAAAATTAGCTTCATGTTCTTTATGTGAAGAAGTTGCATTTTGAGATAGATTCTATCCATCCATCATTTTAGGTTTAATTTTGTTAATATTCTAGAACTTACAGATAGAACATAAATACACAAGTTGTCTAAAATAATATTTTAAACATGTATATACAAAAAGTTTAATGAAATAGGGAAGTAATGCATAATGAGAATAAATTAGTCAACATAATTTATTCTTATTTTTCTTTAAATTTTATTAGTTTGATCACAAAATTTCTAAATTATTTATTTTAAAGTTTCACATTTAATTATTTAAAGTTCCTTGTCTTGAGGAGGGGAGAGAATATACAAACACATTACAAGAGAAAATTAATACTTTTAGGTTTTTCAATATAATTAAACTTAAAAAATTAAAGTATTTTAAAATCTTTAATTGAATATTCTTAACAAGTCTAAAAATTGGACTTAAGTGTAGGTTTTAAAATCAAAAGGGAGGTTTGTGTAATTTTAGCAAAATGGAGGGAGAAGATTGTATTTTACTCTAATTAAAATAAATGGTATTGGCTACCATTTCATTCTAGCTATATATTATACTAATTAAATAAGGAAGATTATTTTAATTAGGTGTTAGAACAAAATGATAAAGATTGGAAGAGGAAGGATTGAATAATTAAGCAATAAAAAATCATAAGTGGGTTCGCTCACAGGTTGGTAGGCTCGGGTTAAATAGTGTGAGCCAAAACGAGCCAACATCTAATTGGGCTCTCGATTATGCAACCCAACTTGCCACTCTTTGGTAAGATTTGATTGATAAAACACATTTGTTACACATTTTTATTTGTTAATTAGGACTCTTTTATTAATGTTTTATCTTTCCAAAGTGCACACTGTTGGATCATATGTTTTGATAATTACAAAACTAAGAAAAGAGGTAGTTGTTATATGTGTAAATATAAAGAATCATGGATGAAGACAAAATCTCAAAAGCATGAAGAATTAAGAGAAGATGAAGAAGTTTAAGATAAGTAATTTAAATTCTCTTAGATTCAATGTGAAAGCTTAAAGAGCTTAATCACTTTTCTTAATCACTAAATGAATGCATCATATGTCTCTTTTATATGTATTAAGAATCATCTAAGTATGTTAATGCTTGCAAACTTTGGCCCTCTTGCATATGGTTTTTTGTAGAAAAAGTTTGCATAGTGAAAAGGTAGAATCACGTGTGATTCTGAAGGTCACTCATGAGTTTTTGTATGTTAGGCATACTGACTACTAGATCACGTGAGTGTGAAGAAGTGCTTCATGCATGATTAAGCACTTGTGTTGTATGTTGCCTTGTGCTTTGTCTCTACATGCAAAACCACGCAGGAAAGGCTTCAATGTTCATGCAAGTTTTAGCACCTATTCTTCATAATATTGTGACTAAGTGCAAAACCACACGTGAGACTGATGGTAGCCACGTGTGATTTATCACTTGCTGAACAATCACATATTGTTTTGTTGAGTCTTAAAACCTCTCAAGTCAAGCTAAAATTATTCATATGTATGATCATTGATTCATAAATTAATATCTCTTGATCATACAAAATCTTACTTGAGTTATGCTAAGTTTCTCACCTTAATATGCGTCAAACAAGTTTATACATCAGTACTTGTAATTTCACACATGATATGGTTCTAGTTCCACCTGAGTTTTAATCACATTGAATGGCTTTAGCATTCTACCAGCCATTTCACGCATGAAAGAGTAAGAGTTTTGCGCATGATTTGTCACACAGAACTGATGATTATTCTTGATAAGCAAAACCACACTGAGAGCAAGTGGTGCACTTGTAAATTTTAACACTTTGTTAAGATAGTATATTGATAAGTGCAAAACCATATGAGAAAGCAATAAGGTACCACACATGATTAATCACACAAAATTGAATAATTATTCATGAGTGCTAAACCATGCAAGAGAGCAATAAGGTACCACATGTAATTATGCACGTAGAACTGAATGATTATTCATGAGTGCTAAACCATGTAAGAGAGCAACAAGGTACCAAGCATGATTAAGCACACAAAACTAAACGATATTTCAAAAGTGCAAAACCATGCGTGAGAAGACAAGGTGTTCACACGTTATCTATCATATTAAGTTTTGTGAAACTTCCTTAGTGCAAAAACACGCTTAATTATACTAGTTACTCATAAGGAAATGCACTAATAGATAGAATCACTATTCAATGGTCTATCAACTTTCAAAAACTATATAAGTAATTTATTTTGAACCATAAAGAAGATTAATGATCTTTGAGCAAACAAATTATCATTTGTGCATTTAAAGAGCTTTCAAATTGTGTTTTTTACTGATTGCATTCACTCATTATTCTTGAAAAGAATTGTGAAAAGCTCTTAAAGGTTTATAAGCTTTCATTTATATTCACATATACTCTTTAAAAGAATTTTCTATAAAAAAGCTTTTGTTATCATCTTAGAAATCTTGAAAAGGATTTTTCAAGTGTTGTAACATCTTGCTGGATTGTAACAAGGTGTGTTAAGTGAATCAAGATAAGATTAGTCTTGAGATTTGTATTATGGTGGCAAATGCCCATTGAAGCTTGTATTTTTAGTTGAAAATCTCAAGTATGATCTTAAGGACTAGACGTAGGCCAAATTTATGGCTAAATCAGTATAAATCTCTGTGTGTCATCTTCTTCCCTCACTCTTTAAATTTTTACTCTTTCAAGTGTTCAAAATATTTTAGTGTCACCCAATTCACCCCCCTCTTAGATGCCAGCTTATCCTAACACACACATTGCATTACATTTGAAAAATTGCCTAAGTGTCTAGGTTTAATGCACTAAGGATATTTTAGTCCAAAAAAATGAAATTTTGAGAAAATGTACAAGAAAAAAATTGACAAAGTGAATTTTATGTCCAGTTGATGAGTGATCAAATTATATTTTTAAAATTCATTTTAGTTTGGTAGTAATTAAATAAAAAGTCAATGCTTTCTTAAGTGTCTTAATTTAACCTAGTTTTCGGTTTGCTTTTATATAAAAATTTTTATATAATTTTGTGAAATCTAAAACTTAGTTATTTTAATAAATTCTCCCTTGTAATTATGAATTTAATGCTGGACTTTAATTATATTTAATTATGTCATATTATTTAATTGAATTATGTGATTTATATGACATAAGTGGCATGTAACTTATGCATCGATTGGGCAATTGAAATCAACACTCCTTGAGGTTAAAGCTGATAGTTTGGATGTTTTTTATGCTTAATTTAAGGGATTAAATCAGCTTGAAAAATGTGGATGACACATGAAAAATTAGATACATATTGGAATCATCTACAAGCCAATAGGATGGTGCTACCTTACAAGTGTGACAAGGCTCCAAAATTTCCTTTTATTTTATTTTCTTTTATTTTAATTAGGTTCAGTTGATGCCAAACCTCTTGAGCTTGTCGCACAATACTTCAATTCAGATTAAAACACACATTTCATCATCTCTTCCATTCTCTCTCTCTAGTTCATCTTATTCTTCATTTTCTCCATCTTCTCTCTACTTTTTTCATTTTTCTAGCACCCATAACTCTTCATCCAATCATCAAACTTCAAAAATTCATTTCCATTCTTCTTCTCTCCTTTGATCGACCACAACCCAACAATTACAAGGAGATTTAAAGCTCAATCCATCAATGGACACCTTCAACCTCATGGCATCTTGGAGTTCTTAAAGGAGCAAGATGTTCTTGATGTTTTTTTTAGCTAAATTCTCCATGGAATCTTAGGGAAGAGTTGATGAAAGAGGAGCTTTGAAGTCTTCATTTGGCTAAGCTTAACTATTTCTTCATTTTGTTTCAATTTCATTAGAATACTATGACTATTATTGATTGTAGTTCAATTTGACTTTAGTTTCATAGTTACTTGTAAATGTTAATGTTGAAATAATATTGTTGAGTTGAATTTCATGTTCTTATTGCTGGAATTTTGGCCTCTTAGCGATTTTACATTGTAATATGTGATTACACTTGGTGAATGTCTTGTATTAGCCTAGCATGTAATTGTGTGGTGAATACTTGATGAGTTGCTTAAGTTTTCATAGTTTTGAGCTTAGGTACAGCTTTAGGCAGTGGCAATTGGGAATGAATTTTAACTAGACACTTGGTTAATTCTTAAGCTAATTAAGCTAGTGAGGTTACCTAAGGGGATTGTAATAGCACTTAGGAAATTGAATTAGTGAAGTTAGGTTGCTTAAGATAGTTGTCTTAAGTAAATATACTTTTCAGCCAAAGAAGAGAAGTTGAGTAAGCTACCATAACTAATTAGAGGCTAGGAATCTTTTGTTAAAAACACCTTAAGGTTCCTACTTTAATAGGGAAGCCACTCCATTCACAATTAGGCTTAGTTTATTAGTTTAATTCTCTAGATAATTAGATTAGTAATTAGGTAATCAAATTTTCACAACTTTAGATGATTTATTCCACTAGATAACTTTTAATTAAACTAGAACCATCCCTTGGGAGATGACCTAGGGTTGGCCCTATATTGTATTAAGGTTAGCTTTAGTTTAATTTTGAGGGTAGAGAAACTAATTCCTATTATCGACCCATGGGCTTGACTAATATTACCAACTCTAATTGAAATTGAGAAAATATGCAATCTAATGGGAAAAGTGTAAAGTCCTAACTCAATTCAAACTTTACCATCCCTAATCGCACAATCAACAACACAAGAATCATAAAAATATCAAAGTAATAGCCCCATTTGTTTTAAAATTGTTGGATCCTACCTTCTTAAAACATATATGTAAATAAGAGGGCTAATAAAAGCATAAACACATTCATATGACTAAAAGAGGCATAGAATCTCAACCCTAAAAAGGGGCTATACACTGCAGTGTGTAGTACATGCACTGCAATATGTGGCAAAGAGCCACATGCTCTGTTCCTGAATGTATCATGCGCTACAGTGTGAGATGCCATGCACCGCAGTGCGCTAGTCTAAAATTTCTGTTGTCATTTATCAGAAAAAATGACAAACTTTTGGTATGCATCGTTTCCACATCCAATGTTCAATTAGAGTGATTCAAGCACCCACACGAAGCTTACAATATATATTGGCTAATGGAACAAGTTCGGACATGATTTGAAGGTTCGATCTATAATGAGACACCTAGGTACAAAAAGTCACTTTTTCTTTCAAAACATTCACCCTAAGTGTTCAATTCTCATTCCTTATCCAATTAGACCACTTCGGATCTTAAACCAAGTCCAAAAGGACCACATACACTTAGTTAGCATCACATATCACAAATATCACATCAATAGCCCATTTTGGCCTCTCAAAGTTGCATTACATAATTGTAGTTTTATATGAGGAATACACATATACAAGTAGACTTATTCCATTTTCAACCCTCCGATTCTTACATATGGGGCTCCGCCTCACCATATGGTCGAGAATCATAAATGTACTCGACTCTTACAAATGGGGTTCCACCTCACCATTTGTGTTAAGTTATCACATAACAACACAATTCACAATTAACACATATATACACAAGTGGAACGTGTTACAACACAATATATACTTACTTGTTTGACATTTAGGCCTACCTATGCAACCTCCATTGGTGCACCCTCAGCATAATACAATACCATATATATATATAAGTAAGATTCACATCATAATTCAACATACAATCACTTATGTATCCTAGTTGGCAACTCAAACTCTATAAACAAATTTATACATATATTTCATTCAATGGTGGTCATACTACTATCAACTGAAGCTACTCTTTTCTCACTTCCTTTCCTGATCTTCTCACACTCTCTTCACCTACGTTCAAAAGTAATGGATTGAGACATACGTCCCAGTAACTCAAAGGTAACCTAATTACTGATTAGTAAGCAAAATTATAAACAAGCAATAAAGTAGCATGTGTATCAATAAAACTAATGTCATATGCATATACAGGAAATCATTCTCATCAATCTCATTATGCTCATGCAATGCATTCCTAGTTCCCCTTGCCATAGAAATCTTTATGTTCAGATTAGGACTTCCAGTCACAAGGAATAAGGCCTACCATACTACTGCTCAGACTAGGTAATCTTGTTTGCTTATGGGTGGTCTCCTTGGTTCATCATGGCAGAGTTAAACTCTATGCTCTGGATCATCAGGACTTCCTAGCCTTATATCTAGTAGGACCACGATCCTCTACCTTAATCTAGAATAATCTCATGGATCATTCAATATCTTAGGTCTGTTGTGGTAAAGTCAAGCTCTACACTCTGAATCATCAGGATTCTTCTCTTAAGTCCATCCTGGCAGAGTCAAGCTCTACACTCTAGATTATTAGGACTTCCTAGACCTTCTAATAGTAGGGTTGCATCCCCCTACTATAATCCAAAGTATATCTCGTGGATGCAATGCATGTCAATGCATGTGCCACTTCAAATTCATTTCAATCAATACTCACACACCCACATGCATATACTTTCACAATGCTGCTACTCTATCAGTTCACAATATAATGCACATAGTTAAATCAAATACTTGCAAACAATTTCACAAACAAATAAGTAAAAGGGTTACTCAAGTTACCTTTATCCCTTACTATTAAGGGATACCAATCACACTAAGCTCCTAAGGGTATAAATTCTCACGAGCAACTTCACAAGTGCTCAATTTACATAACACAGTGCCCCTCAATCAATTTTTAACCTTTCATATAGGCATTGATTTGGCTAAAATGAATCCTTTAATACGTAAAATAGTTTAATTGAATCCTTTTGAATTCACTTATCTATTATTTATAATTATTAACCCTATAGGCTACTCAAAAAACCATAACAATCTCACAACTCACTTATTCACCAAATTTCATCCTTTAACCTAACTTTCTTAGGCTATTTTGAGCTTAAACTCTCAAAACTCAACCATTCAACTTCATACTAGTCGTAAAAACCTTAGTTCTATATTCGATAACCCATTTTAACCCTTTCTTTTAGATTACAACACCTCAAAACTTCATGATTCGATTTCTCAATCGGTGAAATTCAATGAAAAAAGGGTAGAATCAAAGTTTACGGTTGCACGTTACTTACTTGATTAGTTACTAATCAAAGCAGACTCCTAAGCTCCAGTTATTGCATGCCCTAGTAGATAAGAGCTTCTCCTCCTCTCTCACACACGTTCTTACCTCCTTCTCTTTCTAATTTCAAACGTAACTTAGCCTTTAAGTAAAAATTTTGCACTATTTGCCACAACAAATATAGCTTTCGTCGCAGTGTATGGTACAGTGAGACAACTCTCACTTATGCTTGCGTGTTAAGCCTCGAATTATCTTTCTACCCTTCATTCCTATCAATATAACACCCGAACAATACAAAACATCAACTCAGCACCTAAATCACAATCAATCTACTAATTACAAATTTACCCTTGTTAGCAACTAGTTCCTGGAACTGAAATTCAGGATGTTACAATTCTCCCCTTCTTTAAAGGAATTTTGCCCCCAAATTCAAACATAAGCACAAACTCACCTCTCAGAACAAATAAGGGTACTACTTCTTCATAATCTCCTCTGTCTCCCATGTCCCATCACTAGGAGCTATTCTTCGCCAAAACACTTTAACCAATTGGATAGTTTTGTTATGCAACTACTTCTCTTTAACATCTACTCTCCATTCTAGTTCAACATAATAAGTGAGATTTTCTTAAAGCTCAACTTCTTTTGGCTTAATCACATGTGACAGATTCGGTTGATACTTTTCAATTGTGATACATGAAACATGTCATGTATTCCAGATAAAGACGGAGGTAAAGCAATTCTATATGCTACAGGACCTACTCTACCCAAAATTTGGTACGATCTCATATATTGAGGTATTAGTTTCTTAGCCTTTATAGACCTACTAATACCAATCGAAGGAAAAATGTGAAGAACACATGATCTCCCACTTCAAACTTTAACGGTTGATGCTACTTATAAGCATAACTCTTCTGATGGCTTTGGGCAGTAAGGAGTTTTTGCTAAATAACCCTAATTTTCTCGATGGTCTGATCCATAATATTAGGACTAATCACACTTCTTTCGCTCAATTCAACCCAACACAAGAGTGATCTTCACTTTCTCCCATACAATGCCTCGTATGGTGCCGTCTGAATACTCAAGTAAAAGTTGTTATTATAGGCAAACCCAGCCAAAGGTAAATGGCTATCCCAGTTGCTTTTCCATTCAAGGGCACACAATAGTAACATATCCTCCAGAGTTTGTATGTGTGCTCGATCTGCCCATTGGTCTATGGAAATAAGAGGTATTAAACCTCAACTCAGCACCCATTGCCTTTTGTAATTCTCCCAGAAACTTGAAGTAAATCAATGATCTTTATCTAATACTATATCTTTAGGTACACCATGTAGTCTTACCACTTCTCTAACATATACTTTGCATACTTTTTCACATTGTAAGTGGTCTTAACTGGTAAAAAGTACGCTAACTTCATCAATTGATCCACTATAACCCATAGAGAGTCATATCCTACCTAAGTCCTCGACAGACTAAACATGAAGTCTATTGAAAATGCCATCCCACTTCTATTAGGGAAGCTCTAGAGGTTGTGGCATCCTAGTCGATCTTTGATGCTTAATCTTTACTTTCTAATATGTGAGACATTAGCTCACAAACTCAATAGCATCTTGCTTCATACCTTGCCACTGCTAATGCCTCTTTATATCATGGTACATCTTGGTTACACCAAGATATATTATATATATGCTTTGGTGAGCTTCATCCAATAATCTCCTTCTAATCTCCCCATTTACAGGTATATAGATTTAATCTTTATACTGAATAAACTTGTCATCCCTAACCAAAAATAAGGTAGTACAACCTTCTTCTATATCCTCTCATACACTTGACAAAAACCTATCTTTCAACTGAGCTTTATGTATTTTTTTCCAAAACTCATTGGAAATTGTGGTAATTGCATTTAGAGTATAATTTGATGCCTCAAGTTTTACTTCTAATGAAGACAACAACAATTGGTGTTCTTTAACCATTAATCCCGCCATATGTAATGACTTCTAACTCAAAGCATCAGCTACGACATTAGCTTTCCCTAAATGGTACTTAAACTCAAAGTTGTAATCTTTCAGAAATTCCATCCATCACTTTTACCCCATATTAAGTTCTTTTTTATCTATAAAATATTTCAAACTTTTATGATCACTGTGCACATTAAACTCTACTCTATAGAGATAATGTTGCTAAATCTTGAGAGCAAACACTACTGCTGCTAACTCCAAGTCATGTGTCAAATAACTCTCCTCATGAGGTCACAATTGTCTGGATGCGTAATGTAACATCCTAAATTTCTTAATCTTAAGTTCAAAGGTTAATCGAGGGAGAAGTAAAGTTAGTGTGGGATTAGAGATTTAGATGATTAATTGGTATTTTGACTTGTTTGTGTGTTGTATGAGTAGATATAGGTAATAAGAGTGTGTTTAGATTGAAGCAACTGCACATGCTGAGAATAAATCTCATTGTGCCATGTGTTGTGGCTTGTGCTGCATGCGCCGTGGCATATGGACTAGAAATTACTTTCATAAGTTGTGAAATTTCAAAAATTTTAGAAGAATGAAATTTAAAAACACATGAGATAAAGAGAAAAGAAGAGCTGAGGAGTTAATTCAAGCTATTTTGGAGTGGTAGAAGGTGATTTAGATCAGTAACTTGCCAGGTAAGCTACGTATAACTCTTACCTTCTATTCTACACAAATTTCTCTAAAAATGAGTTATAAGGAAATTGAATCAATAGAATTTGAGGGGTTTGATTCTTGCCTAATAGTAATAAAAAGGTTCTCAAAAGTTAAATTAGAGTTTTGCAACTGGTTTAGAGCTAAATGATAAAGCTTTCAACACATAGGCTCAATTTTAACCATAGAGAGAGAGAGAGTTAGGGCAAAAATCTAATTTGAGTGAAATAAGACTGGTTGAGGTGATGTAAAGTAGTAATTGGGTAGTCATGGACTTAGAATGGATAAATGAAAAAGAGTTTATGGACGAATATAGCCCTAAGTAGTAAAAATGAGTTTTTAATCAAAATGAACCAAATGACTAAAATGTGTTCAAATTGGCATATTGGACGTGTGAATAGAGAAAGGAAGCTTGAGATAAGCTTGTGTGATAGTTGAAATCCACGGGTAACCTTTCTAGTAACAGAAGGGTTGAGGTAACCGAATAGCTTCCTTTATTTGACTGTTTATTGTAATTGTATGTTAGTATGCTATGTACTGCATGAAATAGTTTTTAAGAGCATATTTTATAGCATTAAGTGATTGTTGTGTGAAAATGACTTTTGGTTGAAATAAGCATGGAAATATGTGTTTTGTAATGTAAAGTATTAACTGTATATATTATGTGCAAGAAAATGTGAAATGGTAAATGGGAATCTTAAATGGTTTGGGAAAGCATGATCATAGGGGTGGGAGTTCACCCAAGTATAAGAGATGATAAAGACCATATAGTAAGGTTTCCTTAGTATCCTTTAGGGTACAGTGTTGGAAACAATTCTCCTTAGTACCTTAAAAGGTGCGGTGTTGGAGAAGATCTCTTTAGTGCTTATTGAGATATGATGTTAGAGATGAGAGGCTCCTTAGTTTCCTTGTGATATGGTGTTGGAGTCAACGATGCCCTATTGTGTGTATTAGGGAAAATCATAGTCTGTATTATGCGTTAGAACATCTTTGGCTAGGTGATTGTACCACTGCAGGTGAGCTCAAGATTAATGAGAGTGTACATTGGTCTAAGATGAGCCTATGGTTTTGTATCGGGGTGATTTAAAAGTTTGGATGGTAGAGATCATGTTAGTATATTATGTGATATGATGAAATATCTTGAGATAACATGGAATCCTATGTTACATGATGAAAAGTTGAGAATGAAATGAGATATATGATATGAATGCTATTTTATGAGGTTTTTAATGATATACTATGTTTACTTTCATATTATTGCACGTGATTGTTAATAAGAGTGAGTTATTCTATTACTGAGATTTTTATCTCACCCCCATAGTTACATGTTTATAGGATCAAGAAGTGATCAGGGTAAGAGAAGAAAGTCGGGACCAGCTTGAGTGTGAAGCCGTGTACTCTGAGGTTGTGTAATGAACTGAATTGAGATTGTATTTATAAGTGTATATGGGTTGCCATAAGGTTACATGCATGTATTGAATTGAGATTTTGTGAAATCAAACCCAATTAAGTGTATATGTTTTGTTTGAGACAAAAGAGGCTATAATTTACTTGTCTTGATTTTATTGGATAAAAGTATATTAAGTATATAAGAGCAAGTATCTAAGATGTACCTTTTGTAAATTTTCTTTATATTTTGACAAATATTTTTATTTAAATATTACATTTTTATGATTATAAATGAATTTATTTTATGGTTTATATATATGTGTGTGTTATTTAAAAATATTAAATAAATCCTAACCGGTTTGATCATGGTCAAACCATTAACCTTTAAACTAGTACCTCATCCAGTTCAATGATCGGCCCAATTTTTAAAATTTTGCAATAGACAATAAATTTAACAATGTCATAAATATTTCAAAATGTAATTGGGACCATGAGAGACAGACAAGAACCTCATGGTCGAGCATAATATTTAAAATCTAGGGCCATTAGGGATAGACATAATTCTCATGACATGATATTCAAATCAAGTCAAGGATCAAAAGCGATAGACAGAATCCTCTTGATCGTATCAATGTAGCTAATAAAAAAATTAGAGTTTAAATGCTCTACAAGATAAGATATGTCCTAAGTTAGCACAAGATACATTGTATAACCTAATAAAGGGTGGTGTCTCATCCACTAAAGTTATGCCTCTGGTGCTTCCTCAATCGAACTCGCTCATATAAAAATGTTAATCATATCAAATGAGACTTATGAGTTCTAGTAACCATAATTAATATGTAATTATGTATGCGGATGCAACTAATCATGTGATTGTTAAGTGGGCACATAAAAACATTTAATCGAATAATATTTCTAAACAAATCAAATAAATATTTAATTGTATGACTACACCATATATCCTCCTTTTGCCATGCTTGGATGCCAAATCACTCGACCAAAGGTGAGTTGGACTAAGATACATTCCATTCATTAAGTCCAATGAGAGCTTAATACGTGGTAATTATAACATCGTAAATTTCTTAATCCTAAGTTTAGAGGTTCAACGAGGCTAAAGTAGAAGTTAGTGTGGGATTAAAGATTCGGATGATAAATTAGTATTTTGACTTGTTTGTGTGTTGTATGAACAGATATGGGTGATAGGAGTGTATTTTGGGTCGAAGCAAGTGCGTGTGGTGAGAATAAATCTCACTATGCTATGCACCATGGCTTGTGCTATATGCGCCGCAGTGCATGGACCAAAAAATCACTTCTTAAGTCATGAAATTGGGTGATTTTCAAAAGTAAAAATTTAGAAACACACAAGATAGAGAGAGGAGAAGGGCTGAGGAGCTAAGTCAAGTTATTTTAGAGTAGTGGAAGATAATTCAAATTGGTAACTTTCCAAGTAAGCTACGTATAACTCTTACCTTCCATTCTACACAAATTTCTCTGAAAATGAGTTGTTGGGAAATTGAATCAATAGAATTTAAAGGGTTTGATTCTTGTTTAATAGTAATAAATAGGTTTTTGAAAGTTAAATTAGAGCTTTATGACTGGTTTAGAACTGAATGGTAGAGCTTTGAACCCGTAGGCTCAATTTTAGCCTTAGAGAGAGAGTTAGGGCAAAAATCTATTTTGAGTGAAATAAGACTGGTTGAGGTGATATAAAGTAGTAATTAGGTAGTCATAGACTTAGAATGGATAAATGGAAAAGAGTTTATGGATGAATATAGCCCTAAGTAATAAAAATGAGTTTTTGGTCTAAATGGACCAAATGACTAAAATGTGTTCAAATTGGCATATTGGATGCGTGAATAGAGAAAGGAAGCTTGAGATAAGCTTGTGTGATAGTTGAAATCCACAAGTAACCTTTCTAGTTACAGAAGAGTTGAGGTAATCAAATAACTTCCTTTGTTTGACTGTTTATTGTAACTGTATGTGTAGTGCATGAAACAGTTTCAAACTAAGCATGTTTATAGCATTGAGTGATTATTGTGTGTGAAATGACTTTTGGTTGAAACAAGCATAGAATTGTGTATTTTGTAATTTAAAGTATTATTTGTATATATAATGTAAGAAAGTGTGAAATGATAAATAGGAACCTTAAATAGTTCGAGAAAGCATGATCATAGAGGTGGGAGTTCACCCGAGTGTAGGAGACAATAAAGACCATATAGTAAGGTTTCCTTAGTACCATTTAGGGTACGGTGTTGGAAACAATTCTCCTTAGTACCTTGATAGATACGGTGTTGGAGAAGATCTCCTTAATGCCTATTGAGGTACAGTGTTAGAGATGAGAGACTCCTTAGTATCTTTGCAATGCAGTGTTGAAGTCAACAACGCCTCATCGTGTGTATTGGGGGAAACCATAGTTCGTATTGTACGTTAGAACATCTTTGGCCAGGTGATTCTACCACTATAGGTGAGCTTAAGACTAGTGATATGATGAAATATCTTGAGATAACATGGAATCATATGTGATGTGATGAAAAGTTGAGAATGAATTAAGATATGTGATATAAATGCTATTTTATGAGGTTTTAATGATATATTATATTTACTTTCATATTATTGCATGTAATAGTCAATAGGAGTGAGTTATTCTATTACTGAGATTTTTATCTCACCCTTGCGGTTACATTGTTACAGGACCAAGAAGTGATCAAGGCAAGGGAAGAGAGTCTTGACTGACTTGAGTGCGAAGCCATGTACTCTGAGGTTGTGTAATGAACTGAACTAAGATTATATATACAAGTGTATATGAGTTGCCATAGGGTTGCATGCATGAATTGAAATGGATATTTTGTGAAATCTAGCCCGATTGTGTGTATATATGTTGAAATGAATTAAGGGGGCTATGATTGAGTATGTTTGAATTGAAATGGTTATTTGTATTGGTGAATCTTAAGCCAAAGTACAAATTATGATGAAATGAGTAATTTAGGGGCTAAGGTTATATTGTGAACATAATTTGTATATGAATATGTTGAGTTGTAGCCAAGTAGGTTAAGTCATGCCAAGAAATGGCAAAGTTTGTAAAGTTAGTGAAATCATGGAAATTGACCGTAAAAGGGTCAAATTTTGATTTATGAGAAGGGTTGTGATAAGTTATGGTCAAGTGTATTAGATCCTTTTGAACTTGGTCCAAAGCCTAGTGTGGTCTAATGAGAGAAAGGGATTGATTTAAACGCTTAGGTGCACAAAATTTTCAAAAAAAGTGGCTTTTTGTACCCAAGTGTCCAAATTTTGATCGAACCATTAGATCATGTCTAAACCTATCTCATTAGTTGTATACGAGCTAGCTTCGTGTGGGTGTTGAATCACTTCAATCGGATGTCGTATGTGAAAATGACGCACATTAGAAGTTTGTCATTTTTGTTGTCAAAATGATAGTAGAAATTCGGACAGGCGCGCTGCGGTGCTTGGTGACACATGCCGCAATACACAGCACATAAAGGGTGAGCGTGTGGCTCTATGCCACATGCTGCAACGCATAATCCAAATTTTAGTTCTTATTTTGTGATGAATTGCATGCAATTGGAATATGAATGCTAGTAGGTTATGTCCACTATGTATTTGAGGAGTGTATGATTTACTTCCGCTGTGTTTTTCTTTGATTGTATTATGATTTGATTGATTTTACAAAATAAGTTTTCGGCCGAAGTTTTTGAAATGAAATTTAATTATTATGAATATTGACAAGTAATAGTAACATCGTAATCTTCTCTTATATTGAGTAGATATATAAGAGGATGTTACAGTAATAATTAACCAAATAGAAATTACCAATAACACCATATCTTAAAATACCTTGACAAGTCATGCATAATTTAAAAAAATTGAATAAAAATATAACTAAATAATAATATCTCATCATAATACACATATATAAATTTTAACTCACTTGGTAATAATTTTGGATAAATATATACAAGTATTTATTTCCAAACAAATTATAACTTTTCAAACAACAAACAACACATAACTAATCACACACATACACACATATAACAACACATTAATAATGGTTACTTCATATCTTGGATGACACATTCTCCTTTATAATACCACTTCCGCCACTTCCTTGGTCAACACAATGTATACAACTATTTAATAATATATGTATAATATTAATTTCATAATTATCAATAATAATTAACTCTAATTATAGAGTTAAGGAGTCTATACCTAGCTCACACTTAATGCTAAATCAAGGTTAGTATCTACTTTAATTTTTCCAAAAATCCTTTCTAAAATTCCCATATCACAATAAACTATATTTAAGTCCCAAATTACTCTTAATATCTGACTTTTATCCATCTATATTTCAACAACTTGTCCAAAATAAGTTTAAAATTTAAAAATTATTCTAAAGCCTCACATCATTATTCCATAGCCTCATAAACATTTATTTGTACTCAATTAAACTTCTAATAATAAAAAATACATCCCAATATCTCATATCCAACATCAACTCAGCTATATAGATCTAGAGTATAACTCAAACATTCTCAAATTCAAGTTTTAACCTCAAAAAATATTTTATAGTATTTATTATATCTCTAATAACCTTAATATTTATTTTTAATTCATCATAATATTAAATTAACTATCCTATGAAAAAATTTTAATCAAAAAATTTGCTCTATTCTACAAAATAATGATATCATTAGAAGGCTATTGTTATTTAAAAAATATTTATGAAAGAAGTTTTGTAAATAAATAATTTTTTAAATATTAATATAAGCTGAAAATTTGGAGCTTACCTTAAAGGAAAAAAAAAAAAAAAAGATGGATGTTTATGCGTGAAAGTGAAGAAAACGTGAAGGAGAAGGAATATAATATTAAAATAAAGATGTGAGCCTGACAGTTATATTTAAAAATAACAAAGATTTGAATTAGTTATTCAAATCTCTACACTATAAGCTGCAATTTTTACAAATTCCTTTCCAACCACTTTATCCCTCCTGTCATGCATTTCACCAACTTTTATAGACGAGAAGATCACTCCTCCACGCACAGCTAGACGATGTAGGACCTTTTGTGGGAACAAAAATAGATAAGTAAAATAAGCTTTGTATTTTTTTACACACACACACACATATATATATATATCCTTAAATAATATATTAACTAAGTTAATAAATATTTTTTTATATAACTAGTAACTAACCTCAAATAACTTTAAATACATTTTTTTATTTTAAACCTAAATAATATAAATTCCAAATTTTAAATCTTCAATAAAAACTCAAATTTCATAATTTATTTATTATATAAATATTAGGATGTTATAAGAAATATGATTGTAATTTTTTATTTTGAAACTAACATTGTTAAGATTAGAGGATTAGAAAAAATATTTTATCAAATTAAATGATTAAATTAAAAGTTTATATATAGTTAGAGGATGAACGGTTTACTTTCATCTTATATTTTAATGACTGTGAGCTAACCCTTAGCTGGCACGCACACTACACAGATAAGGGAGGGAGGGGGAGAGCACCACAAACTAAGGTAGTGATCAGAAGGAGTAACAGCCACAAACAGATAAGGGAAGGCTATGTCGTCAAAAGAGGCGATCAAGCTTGCTGATAGCTATCACCGCAGTCTTTGGATTCTAAAATAACTTTTAACTTATTTTTTATCAGAATCAAAAAAAATTTTAAAATCTTATTAATTTATATTAAAATTTAATTAATTTTCACCTTTACCTCTAACAAATATTCATAAATCTTATTGTTAATATTTTTATTTAAAATATTTAATAAGAATAAAAATATAAAGAGAAATATTATAAATTGATAAATATCTTATGAAAAGGATTAATTTTTTTTCTTTTTTCTATATTTTTTCTATAAATAGGAGCAAAGGAGCAGACGGCAAAACATTCAGCAGCCAGCAAAGTATCTATTTATCTTCGTCTTCAACTATGGAAGCAACCAACAAGTACGTAGTTGTTAAGACCCACATAGATGGTGAACCAAAAGAATCTCATCATTTTGATCTCAAAACTTGTACTGTTCCTCTCTCACTCAACCCTGGTTCTGATGATATCCTTATTAAGAATCTCTACGTCTCTGTCGACCGATATCTTCTAAACCGCATGAAGAGCTTCAGCCCCACTCATAAACTTGTAAGCCCAGTAACACTCGGTGAGGTACGCGTTACAGATCATATGAACTATTAATTATTGTCTTGTGTTATATTGATGATCGAGTCTGCTTATGGCAGGCTGTTGAAGCTAACGGTATTGGAAAGGTTTTGACTTCTGGGAATCCCAAGTTTGAGAAGGATGATTTGGTTATGGGAAATCTCAGTTGGGCACAGTATAGTTTGGTTAAAGAGGGAAGCATAATGCACAAATTAGAGTCCCCCGAGTTTCCACTCACTCGCTACCTTGGAGTTTTAGGCAATAGCTTACCCATGACTTAATTACTTTTCACGGTCCAAAATATAAATATTTTTTCGAAAATAATTCACATGTCAATTATATTTTTTTCTTGATAAAAATATATTTCCCCATTTAAAAATATAAGATATTTTTTGAGAAGTTAGATGTTAAAAAATGTGAGGTATTTTTAGTCTTTTAAAGTGTAATCATTATCTTTTTTTTCAAAAATGCCCCTATTAATAATGATTTTATATTTATTGTAGGATGTTTAATAGGGGTAAATATGAAGAGATAGGGTTAGTTGAAAAGTAGGTAACTACTTTATTGGGGGTAAGATTCGATTAAAAATGCCTTATATTTTTGAACAGAGGAGTATATTATTATTATGTTTTTTTTATTCTTAGTTCTAATTCATGATGAGTGAGAATAAAGTAATAAATTCACAAAGTTCAGAATTTAGGTTAATATATTCAGGTTCTATTTATATATAAGTCATTTTTAACATATTTTATCAAAACTAAGAAAAATCTTGAATCTCATTAACTTTATCTTAAAATTTAATAAGTTTTTACCTTTAGTCCCTAATAAGTTTTTACCTTTGTCTTATAAATAAGACCAGATGAGCAAATATAAAAGATAAAAAGAGAAAAAAAATTTTACAAATACTAAGTTGCGTACATTTTAAACCAATATTAATTGAGAGAAAATATTTATATTTAAGTTGGTGGGGAAACTGGTAGGAAGGATGAACACAAAACTTAATTTTAAAAGTTTCTCCTAATAGTGTCACGTTAAGAATTTTTAATTCCACAAAACTTATATAAGCCTGGTTACAAATAAATACTACTAAAAAAATAATCTCTATATAACAGTTAATTTACCAATATATAATAATTTTTAATCATTATATATTCTGATATTATATATATAATTTAGAAGAAACTATATAGCAGTTTTTAATTGCTTTATAGTTGATATCTATATACCGGTTATTTATAAATAACCATTATATACTTTGTTTCAGTTATCAGTAATTATTATTTCTTTGCTTTATACACTGTTTAGTTGTTTTTTGGATTTATGACAGGATTTAGTGGACTACTATCAGCATATGCCGGCTTTTTTTATGTGTGTAAGCCCAAAGAGGGAGAAAACGTATTTGTATCAGCAGCATCTGGATCAGTCGGAAGTTTTGTAGGTCAATATGCAAAAATTATGGGCTGTTATGTTGGGTTCTGCAGGGAGTCCCAAGAAGGTTTAGTATAATTAATTAATTGCCTTTAGATTTATTGAACCCAACTTAGATTTACTCTCCAAGTATTTATTAACCTAGATTTTGTATCTATGAATTTATATCCTTTTTCTCTCTCATTATAAATTGAAACTAAAGGTAAAAAAGGCAAAATAATAAATATTTTCATTGGAATAAGAATTTTATTAGTATGTGAATTATTGTTAAAAGCTCTTTATACTTTGGATTGGAGGGAGTACTTTTCAGCTCAAAGTAAACCAAAATATATAAGAAATTTTGTTATAGGTGGCATTACTCAAAGACGAGCTAGGGTTTGATGATGCATTTAACTACAAGGAAGAAAGAGATTTAAAATCCACTCTCGAAAGGTTAGTCCTATATATATTGTGAGCAAATGACGGCATCAAGATTAACTTCAAACTCATGAGATATGTTGCCTTATGATTATCAATATATTCTTTTCTTCCTATTTAATAGTTACTTTCAGTATTTTTGACCGAAACCAAAAAAATTTTTAAATATCATTAACTCTATTTTAAAATTTATTAATTTTCCACCTTTATCCCCTACATGGATAAAAAGAATTATTTTTAATAATTTTTTCTAACATTTAATGAATATAAAAAATAGTAAAATAGTAAAATTTTTTATAAAAATAATTCTTTTTAATATAAAAAATAGAAAGATAAAAATGAATACAAAATTTTTTTATAAATAAAACTAAAATTAACGTTTTCTTTTCTCTATAAACAGAACAAGAGAAGTAAAAATTTTACAGGGATTGGTAAAAGGCAATATACGTTCGATCCGTTCATAAGTCATGTTGTATATATTGCTCATCGGGTCTCCCACCTAATGATCAATAAATAAATGTAATAGATATTACATTGCGATTTTTAAGCAACATAGTCTGTAAAGATAGTTGGATTACTCATTAAAAAATATACAAATTAAGGATGACACACATGCAATTGGAAAGAAAAACAAATTCAATAATCTGTATCCGTATACTTTCATGCATTTGCATGCCAAAAGTTTAAAAAGATGGTGACGCAAAAGAATGAGGGAAAACTTATTGATCTTTGCACATAGCCAGCTAGCTATTATATATCTATATTGTCTTCATCTATTTTGTTGCGTGCATTATATGAAATTATAGATAGAGGATCTATAACAAAATTCTTTATATGTTCCGTTATATGATTGATTTAACTAAGGTAAATGGTAAAAATAACCATAAATTTTTTTTTTTCCAAAAACGTACAGTATTCTTAACAAAAGTTAATGATAACATGAAGTTGCTTTAATGGGTGTATCCGTCCCAAAATTTTCTATAATTTTCTAATCAATTAACAATTAAAGTTAACAGCAAGAAAGAAATTGCCACGATTTTAAATGTTTAAGAATGAAAATGTACAAAAAAAAATGAGTTTAGGATCATCTCATTTGCTCCTATGCTTATAGTTTAAGGGCTAAATTATCATCTTATTCATGCTAATATCACATTGAGATTTTGGAATTGATAGTTTTATATGAAAAAAGAGCTAGATTAACTTATAACTATTAATATACAAATATGCGATATCCTACTATAATATAAAAAATAAAATAAAAATTGAATCCCTCTACATCTGCTTATTGATATATATTTAGAGTGATACAAATGAATATGCATCTTGCATGTAAGGTCTATATCCCAATATTCCATTTTTATATTCCTTTTAACTCTCGAGTCTCTCCTACACCTCTTCAATATTGCGTGAAATCCACATCTTATCTATCTTATCTTTGACATTCCTTTTTTCAAGAGAAAACTAGCTAATTAAGATTTTTTGGATGGCATTAATTGTGCTTGCATTGAATGTGACCTAGCTAGCTAGTTTGAACTTTCAGGTACTTTCCCAATGGAATCGACATATATTTCGACAATGTAGGAGGAGACATGTTAGAGGCAGCTGTTGCCAACATGAATGCGTTTGGAAGAGTGGGTGCTTGTGGTGTAATCTCAGAGTATACTGATGCTGCAAAGAGAGTTGCACCGAACATGTTGGACGTCGTGTACAAGAGAATCAGCATTAAAGGATTTATGGTTAGCGACTATGTGGGCATTTTTGCAGATTTTGTTTCAAAAACTTCGGATCTTCTTCGTTCAGGGAAGTTGCAGATACTTGAAGACCTCTCTTTTGGCGTGGAGAGCATCCCTTCTTCTTTCGTTGGACTATTCAAAGGAGACAATATTGGGAAGAACATTGTCAAGATTGCAGATGATGACGAGTGATCGATATTGATGATGGAAATTACAGAATCGGGTGCTAGTTTGAACTTGTTTCGTTTTTAAAAACTATTTTGTAAACCACTTTTTTAACATTGCTTTTCAAAAAACAAAAAACAAAAGAACAATATATTAGATCAAGTTCATTTAAGAACAATATTATAATCTAAAAAAATAAAGAAATGTTGGTGATCGGTGATGATTAATTTGGTAGTGACATATGATAATCATTGATCATGATAGTGGTTGCCAACCGAAGGGGCATAGTGGTAACTGGCATTAGTTGACTATGATGGCTTGACAACTGGTGGCTAGTAGGTATAACAAAAAGTAATGGCTGTTTGTGGTAGTTAGTAATGATTACAACTAATGGTGATTAGTTGGCAGCAATTAATGGTGACATTGGTGGTGCTGCGGTGGCAACTAGTGATAATGGGTGGCAACCAATAATAGTGATAAATGGCAATGATCCATATGCATGTCAATGATGCCATATCATCAACAACCTCACAACACGAGATTCTTTGCATGGCTCTTCTGGAGTAGACCTTAATTTTGTTTGATTGTACTACTTCAGTCCTTGTTTCAAAATTACCACAAGTTCTATGTCGCGTTTCCTTGTATATAAATCAAACCTTACAAGGCTTAGCCACTAATTATTTTTGCAAAAAAGTAATTATCCTAGTCATTTGATCAATCATCGAATATTGTTCAGGTCCCAACTTAATGGATTGAATTGTTTCCCCCCGATTTATTGTCATATGTGTATTACTGACAGTTTGGACCTGTCAATAACTGGAGACAGAATACAATTTCAAGTTCCAAATGTATTTCAAGGGTTTAAATATTCGATCCTACAAATTTATCATGGTTGTCATTATCTAGATCCTTCCTTACCTGGGGACAAAGAACACTACTAGAAAAATAGAATGTGCCTCGCTAAATGCCATTTTCCCTAGCCAAATTGTATTTTAGTAAAAGATTTTGTCCATCGCTAAATTTGCAGCTAAAAAAAAGCTCGCTAAATTTAGCAAGGTATCATATATCCCTTACTAAACGTCCCTCGCTAAAATTAGCTAGGGACTGAATCTCTCACTTATCCCTCTCTAATACTATTCAAAATTCAATAGCTTTAGCGAGAAATTAGTCCTTCACTAAATATGCTTATATTTAAAAATAAAGATGCCACATCACTCGCCATGTGTGCATTAACTTGTGACATGTCACCAACAATCTCATGCCTTGCTAACCACCATGTCATCTATCATCTTGTGCCCTATCACCCATCACATGTGTGACAACTCATAACACGTCATTGTTCATCTTACGTCATGTCACTTGCACCTTATCATGTTATATATTCATTATGTTTATACCAAACCGAAGACTTGAACCCTTAACCTCATACCTTTCAAACCTTATGCTCTCCTTCTTTGCTAATTAAACTGAAAAGTACCTGTAGTCATTATATGAAAAATTAAAAAATATATATATATATTATTTAACTACATAAATATATATCAAATAATATATGATAAAACTATACACATATACATATTAAATTTTATTTTCAATTATTAATATATTAAAAATATTTATATTTTAGTTAAATTATTCTTTATATTATATTTTTAATAAAATATTATTTTATTAAAGAAATTCAACTTAAAATAAAAAATATTAAATAATTTTATCTTGAATATTTTAGTTAATTTTTAAATTTAATTATTATTTTTAAATGAAAATAATTAAATATATAATTAAAAGTCATTGTCAAAAGTTAATTTTTTTTTTTCAATAATTAGCTAGGGATGGAATCCCTCACTAATTATCTTATTTAAAGAGAGATTGACGGTCCATCGCTATTTTCCTCGCTAATTCTCTTATTTTAGAAAGGGATTGACAGTCTCTCACTATTTTTCTTACTAATTATCTTATTTTATAAAGAGGGATTGGTAGTCCCTCATTATTTTCCTCACTAATTCTCTTATTTTAAAGAGGGATTGACAATCCTTCACTATTTTCCTCAATAATTTTAAGTCAAGCTATGAAATCAACGTCCCTTGCTAATTTCCTTGCTAATTTGATATTTTAGAGAGGAATAGACGATCCCTCACTAAATTCCCTCGCTAATTTACATTTTTCTAATAGTAGAAGTGTTTCCAAGTTCTAATGTTTACTCGAGTTATTGTAATAGACCTTTCAAGATATCAGAAAAATAATAAATGATAAGGTATTGACAATCTCAGCAACCACAAATCATGTCCTTGTCATAATAATAACCATTAAAGTCATCTTCAAGATCCCAAAAGAGTACAATTTATATTTTATTCTTTTTATCAGGCTTATGGCCACCTAGTATAGGCTTCAATTAAATGGAAATCAGAGCAAGACACTCATTCAGATAATTATAATAAGTTAATCTAGTCCTATTATTCCCTACCCATCGGTTTCAAATACTACACATTCTAATAATAGGCCAGGCATCCATACAAAATTACTAAACAAAAATCTAATAAACATTGCCCATCAGTGACTGGATTTTATCTAGCAAGTCATATATAATTCATATGAATCAATGAATAAATAGTTTGCATGACATGAACTCCATTCAATTGAGTATGGCCTTTCACCATAATGGTTGAGTTGACATAAATCAATTCTTATGGTCCCGAGATACAAGAATTTTTCTTTGTATCTTGCATGTTGAACAACTATTGTCTGGTGCTACTGAAATCACATAGTTCAAGGATGAATAAGAATTCCTTTCCCTGCTAGTTCTTGTTGACATGTAATGAATATATGAATTTAGGCTCTTAATGCTTAACATCCTAGGTCTGATTATAACTTATTGAACTAATAGTCAGGCAATAGCACAGTCAAGAAATGAATAGCTAAGATAACATGAGAAAATGTTGCAGCTTATGTTACCATGACTGGTATAACTCCGTTATTGCTCATGAGAGCTCCCTTCTAGCTGCCATCCATGATAGTGAATAGACTAGATCAGATTTTCCTAGTTGTTCTCCACGTGCTTCTCAAAACCTCAATGAAGCACCTTGCTCCTGAGGCTAAAATTGATCAGGCCCTATTCGATTTCTATTCCTATTCCATCATCATAAAAGGATTTGTCCTCTGAAGATTATAGCAAAGAATCAATCAGACAAGTTTATGAAGTTGAAAAGATAGACAAGTGAGCAAGTTTTCTAGCTTAATGTTTTAAAATTACAAACAAAAAGCAAGTTCTCAAAGTGAACTATTGACTCATAAGAAGGAACAGGGAAAATATATAGCCTGGTAAATGAAAACAAAAATTAATAAAATATTAATGTAGCATTGAAAACCAGAGGCAGAGAACTCTGGTGAAGGCACAAAGGTAAGATTCACTTCTCATAATTGATCACATTAACCTGCAACATTTCCCAATTCTCTCAACTCAGGAAAAAATCCCAGCAAATAGTCAAGGCAAACTGAAAATGGGAATCAAATCCACTTCACAAATGGATTTCGAACCTTGATCGCTCTTCAAAAAATAAGTCACATATTCAAGGATTAGAAGCAAAATAATACTTTAAAAATAATATCATGTGTCGTAGAAAAGTCTAATACTAGTAAGCAAAGAAAGAAAGAAAGAAAAGGCACAAGTTGAGGGGAATGTAAGTACCTCATTAGTTAAGGAGGAGAGAGAAGCAAAGGGAGAGGGAGGGAAGAATATAGTGAGAATAAGACATGGTGCATGGAAATTGTAAACAAATCGTGGAGGGGTAGTGGGATTCGTATGCGTGGCATCCACTAGAGATACTTATCCATAAATATTTATGCGAGAATGACAATTAAGGACTCCCTAAGGACATTAATTTCAATTAGGAACCATAAAAAATAGAAATCCCAATTTAAAAAAAATAAACCTTAGTTTACAAAACTGCCCCCTTGATAGGAAATTAGTCGCTTATCCTCAAAATTACACTAAAGCTAACCCTAATGCAATATAGGGCCAACCCTAGGTCATCTCCCAAGTAATGGTTTTAAGTCTAATTGAAAGTTATCTAGTGAAATAAATCAACCAAAGTTTGTAGGAATTTAGTTACCTAGCTAATTATCTAAACTAATTACCTAATGTGCAAGTAATTAAAATGCTAGTGAAAGTGAGTGAAATGAACTTCCCTTTTCACAATAATGGAACCTTAGAGATTAGTTGATTTTAGATTCATTATCTTTTCATGATTAGGCTAAGTTTAGCTTCCCTTTCCTCTTGACTAAAGCTGTCATGACTTAAGAAAATTATCCTAAGCCAATTAACCTAATTAGCTAACCTCTCTAGGTCTTAGATTAAAGTCCCTAGTTCAATTAACCAATTGGTGAAGACATTAGCCAAGTGATTCACTCAAAATCCTCTCTCAACAGCCATGGTCAAACACATAAATTGAGCAACCACAAGATTATGTCAAGCTACTCAACAACACAAGCATTAACACCACAAGATTATGCAATATTAACACAAGAAATTCACTAATTGAAAAACACAAGATTAGGAATAGGAGAAATTACCTCTTGAAGTAAGGGTTGGATTGACTCCTTCTCTTTTGGAGATTGAGTGGCTTGAGGTGTATTTATATTCTCAATAGCTTCATGAGCAACTTTTTGTGTGTCTTCAACTTGAAACATGTAATTTCTCTCTTGTGAGGCTTGGGCTATTCCATGTGGTTCACAATATCCTTTTAGAATAGGACAATCATAATAGAAGTGGGAGATAGCCTCACAATGCACACAATAAAATTTACCCCTTTGTGCATATAATTTTTCTAGATGCTCAATGTCAATGGATGGTGTACTCTCAACATGAGTGCTTGGATTGGATTCAAAACTCATGGGATTGAAAAATTCATAATTGTGACTTGGATGGAAATGATCATGATATGGGGGTGGATAATCAAAGTTATATTGTTGAAATTGATTATGGAAATGGGATGTATGGTCAATGTTAGGCGCTAGAAATGGATGGGAATGGATGTCAAATGAATGATGGAATGAATCATGATCATGAAACCAAGCCATAAAATGCAATGAAATTTATATCCACAAGCAATGATTCAAATTCAAGCTCAAAATGATGGAAAGACCAAGGAAGCTCAAATGATATGCCCTTTGCAAGTGTATGAGTGGAAATGCAAGCAAACAAAAATCAAGAGAATTTTTTTTTTCTTTTTTTTTTCTATTAGAATTAAAAACAATAAAAATAAAAAAAAATCAAAAACAACACCAAACAAGTAGAAAGAGAGTTAGAAATGCATCAAGAAGCTTTGACAATTCTGGAATTTGCACAGTAGGCTTTCTGGAGATAGTGAACTTGTGGATTTTTTAGCAGCCAATCCATATGAGAAATTCACCTGAAACTTTTATGAGATACACAAGAGATATTCAGAAAAATTATATAAAACTTTCAGATTACAAATCCCTCCCAATCGTTCCCAGAATTTTTCACACGTTGGTCCACAGGTCTGGAGAAACAGGATTTCGTCCAGAAGACCTTCAGAGCTTCTAACAAACTTTCAAATAGGAAAATGGAAAAATTGAAGAAAATCCTAAACACAAGAAACAAATATAAGACAGTGATAAGAAAAATGAAACTCAAATCAATCAATTTGAACGCACAAAGAAGAAGATATGCTAACTCAAAGTTGAAACAGGGTTTTGGGAATCCTCTGTAATGGCTCCCTGGACCTTGTTAGATTGTAAAATTTCCACAGGACACTTCCCACGTCCAAAATTGACCAAACCAATTTTAAAGTAAAGCTAAGATATAGAGCTTTCAATGAAATAAATTTCAAGTTCAAATTCCCTCAGACTCATTCCCAGTTAATGTTTCAATTTCAGACAGAGACACTAGAAACAGAGTATTTTCAGCTCTACACCAAACCAACGAAAATTGCACTAATTTTTTTTTTTTCAAAACAGAATAAAAACACTCAAAACACACAAAAAACACTAAACAAAACACAAAACACAAATTTTTATAATTTTTCAAAAAATTTTCCAGGAACACTAAAAATGTAAATTAGGTACTAAACAACCTTAGAATTAAACTTAAACCAGTCCCCGGCAACGGCGCCAAAATTTTGATAGGAAATTAGTCGCTTATCCTCAAAATTACACTAAAGCTAACCCTAATGCAATATAGGGCCAACCCTAGGTCATCTCCCAAGGAATGGTTTTAAGTCTAATTGAAAGTTATCTAGTGAAATAAATCAACCAAAGTTTGTAGGAATTTAGTTACCTAGCTAATTATCTAAACTAATTACCTAATGTGCAAGTAATTAAAATGCTAGTGAAAGTGAGTGAAATGAACTTCCCTTTTTACAATAATGGAACCCTAGAGATTAGTTGATTTTGGACTCATTATCTTCTTATGATTAGGCTAAGTTTAGCTTCCCTTTCCTCTTGACTAAAGCTGTCATGACTTAAGAAAATTATCCTAAGCCAATTAACCTAATTAGCTAACCTCTCTAGGTCTTAGATTAAAGTCCCTAGTTCAATTAACCAATTGGTGAAGACATTAGCCAAGTGATTCACTCAAAATCCTCTCTCAACAGCCATGGTCAAACACATAAATTGAGCAACCACAAGATTATGTCAAGCTACTCAACAACACAAGCATTAACACCACAAGATTATGCAATATTAACACAAGAAATTCACTAATTGAAAAACACAAGATTATGTGCCAAACAAAGAGTGGCAAAATTCAGTCATGGCTGTCCAAGGAAGAAATAAAATGAAACAATCCTCTCTCTTTACATCAACATCAAATTCAAATTAGAATTTATAAGCTAAGATGATTAAACCCTAGATTAAGGAATCTAACCATCTAGTAAAAAGAGAAGAGGATAGGAAACAAAAGAACTTAGCCAATTTGAAGCTCAAGACTCATCTTCCATCTTCATCTCTCTAGGATTCCACAAAGAAACTTAGCCAATCTTCATCTTCAAGAACCCTAGTGATTGCTTGTGAAGGCCAAACTCCATAGCTCTTGAATGATGGAAATGAGCTTTAATCCTTGTGAAAATGGAAGGGATGGAACGAAAATGAAGAGAGGAGAAGAATGGTATGAGTTTTGTGGAGGTTTGGTGGCTGAAAATGGAGGTTAGGGTGCTGGAAAATGAAGAACAAAAGAGAGAAAATGAAGAACACTATGAACAAGAGAGAGAGAATGTGGAAGATGAATGAGATATGTGTTGGATCCCATTTGAGACTTAAAATGGCGTGCTCCTTGGTGTCTCCCATCAGCTGAAGCTTAATTAAAATAAGGAAAAAGAAATTAAAATGTAAATGGGAGCCTTGTCACACTTGCAAGGTGGCAACTTCCTATTGGTTTGTAGATGATTCCAATGTATGCCTAATTTTTCATGTGTCATCCACATCATTTTAGCTGATCTAATCCCTTAAAATAATCATAATTCACGTGCAAACCATCAGCCATTGTCTTCAAGGAGTGTTGACCTCAATTGCCTAATTGATGCATAAGTCACATGCCACCTATGTCACATAAATCACATAATTCAATTAAATAGCATATGATATAATAAAATCTAATTCATGTCCAGAATTAAATTCATAATTAGAAGGGAGAATTTATTAAATTAACCAAGTTTTAGGCTGCACAAAATTATACAAAAATTTTCACACAAAGGCAAACCAAAAACTAGGACAAACTAAGACACTTAAGAAAGTGTTGACTTTTTTATTTAATTACTCTCAAAATAAAATGAATTTTAAAAATATAATTTCACCATTCATCAACTGGACATAAAATGCACTTTGTCAATTTTTCTTGTACATTTTCTCAAAATTTCATTTTTTGGACCAAAATGCCCCTAGTGCATCGAATCTAGAAACTTAGGCAAAGTTCCAAATCTAATGCAATGTGTGCACTTGAAGGTGATAAATCATTAATAAAATGGTCCTAATTGACAAATAAAAGTGGATAACAAATGTGTTCTATCACCCCTCACTAAATACTAAAAGATAACAGGAAAGAAGCTCATCTCGTGTGCTCTGTTTTCTTGTTTTTCGGCAGGAAAAAATTCTGATGGGATGTGGTCTTGTCCGCTGAAAATGTTAGGGAAAAATTAGTAGAGCGCATAATCATCTTCTAATGGGTAATTACATGCATTGCTACTTTTACATTTCCTCCTCTGCCATGCACGCAAGAGAAATCTGCATCTTCTTCTTCCATTTCTCTTCCATTGCTCTGTTTTCTTCTTTTACATATGTCTTTTGTCATGTACGCATACAAAGAATGTTTCAGTCTTTGCAAATGCTGTCTTGCACCATTTGTCTTTATTTTATACCTATGGACAAAAGTAATCTTCTTAGTAATTAATAAACTATATATATAGACATGAGTAAGAAATGATTTCTGAGAACGACACAATTGAAAAAGTTAAGGAGTGAAAAACAAGAAAGATATAACATAGATGCTAAATTTTTCTAATTTGTGTTGAAAAGTGTGTGAATGTTGAAAAACATAACATGGATGCTGAATTATGTAGTCAAGGTTGGGATTATGGAATGGATAGTTGTGAAGTACTAAATTTGTATATTGCTTGTAGTTGTTCTAGGTTTATTTCCCATATGGCAAGTACTTCAGCAAAAAAAGTATTTTGTTATCTTCATGTTGATGGACATTTTGTAAAAGATTCATAAGGAAAGATGACTTATGAAGATGGGAGATTAATTTTTAAATTGATTAGAGAAGGCATAAATCATGAAGAGTTATTAAGGATGGTGTCATCAGTGACAGGAGTTGAAAGTGGTGCAGCTGACTTGAAATTTATAGTGAAGTTTAGTGAAAACACATACATAGATCTGTTAGGCGATGAGGGAGTACAACATTTGATAAAGTATAATAATGAGTTAGCACATGTGTATGTTGAGACAAATGATAATGAAATACATGGAGCAATGGATAATTCAATGGAGTAAGTTGTTGTTCTTAGTTATTTGTGTGTTTAATTAGCTTAATCACCATTTATATTGACATGTGAGTAATAGTGAATATAGAATAGAGAATTTGTTACCATGGCCACTGCCAAGATCTCCTTATAGGCAAGAGCTTGAAAGTATATCACTCTCTTTGCCATGTTCAACACAAAATGCTCTTGCACCACTGCCTGAGGTTAATTCAGTAAAATGGAAGGATTTATTTATGGGTGTTGGCTAGACATTTGATAATGCAATTGTATTCAGAAAAGCACTATATAAATATAGCCTTGCTCATAGGTTTGGTTACATATATGTGAGAAATAACCCTAAGAAGATGATTGTCAAATGCAATATTGATGGTTATAAATGGAAGATATCAGCTTATGCTCTTTAGAAGACAACCTCTATATTGTGTGTGAAAAAATTCCATAATGAACACATGCATTTTGTTCAAGACAACCTTCTATTAAAGCAAAAGGCTAACTCAAGATTTACATCATCAATCATCATTGATGTTGTGAGGGTGAATGTGGAGAAAACTTCAAATGAGATTAGATAAGACCTCTACAAAGAGTATGGGTTAAATCTCACATATCAGCAAGTTTTGAGGGGAAAAGATAGAGCATTGGAGGAAATACATGAGCTTCCATAACAATCATACATGTTGATCCCATAGCTTTGTGAGAAATTGAAGGAGATAAACCCAGACACAATTGCAAAGTGGGTTGCCTCAACAAATTGCATATTTGATAGACTTTTTATTGCATATGGATGCTACATCAAAGGGTTTCTCTAAGGTGCTTGTCCAATTTTGTTTATTGATCGAAGTCATTTAAGTGGTTCATATAAGGGGACTTTGCTAGCAGCTTCTGCAATTGATGCAAATAATGACTTATTTCCTTTGGCTTATGCAATAGTGGGTAGAGAAACATATGATAATTTGGCTTGGTTTCTTGAAAATGTGAGAGAGATCACACACCAAGTTCAATAGACCATAGTGTCAGACAAGTATAATGTTATTGTTGGTGCAGTACATGCAATATTTGATGGTAATTGACATGCTTTTTGTTATTGTCATGTGAAAGAAAATTACAGCTCTGAATTTACAAAAATTAATAGAGGCATGTGAAGGATTGATGGGATGACCAAGGCAGATGCACTTAAGTTGTTGGATAATATTGCATATGTAAGGTTGGAAATAGAATATCATATTGCTATAGGTCATTTGATGGTTTTCTTTCCACAGTTGGCAAAATGGTTAGAAATAAATGAGGATATAGATTGTTGGGCCTTAGCAAGATTTTCATATAAAAGATGGGACAACATAATGACAAACCATATTGAATCTTTCAATGTTTGGCTAGTAAAAGAGAGAAAACATCATATATGTACATTGATAAATGAGAACCGAGCAAAATTAGCGAGGAAGCTATACAATAGCAAGATAGAAATGGTGAATTGGTCAAATAAAGTTAGACCACATATTGAAGCAAAGTTGAGGGAGAATATATTGAAAGCTAAAATTATGGTGGCTGAACATTACAGTGTGAACATGATACTAGTGAAGGTAGGAAACAATGACTTGAGAGTGAATCTAAAATTATGAGAATGCTCTTGTCAAGAATGGCAAATGGTAGGAATTCCTTGTGCACATGCATGTGCATTAATAAAATTAGTTCATGGTAATGTGTATTCATATGCTGAAGAATGCTACACTATCCATGCACAAGAAAAAATTTATAGCTCCACAATGATTCTAGTGGAACCATTAATGTAATGTCCACCTTGACATTACCAAAATTCACCACACAATCACAACAAACAATCATAATTAGAAACAAAGATTGCTCCTAAGCTCACATTATCTATATAAAGGTTAAAACTAATAATCCTTTAGAAATAAATTTGAAAAATTTAGGATCCTATTAAAAAACCTTCAAATTTATAGTTTGAGCTCAAACTTAATGATTTATAAAGGTATTGGAAGCATGGAAAAGTTTTGGGAAGTAAAACACTTCAAAACAAGGCCAAAAATGTCATTTTTGAGTGTTTTAATCATTGCACTATAGCTCATGGTCCATGCACCGCGGCTTGTGGCATAGAAAGGCAAGTTTTCTCACTGTACCATGCACCGTGGCTTGCACGAAATGCACCGCGGCCCACGTGTCCATGACAACTTTTCTGGACAAACTTTGAACGTGCGCCATTTTTGCATCTAATATCCGATTGGAGTGATTCAAGCACCCACACGAAGTTTATTCAATAAGATAACTAATGGTATAAGTTTTGTTATGATCTGACACTGTATGAGAATTTTAGACACTTGGATGCAAAATTCAGTTTTTAAAGTGATTTTTAACCATCCAAGTACCCAAAACTCATAACCTATACCATTAACCCATTGTGAGGATTGAACCAAGTCCAGTGGATCAAAATACACTCGATTGAGCATTCAAACACACCAAAACATACCAAGCACAAAATTTGGCCACTCAATGGTCCTTTTACCCAATATGGCTAAAATACACAATCAACACTACATGTACTATTTGGCCTCTATTACCACATAATACACTACATATACATTGTCGCCGTATAAATAAAACATTCCTTGTACTTGTATTAGTATTTTAGCCCATCACCATAAAAATTACCATATATTCACATCATATACAATACTGGGCTAAAATACAAAATAACATAATGTGAAATAAGTGCAACCAATCAAAATGATATGCATTTCTAGTTGGTAACATATAATCTCATCCATATAAGTTTAAGTACATGACTTAAAATAAAATCGGGCTTTACAATGAGATTGTAGCTGGTATGCTAGCCCTTGCCCAATTCCTTCCCTGGCTCAGTCTCGGTGGTAGGCCCTGTAAAATGATAACCACGGGGTAAGATAAAAATCTCAGTAACTAAGATAATCTACATTATTGATTAACATGCCAAGTTATAGACAAGCCTTAAATCAAGTAAAATAAGCACAATATATAAAATTACCACAAGTTACATGTATGATCCCTAACTATCTGGTCCTCCAATACTCCCGACTAAACTGATAGGCTATTTTACAAAACCAAACCACATGTATGGTCCCCCAAGCTCACCATCCATGGTAGGACTACCCGGCCAAGGTGTCCTAAACCACTTCTGGACTACTGGTTCTCCCATTACAAGTAATTGGGGTGTTATTACTCTAACACTGCATCTTATAGATACTAAGGAGCATATTCTCCAACTCCGCACCCTTTTTGGTACTAAGGAGAGTAAGTCTCCAACACCGCACCCATTTTTGGGCATTAAGGAGAATAAATGTCGCACCTGGCGTCCCAAGGTGCCAATAGTGCCATATAGACTTAATCTTCACTAACTCTACTAGGGTGACCTCCCACCCTCTAATATGCCACAATTCACTATATATCTCTACTTGACCATGCATAAACCATTTTTCTAAACAAATATAACAAATCTTACCATTTACTTCAAAAATATAGAATTTCACAAACTAATACTCCACTCATTTTCTAAAATAATTAACTTTTTCAAAATTTATACATATATACACAATAAATTATAGAAAAGAAACTTGAGAATAACTTATACAAGGTAATAAATAATGCAATTATCTAGTTACTTTAACCCTTTTGTTACTAAAAGGGTTACCTATGGTACTAAATCTCTTCTTGTGTCAAGGTAAGTCTTCCCACACCACAATCTACATTAACAAGAACTATATATTAATTTTCAATTAATACAAGCACCATTAGCTAACAATAACCTCTCAATTCTCCTACTTCTCACTCATATTCTCAACAAAGATGCTTGTTAAGATTAGAATTTGTTCATACCATCCTTTCAAGCCTCCCTCAAACTCTCTCATAACATAACAGTTAATATCTCAACTTATCACACTTCAAAACCCCATGATCAAGTTAGGGCTTGATCTAAATCTCACCGAACAAGAAAGTAGCTTTATATTACCACATATCCAAGATTAATAAACCTAAATCAAACCTTTAAAGTCAATAGAAACCTTCAAAACATAGACTCCTAAATTAATCCAATCAGAGCAAATTCTCCTACTTTCAAATCCCATAGAAAATGAGATGAAAAGGTAGAGGAGAAGGGTAGGAAACTTACTTAGGAGTTTGAAGGCTCCATTTGTCTCCAAAATCCTTCCAAAATGATGCCCTAGCAGTACCCAAAGTTTTCCCCTCGTGCTCTAGGTTTTCCACCATAAAAACTAACTTTTTTTGATCATTTTTGAAATTTTAAGTTGCCTGCTATGCCAAGTGCCGCAGTGCATGCCACACAAGCTGTGGCTCATGATGCAGCGAGCAAAATGTTGATTTTTCTCCCCCTAATGCCACCCGACTTGATCCGACTTTCATCCTAACTCAATTTAGAGCCAAATATGACCCAAAAATCTAATTAGTAACCAAAAAACATAATTAAATAAATTAATCATATTTTTAACTACTTTATCCTTTAATTAGTTAATTTTTTCTACATTTGAATTTTTTGGATGTTACAATTGACATGCCTCAGTTGATCGAGCTACATTATGAAGATTATGAAAAGAATACCTTTTTGGAACCACCACTGACTACACGTCCCCCAAGACCACCACCTACTAAGCGAGGAGAGTTCCAAAATGATGCCCTAGCAGTGCCCAAAGTTTTCCCCTCGTGCTCTAGGTTTTCCACCACAAAAACTAACTTTTTCTAATCATTTTTGAGATTTTAAGTTGCCTGTTGTGCCAAGTGCCGCAGCGCATGCCACACAAGCTGTGGCTCATGATGCAGTGAGCAAAATGTTGATTTTTCTCCCCCTAATGCCACCCGACTTCATCCGAATTTCATCCTAACTCAATTTAGAGCCAAATATGACCCAAAAATCTAATTAGTAACCAAAAAACATAATTAAATAAATTAATCATATTTTTAACTACTTTATCCTTTAATTAGTTAATTTTTTCTACATTTGAATTTTTTGGATGTTATAATTGACATGCCTCAGTTGATCGAGCTACATTATGAAGATTATGAAAAGAATACCTTTTTGGAACCACCACTGACTACACGTCCCCCAAGACCACCACCTACCAAGCAAGGAGAGTCACAGTTTCAAAATAAAAAAGTGTATCATTGCTTAAGATGTAATCAAGCTGGATATACCAAGAATAGATGTAAGAATCTCAATCCAACATAGAGATTAAAAGGGGGTGAAAACCATATGCCTATTAGTTAGTTTGAAATTGAAATGCATATGGTTTTTATTTATTTTGTGCACTTTTCTATTGAATGACCTTTTGTACAGACACCCACCTTATATGTTTTTTATACTTGTGGAGGTGACAAGTTATGTAAATGGGATTGCAGTCTACATTGGTTTTTGGTAAGCAGACTACATAAGTACTATTTAGGTAGATAGGATATTTTTTGTGCAAAAAGGGATGCAAATATGGTGCACATAAAATCAGTGTACTATAATGCTGATAAAAATTTCAGGTCTAAATTTGTGCGAGTGAAAATGCGGTCATGATATAAGACTACTGAATTCACCAACATAGCATAAGGATATTACTAATGTACTACTGACAACATAAAATCTCACTTGAGATTAAATTTTTCTACAGTATTTTAGACATTTAAGAGACTTTTCAGATAATAGGATCCAATAACATTAGTTAGGAATTTCATATCCGAAGCAAGAGAAATTCCTACCATATGTTGTGAAATGAATAACCCCACTTGGGTATCATTGTTTATCAGAAGATACCTGTCAAAAATCGGGATCCAGTAACCTTACTTGAGAATTTCCTAACCTGAGTTAGAAAAGTAGCTAATGTATAATGTGAAAGGTCCTAACATGACTTGGAAACTCTTCTTTTAAGGGTAAGTCTTGCCACAGATTGGGTTCCAGAAACCTTATTTGGGAATTTCTTAACCTACCTTGGAAACGTAATTAACGTATGTTGTGAACGTGCCTAAAGTGACTTGGGTATTCATTGTTTAAGGATAGGTCTTGCCACAAGTTGGGTTCCAACAAAGTCACTTGGGAATGTCCTAACCTAACTTAAGAAAAAGGTGAATGTATGTTTTGAAAGAGCCTAAGATGACTTGGGAATTTACTGTGTAGGGATAAGCCATTTGGCACAAGTTTTGTTTCAGCAACCTCACTTGAGAATTTGGTAACATAAGTTGGAAAAGTAACTGATATATGTTGTTAAAGTTCCTAATGTGACTTGGGAATTTATTATTTGATGAAAACTGACGTGGCACAAGTTGGGTTCCAGCAAATTTTCTTGCGAATGTCCTAACCTAACTTGGGAAAAAGCTGAACGTATGTTTTGAAAGAGCCTAACATAAATTGGGAATTCATTGCGTAAGAATAAGCCACTAGGCACAATTTGTGTTCCACCAATCTCACTTAGAAATTTCGTAACATATGTTGTGAAAAAACCGAACGTCAGTTTTAAAGTAACGTGAGTCAATGAAAATCAAGAACAGTTTGTCAAATTTCTTGTACATGTAGCTAAAGTTTATTTTGAATTAATTGTTGTATATATACAAGAAGCCACAGAAAAATACTTAATTACATAAAGGTGTAATTTACATATCACAAATGTCTACACTGTGATTTCAATCTTTTGGATCCCACATGCCCAGCATTTGAAATAGACGTCATGACTTGAGAGCCCACTCTGTTGTATGGATGAATCACTAACCAATACAATACCTTACTCTTCATTTCACTTAATTGTTCCTATATAATCAAATACAGTCAACTCACAAGACACAAAATTGTCACACATAGGAATTATATCTTAACTTTAACATTTGTTCCTACCATTATTAGAGAAGGTATAGTAAGGCCTCATGCAGTATTATTCCACTGTCTAAGGAAAAGGATGACAAACATTCCACGATCAGATCTACAAAAAATATAAAATCTATCAGCATATAGTTAGAAAATGTACACTTAATTACATGTACACAATTTTAGCTTTTTTACTCACGTCGTCGGTTGCTGTTCCAAAGGCACCATTTTCAACTCTAGGTCATAATTGTCATCAATAAGTTTAGGTTTCAATTTCATTAATATTTCTACAAACCTGTTTTTTGAGAATAATAACAAAGTGAATGAGAAGCTTTCACCAACAAAATTTTATATAGGAAAAGGCATACCATAAAATATGCCATTTTTCCTTCTCTTTTGGTACCAGAGCTTCCTTCACTTTCTTTACATTCTTCTTTTTCTTCTTTGATTCTTTATCAGATGGTAGCATTGAGTCCAACACATATATTATGGCTGCTTTTGGCTCCACAACATAGCAAAACCAGTGCAACGTGAACACTATAAGGAAAAAAATGAAATTGCAATCTTCTATGTTATACCTAATGTTAGTTAGCATAAAGTCCTTCAAATGGCTATCCAAGTCCCATTTTTTTTGTTGGTGGATTATGGTTCCCTGAAATGAAAAATACAATACTTGTAAGCACCCAATAAAACAAATGAATTAAACCGTAAGACAAACCACAAAATTTGGATAAAAAATGTGTCGCTGCATATCTTGATCATTTTCCTTTTGCTCGTTGACCAAAAGTCTTTCAATTAATGTAACAACCTATATAGAAAATAATAGTTATGTTAAAATTTTATTATAACTTGATCTATTTTAACTAGCACACTTGCTCACCGAACTACTGATCCTTTATCTAGGACCTAGATACTTGCATTCATATCTTGTCAAATGATACTGCTCAATCTCCACAATTTTTCTGTTAGAGAAAACAAAATTATATGAACCAATCGATCATGAACATATCAACTAGTAAGGTTGAATATCATACTCATATCCCTCATTGGGTGGAATAGACTTTGTACAATATTGGTAAACTTCTTTCTCTGTACATTGTCTTCTTTCTTCACGTCCTCTTTTTACCTTCCCTCTATCATCTAAAAAGGGACTATTTTTGTTGTGACCTTCTTAGTTTAATTTCACCCTTAGAATCTTGTTTTCTAATTGGCTTTTCTATTTCTTCTTCTTGTGCACTTGATTCTCCCTCCTTTTCATTTGTATCTCCTTCTGCTTGTCCTTTCTCTTCTTCTTTTTCATCTTCTCTAGATTCCCTTTCCTCTTCATTTTCATCTCCTTTTGCTTGTCCTTCCTCTTCTTCTTTTTCATCTTCTCTAGATTCCCTTTCCTCTTCATTTTCATCTCCTTTTGCTTGTCCTTCCTCTTCCTCCTTCTCATCTTCTCCGGATTCTGCCTCCTCTTCATTTTCATCTCCTATCTCTTCTCCTTCCTCTTCTTTATCGTCATGTTCCAACTCTTCCTCCTCTTCCTCTTTACCATCATGCTTTTGAACAACTTCCTCTCCTCTTCTTTTACCTTAGAGCTTGAGGAGTCTTTATGTAATTCTACATGTAAAGGTCACAATATCTCTGTATACCTCTTTTATGTCCTACACCATATAAAATATCATATGTTTAAAATTACATAAAAATAACTTTGCTAATTAACAACCATCATTTTGCCCTTACCGAATCATAAAATGAATTCATTTTTGAAAGCTCTACTGAGAAGCTATCATGTCCTCAAGAAGGGTGATACAAAATGCCATGATCACTTGCCTTCTGAAGTTGAACTCATGCTGTCACTCTCTTCTCTATGCAATATTCTAGAGCATCTTCTTGCGATGACACCTCAATTGGCTCCAATGGAAACATTTAAAAGTAGAAAATCTGCATATTTACATCTATATCATATAACCCACAGAATTTTGCAAAATAATTAACTTATAACAAATTATATCTTAATTCATCCACATACCGCAAGAAGAGGTAAGCATCCTCCAATAATTTTTTTGTGCCCATCCTTTTTCTCCCATACTTTATATTTGGCTACCTCCTTTCCAAACTCAGATAGTATAAAGGATGACCAATCATAACATACAGTTTCCAAATTTAATCTGAACATGACCTTTAATAGTTTATCACTTATTTTGAAACTCAAATTTGGTCAAAGAAAATTTCCTAAGCAATAGGAATGAAGAGAAACTCAATTTATCATTTTCTTTCCCCGAGAGTATCTTGTCCTTTATTATATTATAGCATACTTTTTTAAAGTCCTTATTTAAGGACTTTAATTTATTCTTATCCCCATTCATATCAACCATCTCCCCATCATTAGGCAAGCCAAGTAAGGCATGAACTACTTTGCTATTAATGACTTTCCTTTGACCTCTAATAAAGAGGGATGATGTAGGAGGATCAAATGCCTTTATTACTTTGTCGCATAAATCTCTAGGAAACTTGTAACATTTAATATTTAAAAGCTTACCAAAACCTATTCTATTAACCCTATCCCTCAAAGATTTTTGCTTTTTGATATAATCAAAAACTTCCTTCATCTTTGTCGGAGAACACCTTGTCTCAAATGGAATCTGTCCAAGAGAAATAAATTAGCACCATTACTTGAATTTATTACATTTTTTATGCTTGAGGTAAAAAACAACATACCTTGTAAGCTTTTACACTAGTGTTTTCCTCCTTAGCCAGATGCTTATGCGTTGAGTTTCTTCAAATCATTTCCTTAGATTGTATACTTGCCATGAAATGCCTCTTTAAACTTGCTTAAGCCAGAACATCTTGTTTGCCTTAAAATATTTCCTTTTGTTTTAGCCATTATCCTGCACACAAACAATGAGGATAAAAAATAAACTACTATTGAATGTATCTAACGTCACTAATGAATACACATAATAACACTATTGAATTTACCAAACATGAAATATGAATTTTCTCCATAGAATAGGGGAGAGTCAGGGAAAGTCACAATCACAACCTCCCTAACCTCTACTTCTAGAAATAGTACAAAGAATTTAAATAAACCATAGCTCAGTAGATATCACCAAAACAATATTTATTTTGAATGGGATCCCAAAAGGATTGGCTAAAATATATCAATCTTAGTTATATCATCCATCAATTCAACATCAATAATTGTTGTAAAAATAAATCAATTCAGGTCAGAGCAACTCGAGCATCAAAAGAATGTTTAAGCTTGGCAAAGAGTTGCATAAATAGATATCATAAGTAGGTAATTATCTATCCTAGCTCATCATACTTTATCAATAAAGAGTTGCAACTTCTATTGCATAAACAGAATATCTGAGCTCAAAACAATGTTAAAAATTTACAATAAAATAAGAGGAGCCAAGTGATGTAACAAGACAGACACAGAGCACAAATAACAGGAACCAAGATACCAGCTCGGCCAACAAAAGCGCAACCAAAAGGACCAAGTGAACTAATGTGACAAATTTCTAGTTCATTGCTAATATATGTGCTCGACTAGCAAAAGAATAGAGGAAAATAAATTCATTTTAAAATATAAAAATACCATGATGCTTTGATGAACAAAAGGCTTCTCACTCTTTCTTCTCAAATTCATGGAAAAATCATAGAATAGAGCAACAATCATGTTCGAATATGACAAAAATATAAAGAAATATGGAACCATTTTGGGATCATAAATGAACATTACTGTAGTTCGAACACTATTGCAAATGCCTTATTGGAATGACACTAGAAAAAAATGTAGAATCAACAAAAATCATAGAATCAGTCTCACCCCCACTAAAGGACAAACAGAGGGAGAGGGGGGAGAGAGAGAAAGGCACCAACCTTGGAAGAAGAGAAGAGAGGGCACCAACCACAGAGCATGCACACCGAACCACCACTGACAAAAATGGGAGACCTCTCACTGGTGACTGTGCATCCCTGGAGCTGATATGGATAACTCGATGAACAACAAAGGAGACAGTTGAGCCATGATGAGAAGTAGCACCTAAGGAAGATGTCAAAACAGAGCATGAGTAGGGCTCTCTCATGCACGGGTACAATTGTTTTGAGCTTAGGGGCATTTTTAACAATTCTAATTATTTTTTATCCCAATTAAGGATCAAGGATTTTTATTTTTTAAGGTCCTTAATTGAGATTAATGTTCTTAGGGGTCCTTAATTGTTATTTTCCCAATATTTATCACTGTGAGATTTCGAAGCATTTTTTTGAGGCCATTGCCAGAAAAATACATATGGTAACTATATTTTCACACAATATCTGATCTAAAGCATTCTTCACAAACATGATCATTGTCACTGAGTTTTTGGATTTAATGCAAGGCAACTCACAATCTACACAAAAAACTGATGAAAAAGAAAAAGAAGAGAGAAATACAAATACAAATACGTGGTGAAATAGAAGTAGGCAATAGAAGGCTGGCGTGGCAAAAGCAATCTCGTGGAAAATCTACTGAGGAAACCTATAAAAGGAGAAAACTTAAATAAATTCAGTTTTTTGTATTAAGGCATTCTTATTCTAATTTGATTGAAGAATATATTAAGGTATTAACTTTACAAATTTAACATAGATTTTTTCTTAATTATAATTGTACAAGAGCAAATACACTTCTTCATGACACGTAATAATACAACTTTTCATTAAAAAAATATCTGATATTAATAGTGATAACAGTATAGTTTTTATAGTTAAGAGTGATGGTTATAATTCCTTCATTTATAGAGGAAGAAAATAGATATTTAATTTAAATAAATTAGCAAAATTAGTTAAGTTAGTTTTTTTCTTTTATAAAAAAAATTTGTGTCATTTCTTTAAGATCATCATGATTGATTGCACACATTAGGATTAAAGTAACAAAGATAATTTTTTAAAAAATAATAAATATGAGATAAAAAATTAAAATTAAAATCAAAACAAATTGCTTGACTTTTTTTAAATAAATAAAAATTATCTTTGACTAACTCTTCTATTTAATCCAAGAGCTTGTACGGACACATACTAGAATGGAAGTTGTAGCTCATAGACATGGCCATTCATCCACAAGCAAGAAAATGGGTCAAGACAGCCGTTGTGCGTTAGTACGCAACAAGCAATGGCCAGTTAGGAATAAAGTCACCTAGCTTTAGTTTAGTAAAGGCGTTAGTACACAACAAACAACGGCTAGCTACGAATAAAGTTGCCCTAGCGCGCGATGTTCTATGTGAATTCATGTTAGAAGGAAGAATGACTTTAAATAGATAATAGGGATAAAGACGCACTAGCACGAAAAGCCTTTTAGCATCTATCTAAATCTATCTACTCGTCTGATTCTCGACCAAAGCAAGGGACGGGCATGTAATAAAGGCTGTGCTAACTCGTATCCCTTCTTCTCTTCTGTCCATCATTCGTACTACAGGTAGTTAGTAGTGAAGTTCTTAATCCATAGTCATACACTACTTAATCAACTTTATACCAATGCCTTTACTAAACTAAAGCTTTCGTGCCAGGGCACCTTTATTCGTTGCTTGTTCCTTAGACAAGTAGGGGTGCCCTAGCACCATTAGCCCTCTCGCTTTGCCTCTGCACATTGCAGCAAGCAAGGGGGAAGCACATTTCTTTTTCTTTTTAGTGTATCTCTAATTGACCTACCCAACTTAGGAATACTATAGTATAGGGGAGTTCTTCCAGTTGCAATAAGCAACAAGCAAGAAAATGGATGTGCATTAGTATGCAACAAGCAACGGTAATGAGCGCTCTACTTCGTGAACAGGTAAGCTCCAATACAGAGTTCCCTTTGTAAGTCTGTCCATGATTACTAAGAGGACCTTATGTAACCTATCAATAACTAAAGATATTCTGCTAGCTAACGAGTGATATTATAATCAATACATCAAACAACTGGGCTTTGGTACCAACGCAGACACTAAAATAAGGCAATTTAGTCATTTCTTCTCCGAAACAGCTTTGGATAGAGAGTTACTCTTCCAACGGGGAACAAGTGAGGGAACGGCTTTAAATAGATAGTAGGGATAAAGACGCACTAGCGCAAAAAGCCTCTTAGTGTCTGTCTAAATCCATCTACTCGTCTGATTCTCGACCTAAGAGTAGTAAGAGGAAGAGGGGAGAAAGGAGGGCGCTTGAAATTTTTTCTTTTTTTTCCAGCTCTTGCTGGAAACTCTTTAGTTAAAAAATTTCCCCCTGTAACCCCCCTTTATCGCCTTAACGCCCTTTCCTCAAAGGGTGACCTACTCACTGCCAAGTATGTATGGGCAGAATTGGCCAATCCCTCTCTTGGGCCAGAATTTGTGTTTCACTTGTCACACGCGAAACTCCATTCTTGGAATTAATAGGTGTTGGATTTAGAAGAATGCGTTAGTCTCTCTCATAAATTAAGGACTTAAGGTTTAAATTTTTGTTAAAAGAGATACCTATATTTATTATCCAACATTGTTTTAGACATGATTACCTGTAACAGAAAAATACTTTAAATAACCAAACAAGGAAAAAACCTCTATTCCTTCTGCCAAGAAGTTGTTTTATTGACAAGATATAAAAAATGTGCGATATGAAAAATGCTTAGTAAATTTTAATAAAGAGAATCACATTGAAAAACCTTCCAAAAATATTATTCACAAATAAATACCAACAACGAGCCTTCATTTCCTAAAAAAAATAACAAGTCTCTATTCTCTTTGGAATATCCTTGGATGAGATTCTCTTATTTTAATATTAAACTAAACTAGCTACCACCCTGTACATTATATAAGGTCACTGTTACTAATTTACAATTAACTCTAAAATCGAGGTAATCATGGGATTAACCTAAACAGATTATCAAGTTTGTAAAATTTACATAAATAGAATTTCAAGTTTTCAAAACTTATAATGCTATAGAATTATTTAAAAAAACACTAAAATCAGAGCAAGACATGTATACAGAAGCATGGACATTATATTAGGTAAGATAGCATCAAATTAAGGTCAAAAGAGCAAAAACAAAGATTTTGGCAAAATACGCTACAACATAACATTTTATGCTGTGGCATAAACTGCAGAACCTATGATAGCTATGGCAGATTTTCTAGCCAAACTTCTGACTTGCACCAAATCATTGTCCGACATCCAATTAAGGTTGTCTAGGTGTCTATAGAAAGCTTTAAAATCTATCTAATAGCACTAGTTTCACATTCAAATCATTTTTCAATTAAAAGTTGGACACCAAAATGCAAACTTACTCAATTCTTGCTTTTAAAAGATAACTTGGGTGTCCAAAATCCCAACCAAGTTCCATACGCTCCTTTAGACTACACTTAATAGACTTATAGCAACATATATAACACACCACAACAACTAGATATCACATATTTTAAAATTGTAACCCTCAACCCCTTGATTTTAGAAATAGCTAGGAGAGGTATTTTGACTTCAAAACTCAATATAATCTAATAAAAACATGTATATAGTTAAATTTATACTTGAATTAGTATTTTGACCTTGCTCATATATTTCAACTAAAAAGATACCACAAACATTAGGGTCCAAATACACCTTACAATATTCAATATTCAATGGTACAAGTATAACAAAATATGAATATCCTAGTTGGCAATATCATGACAATTACACATTAATCAAAAGTAATTGAGGCATTATAGTAGAAAATTTGAATCCTAAACCTCATATGCCTTTCCCTTGTCTTGACCAGAACAAACACCTATAAAATGTAAAATGAGGGGTGAGTATAACCACTCAATAACTAAGGTTAATCTAGCCTAGACAAATCATGTTAATTAATCATAGTGATGCGAGTAATATAATCAAATAAAGTGCGTTCACACATGAAATTAGGTAATTCATTCAGTCACAAAACTAGCAGTCATGTGATATTATATTATTTAGCATGCAAGGGTCACAATACTAACAACCATATGCCTTTTATAAAACATGTAAGACTACAAAAATAATAATCATGTGGCTATATAATGATATGCATCAAAACACATATGGTCTCATAATACTAACAATCATGTGCCCTTGTCAAATTATACTAGACCATAATAATAACAACTATGTGATTGGGGTATAATATGCATGATCAATGCCAACCTTATACCCTCCTAATAGCTCCAGCATGAAACTGGTGGCTATTTAGTGGGTTATGTCTATGAACTCAAACATCTCAAGCCTTTTACTCGTGAGGAGTTGTTCGGCCAGGGCTATTATACTCACTTATATGACACGATCTCCCAATACCAATAACCATGGGGTGTCATCCCTAATCTAACCTCCTCATGAACGAGTGGAGATTAGTTAGGTTCAATTTCCTCGAAGAATAAGTAGGACAGTCTTTATACAACAATGGGACAATGACTACCTTCTAATTCCAACGGTTGGCAATTTGGCTAGCTTTTAATTTTAATGGTAAGCTGCCAATACCACATAGCATGCATAAAATGTTCAACACGTATAGGCGAACTCCTGCCTCATACGATCATGCCATGCATAAAATGTTCAACACGTAGCATGCAAATTCATATTCATAAATAACATGCAACTTTAATTGATATGAATCTCATCATATCATACTTATTAATATTACAAACATAATCATGCTCAACACAAGTCTCAATTCACAATTTTCCTTTTTCACAGGCACCCTTATACACTTTAATATCTACTCATAACAACAATCATATATAACATATATTTCTTACAAATGTCATTCACATTAATTTCATCATATTATATAAATTTATTCATATTGCCACAACTTGCATCAAATACAGTTTTACAATATATCAAGGTATTATTACAAAAAAGAGAATATTAGACGATTTTTTTTTGCCTATATTGAACCATCCAATATGACACCATCATATATTAATAAAACAAATATTGGACATTTATTACAACCAATAAAACATATATTATAATATTGGATGGGTCGAAGGCTCATCCAATATATTATCTGAATAGGTGATGTATAGCCAAAAAAATTTATCCAAAAAATGAAAAATTCAAACACATATTAGACAGTTTTAAAATAACTGTCTAATATATGTTATTAGACGGTTGCTTATTGAACCGTCCAATATTCTAATTTATTGGATGGTTAAAATTATAACCGTCTAATAAGACCTGTCATATATACCCATTTCTGTAGTAGTGAGGTTTTCAAATAAGTCTTTTCACATATAATCAATTAATCAAGCAAATGCGCAAACTAAATTTTTTCCAGTTACCTCAAACTTTTGAGAGGTCAAGGGTTACCCCTCACTCATAACTTGCTTTCTGAGCTAAATTCAAGCTCACCAGTGTGTTATGATGTTAGTCTACAATTACATTAACATCCATTACCAATAATCATCAAAATCACTACTTCTAACATCTGATTTCATACTTTAGTAATGAAATTTCTCAACTATAAGATCAACCTTGCATCCAATGAATTTATTAACTCCTATTAACTTTATTTAGCTCTGAACAACTTAAATAATTACTAATATAACATCTAACAAACCAAAATCATCATCAATGTCACAAATTACTCACTTCCAACTCTCAAATTTAAACACTTTAATCATCCAAAACTCTTAACTCTTGAGTTTAATCACCATATTAGATTTATTAATTCCCATTAGCACCAACTAACACTAACACAATCCTTAATCAACATCAATGGCAATTACTACCTCAACCACAACCATTTATGGCATTTTAAGGCATAATTTCATCCATAATTGAGAGTCCACTCTCATGGATGCATAAAACTACTATATCTAGGCTTAGATAACTCAAACAACTCTCATTAGTCTCCTTTAGATAATAGATTCGAACCCATAGCCCTAGGTCCAAAAATCATCATCTCCTAACCTCAATTCTTACTACTAAAACATGTAAAGGGAACAAAAGTAAATAAGGAAGGCATACCTAGGTGAAATTGAGCTCTAATCACCTCCAAAATTTTTAAAAGTTTATGCCCTAGTAAAGCAATTACTTTCTCTATTGCCCTCCCTATGTTTCTAGCCTTCTCTTCCTATTTTAGACCTTTTTTTTGTGTTTTAAAAAAATGATTCTGAAATTATGCTAGCATAATGCATTAGGCCAAAATCCAATTTTTTCTCTACAATTTGAAATTGAATAACCTAATTCACTTTTGAACCTCATCCAAAAAGATAAATCCAAACTTAATAGCTGTCTCTAACTATCGTCAAACCATTTATACTTAAATTTACATATTTACCCTTCATTAGCTTAATTAATTAAGGGAATAATTTTTGGATATTACACGTTGCACTAGTTGACCAAATAAAAATAATTAAATTTAAGTAATGATAGTATAGTTCATATAAGTATAACCATAATATGTGACATGTGGTAAGGAAGAAAATGAGCTACTACTTATGAAAAGCTTTTGTATTTGGCTAAAAAAGTCTTCAATAAGGAAGTCATTGTTCACTACATATCATAACTCAAAAAAAAGTTCATAAACAAATCATACATTTTTAGCTTGGAGATTTTGGAAAATCTCATAAAAGACCACATTGGTGGTAGTTGTCTAGGCTTGTTTATCAGTGTCATGAATCAATATTCTCAAGCCATCTATGCTTCTGACTCTAGAAAGTGCAACATCTAATTGGCCATGTGTGAAAACTAGTCTTGGCAAATAAAGACCAATGTTCTATAATGATTGTCCTTGACTTTTCTTTATGGTTATTACAAAAGAAAGAATGATTAGGATGGTCTTCTTTATATGCAAAAAGGCTATCTACTTTCGAAAGGATTTGTATTCATCCTGTGTATAAGAACCTTTTGATTTGGGCTTGAGCCATTTACTGTCATTGCTTTAATTACACAATGCCAAGTTTTATGATTCATAATCTTGTACCATTACATAATCTTAACGCTTGGTCAACATTCTTGAGAAGCATTACTGGTGCACCAATCTTGAGTATAAGTTTATAAGGAGGTAGACCAAAACTATTAATTGTGTTGAGGAACTCAGTAGTGTAAAGATCCTTGAATGAGTCACCATCTTGTGATGATTTGCAAAGATAATCATAACTAAAATATTCTTCTAGTTCACCGGGTAAAATAACATATATGAATTCATTTATTTAGTAAATGCACTCAAAAGTTGGTTTAAGGATAGCCTAATCATTGAAGCATGCTATGTCGAATAAATTATCTAATAAGTCAGGGTATGTAGATAAGACAATTACAACTAAAGGATTATTGTATGAAGTAATCAATATCTCTGATAGAATTTCAATACTACAATGCCATCATCTAATTCTCTAACCTTGCGATCTCCAAGATCTAGTAACCATTGTGAGAATTTCTCTACTTTTTCACAATCTGAAGAGGATGAAGATGATGTTAGTTGTATGTTCTTTGTCAATTTGTATATTTTGCAATAAGTCCACAAGTATGAAGAACTTATGGATGCAAAAAGTCACTTTTTCTAAAACATTTGAGCACTCAAGCGCTCAAATCAATCCCTTACTCTCATTAGACCATACTAGGTCTTGAACTAAGTCTAAAAGGATCTAATATACTTAATTAACCATAATTAATCACAATCATACTCATATATTGAAATTTGACCCCTCCATGGCCAATTTTCACAATTCACTAACTTGACATACTATGCTATTTCTCGACATAACTTAGCCCACTCAGCTATTTCTCAACTCATACATATACAATCATATTCACAATACAATCTTAACCCTAAAATTACTTATTTCATCATAATTTGTTTTTTGGCTTAAGATTCACCAACCCATACAACCAATTCTACACAAACATACTCAAATCAAAGCCCCTTTTGTCTCAAACAACACATATATACATAATCAGGCTTGATTTCACAAAAAACTCAATTCAATACATGCATGCAACCTATGGCAACTCGTATACACTTATATATACAATCTTTTAGTTCAATTCATTACATAACCTCATAGTACACTGCTTCATAACTCAAGCCGGTCCAGACTCTCTTCCCTTAGCCTAATCACTTCCTGATCTTGTAAACATGTAATTATGGAGGTGAGATAAAAATCTCAGTAACAAAATAACTCACTCCTATTGACTATCACATACAACAATATGAAAGTAAACATAATATATCATTAAAACCTCATAAAGTAGTATTTACATCACGTATCACATTTCATTTTCAACTTTTCATCAACCCTAAAGGATTCCATGTTATCTTAAGATATTTCATCATATCACATAAAATACTAGCATGATCTCTACCAACCAAACCTCCAAATCACTTCGACATTAAACATAGGCTCATTCAGACTAATGTACACTTTCATTAGTCATAAGCTCACCTACAGTGGTAGAATCACCCAGCTAAAGATGTTCTAATGCATAATATGGACTATGGTCTCCCCCAATACATATAATGGGGAATCGTTGATTCCAACCCATATCATAAAGAGACTAAGGAGTCTTTCATCTCTAACACCATACCTTAATAGGCACTAAGGAGATCTTCTCCAACACCGCACCTTTTAAGGTACTAAGAAGAATTGTTTCCAACACCGCACCCTAACAAGGTATTAAGGAAACCCTGCCATATGGTTTTTATCATCTCTAATTACTCTCAGATAAACTCCTACCACTCAAATCATGCTTTCTTAAATCCTTTAAGGTTTCCTTTTATCATTTAACACTTTTTTATACATAACATATAATACTTTTCATTACAAAACACATTTTCCTACTTATTTCAATCAAAATCCATTTCGCACACAACAATCACTCAATGCTATAAAACATGCTTAATTGAAAACCATTTCATGCATTACATAGTATACTAACATACAGTTACAATAAATAGTCAAACAAAAAAAGTTATTCGATTACCTTAACCCTTCTGTTACTAGAAAAGTTACCCGTGGGTTTCCACTATCATACAAGCTTATCTCAAGCTTCCTTTCCCTACTCACATGTCCAATATGCCAATCTGAACACATTTGGCACATTTTAGTCATTTGGTCATTTTGACCAAAAACTCATTTTTTTACTATTTAGGGCTATATTCATCCATAAATACTCTTTTCTATTTATCCATTCTATGTCCATAACTACCTAATTACTACTTTACATCACCTCAACTGGTCTTATTTCACTTAAGATAGATTTTTGCCCTAACTTTCTCTCTCTAAAGGCTAAAATTGAGCCTTCGAGTTTAAAGCTCTACCGTTCAACTCTAAACTGGTCACAAAGCTCTAATTTAACTTTCGAGAACCTTTTTATTACTATTAGGAAAGAATTAAACCCCTAAATTCCACCAATTCAATTTTCCTATAACTCATTTTTAGAGAAATTTATGTAGAATGAAAGGTAAGAGTTATACATAGCTTACCTGATAAGTTACCGATCCGAATCACCTTCTGTCACTTCAAAATGACTTAACCTAGCTCCTAAGCTCTTCTCCTCTCTCTCTCTCTCTCTCATGTTTCTCAAACTCTCTCCTCTAAAATTTCTAAAATTTTACGACTTATGAAGGTAAATTCTGGTCCATGCACTGTGGTGCACGTAGCATAAGCTACAGCGTATGGCACAGTGAGATTTATTCTCACCATGCACACTTGCTTTGACCCGAAACGCACTCGTATCACCTATATCTATTCAAAAAACACACAAACAAGTCAAAATACTAATTAATCATATGAATCTCTAATCGCACTTTAATTTCCACTTCACCCTTGATTAACCTCTAAACTTAGGATTAAGAAATTCAGAATGTTACAAATATACAAGCAAGTTTCACAATACAATCCACTTTCTCATATATACATACATTTATACATCCTAGTTAGCAACTAAACTCTATCAACACATTATACATTCATTTTTACTCAAAGTAGTCATACCACTATCACTTGAGGCTGCTCTTTCCTTACTTCCTTTCCCAACCTTCTCAAGCTCTCTTCACCTGTGTTTAAAATTAACGAAGTGAGACATTCATCCCAGTAACTTGAAGGTAACTCCAATTATTGGTTAGTAAGCAAAATTGTAAACAAGCAATAAAGTAGCATGTGTAATGATAAAAGCAATAACATATGTATATACAGGAATTCACTCTCATCAATCTCGTAATGCTCATGCAATGCATTCTTAGTTTTCCCTGGCAGAGTAAACTCTACACCCGAACCAGGCCATCCAGTCACAAGGAATAGAGCCTACCATACCATGCTCAAACCAAGTCATTTTCATATGGGTAGTCTCTTAGGTCTGTCATGGCAGAGCCAAGCTCTACGCTCTAGATCATCAGGACTTCCTAGCCTTATACAGAGTAGGATCACAGCCCTCTACCCTAGTCTAGGGTAACCTCATAGATCATTCAATATCTTAGGTCTGTCATGGCAAAGTCAAGCTTTACGCTCTGGATCATCAAGATTTCTTCTCTTAGGTCCAACTTGGCAGAATTAAGCTCTACACTCTGGATCATCAAGACTTCCTGGACCTCCTCATGGTAGGGCTATGTTTTTCCCTACCATAGTCTAGGGTATATCTTGTAAATGTGATGCATGTTAGTGCACGTGTCATTTCTCAAATTCATTTCAATCAATTCTCATGCACCCACATGCATATACTTTCATAATGTTGCTACTCTATCAGTTCACAATATAATGCACGTAGTTATATCAAAATACTTGCAAACAATTTCATAAACAAACAAGTAAAAGGGTTACTCCAGTTACTTTTAACCCTTGCTACTAAGGTTACCAATTACACTAAGCTTTTAGGGTCACAGATTTTCACGAGCAACTTCATAGGTGCTCAATCTACATAACATAGTGCCCCTCAATCAATTTTTAACACATTTTATAGGCATTAATTCAGCTAAATCAAATCCCTTAACATATAAAATAGTTCAATTGAATCCTTTTGAATTCACTTATCCATTATTCATAGTTATTAGCCCTATTAGCTACTTAAACAACTATAACAGCTTCCTAACACATTCATCCATCCAAAATATTACTATCAACCAAATTTTTAGGTTATTTTGAGCCTAAATACTCAAAGTTCAACCATTAAACTCCATACTAGTCACCAAATCTTAGTTCTGTATTCGATATCCCATTTTAACCCTTTCTTTTAGATTACAAAACTTTATAATCTCATGATTCAATTTCTCAACTGATGAAATTCAATGAAAAAAGGGTAGAATTGAAGCTTAGGATTGTGTGATACTTACCTAGCAAGTTATTAATTGAAGTAGACACCTGAGCTCTAGATAATGCTTGCCCTAATAGAGCTGAACATCTCCACCCCTCTAGATGGGTTTTTTACACTTTCACTTCTGATTTCACGAGTCGTTCATGTCAGCTTTAAGTGATTCCTGGACAGTGCACCACAGTGCATGCAACTTTTGCCGTGGCACATGGCATAGTGAGAAAATTCTCACTTGTGCTCGTGCATTCTATCCTAGATTGTCTTTCTACTCTTCAATCCTATCAATGTAATACCCAAACAACATAAAACATCAACTCAACATTCAAACCACAAATAATTCACTAATTACTAATTTACCCTTGATTAGCAACTAGTTCTTAAGATTGAAATTCAAGATGTTACATTTTGCATTGAAATTATTAATATCAATTCAATGTAGTCAACATTAAAATCACTATATGATGTTTAAAGAGATTTACCTAAACCATTGCTTTCAACCACACTAGCCAGAAAAGTACATTTTAGGTCTTCATTTGGATTGGCATCATCAGAAGATGACTTATCTAAATATAAAAGTGTTATCATTTGATTTGGTTAATTTTATAAAAGAAGATTTGCGTATGTTGAGATTAACTCAAACCTAAATATTTTGAACTTTGAAAATTAAATTCAACCATATCATTTGTCTTCATCCTAGTTGATATTTGTTCTACTTTATAAGAGGACAACTCTGTTATTTTTTCCAAGGAATAATCCATGGCAGAATTTCATGCTACATAAAAGGTAGTTTCAAGCAATCAATACTAGTGCTGGAAAAATTTTGTACTGATTTATTTGCTTGAGTATTTTTATGGCATGTATGGCTTTTGAATTCCATCATTATGAATGGCAATAGGATTGTCTACATCTCTTTCCATATCTATAATGAAATTGGGGTGAAAGTATATTAACATGTATAGTTGGAATAAGAAACATCTATGGAGAGGCATTAATGGTTAAACTTGGCTCTTTGACTGTTCTCTATATGCTAGCAATTCCAAGTCACTATTTGAATAATGTGCACCTACATTACTAATCCCTTCTGATTATACCATATGCCAAATAGAAAAACAAAAAAACCAAAACAAAGATGTAATTTTCTTGATGTGTGAAGAATGGGACTACATTTAGTGAATTATCAAAATAATATATGAGATACACTACACAAAAAAATGTACTAAACTATCATCACCACAATCTAAATTCATTAAAACTTGTGCCATGACCATAATCTAATAAACAAATGTTGAAATGGATAGCATATAGGTTACCCATGTACACTCTTTTACTATAAGTTTCTTTTGTTATTTCAATACATCACACATGAAAATCTACACAAAAATTGGTAACTGGAGTCGATTTTTCTATTGACCAAAAGTGCCAATTATAGCAATTAAGCATCTAAATATGATCACTTCTCTTACTCAAACCCATCTTCACCTTTTATACCAAATCAAAATTCCATACAAGCATTAACACACTCATTTCCAAATCTCCCCCATTTTCCTCTCTCTAAATTCAATTAATTTGAGCCTATAACTTTAAAGCTTTATCATTTAGACCCAAAACAGTTGCAAAAGCTCTAGTTTAACCCTAGAGAATCTTTATATTACTATAAGGCAAGAAATTAACTCCTTAAGACTTCCAAATTTAATTTCTCACTAGTTTAAACTAAGAGAAAATAATATAGAATCAGAGGTTAAGGTAGTACAAGACTTACCCGATAAGTAATAGGTTAGAAATGTCATCCTTGCTCTTGAAAATGGTTGCCTTAGTAGAGCTCTTTCTCCTTCTCCCTCCTTTTCTTCTTTTTCCTATTTTCCTCTCTGTTTTTCACAAGTAAGACACGTCTTTATCCTCCATATTTATGCACCATGCGCTGCGGCGCATCCATTACTAGCCACAATGCATGCCATAGCGAGAAAACTCCTTACCATGCTTACACACTCTGCTTCGCAATGTCATTATTACATTCTAATATGCCCATATAACATCTCAAAAGGTCAAAATAACACTCCACCATCTAAAACCATAATCTCATCTTAATTTACAAATTCACCCCTTAATTAGCATTAATGCAAGAATAAAAAATTCAAGATATTACATAAAGCACTTGTAATGCATTCAAAAACTACACTGCTAGATAACAACCTTTATATTTGAATATGTTTATTTACTCAACTGAATATGGTGGAGTAGAAATGAATATGAAATGATCACTTGAGTACCCATCTAATAGATAGAACAATAATTTTGAAGGATGTACCTTGTGCTTGAGTATTCTGCAATTGAGAAAAGGAATTGAAATCACCATTAGAGCCTAAGGTTTCAAAAGTACAGAATCTAGCACTTCTTTTGTTGAACATTGGCTTTAAGTTTGATTTATAGTGCAGTTGATGCACATTCCTCCCTACTGAGTAAATGATAGATAAGTGAAAAGGCTGGTCATTACTTCTTAACAATGAGCTATGGAGGGAGAACAATACATTTGACATGAGCATTGCCAAACTTCTTTGATGAGTTAATTGCTACATTAGTTATGTCTTGAAGAGCATTTGTCCTTGCCTGTTTTGTATGACATAGAGATTTATTGTTTGAGAAGATCTGAGAAGGATTTTTATTTAGCATATTCTTTACTTCAGGTTCTTGTGTGCCATTGTCTTCGAATATAGGTGATTCAAACATGAAATTCAACTTTGTATTAAAGTTTTATCTTCAGGTATAAAGTTCTTAATTCAGAAACTACTAAACTGGTGATTTGGATTAGTGAATGTACAATATGAATTTTTAACCAACTGTTGGATTTGAGTTCAACAAATCCATCTTGACTTCCTTAGCTAAGTTCTTGATTCTAAAATAATTAAAGAGGAGATTTGAATTAGTTGATGTGGAAATTGATCCTAGTCTGAAACACTATATTTTGGTTCAAAATATCCAAGAAGGTACATGTCAAAGAGGTGAAGGTTGGAAGGGATTTTTAGAAATCTATAATAGGCTGCATGTATTAAGTAGATGACATTGGCTTTGAAAAGGCTCTTTTTATGCAGCCTAGTATCTCTTCTTATTAGCTTGTAAAAGTAGAGAAGTGACATGACTCTAGAGATGTTTCCTGTTTGTTCATAGGCTAACCATCAAAATTTTACACTCCAACATTTTGACACTAATAAATGTGCCTAGTCTAGGTGAAATACACTAACGCTCACTTAGTTGAATCTCAAAACATTTAATGAAGTATGTAGGAAGCAGTTAAAGTTTGGCTAATATGACATGTAGCTAACTAATAGTAACAATGTTACCAAATTTCAAATCTATTGATTGTGTGTATTAGTGTTAACTGCTTGTTATTAATTTGTTTTATACCAATGCAACAATATCAATGCTGTTACTGTTAATCTATTTCCTTCTTTCTCTTTTAATTTGTTTAGATAATGACAAAATATTTCTTGTGTAGTTGGCTGTCAATTACATAGATCATGTCCTTATGATGCTTCTTGTTGATATGAATTGCATAAGAACAGAGGCATTTGAAGAGTAACTTCAATAGCAAGTATTTGCATAAGCTTCATTGGTATCTCTATTCTTAAAGGTAGAAAACACTATTTTAAACCAGAATAGGCACAAGTGTTGAAACTAATCGTAGAAAACATCCTCAATTGAAACATGACAATTTATATATCTCTTCAACAACAACAAAAAAATCCTCCATTATACAAGCTGAAAAGAGCAAAAATCTTGCAAAGTAGAAACTACTTGAAAATAAATCCATGGATCGCATAATTCCATGAAAGAGAAATCCCCCATTTCTTAAATAGGTGGGATGTAGCCTATAACCTGTCATCATTAACAAATTGACAGTGGTATGAATAAATAGAAAAAAAAAGTATGCTGTAGGGGACTATTTTTTCATGCTTTGCTGTGTAAATTTGAGGAATTGGTTGGATCTAAAAATTATTAGCTCACATACCATCATTAACTTAATGTAGTTATTGAATATGACAAACTAAACCCAAAATTTTTGTCTTCATTTATTCGACATTAAGTTCACCAAGGTGGCAGAGTATTATTTAATTCACCAAGGTGGTAGAATATTATTTTGTCACAAAAAAGTGAGATTTAATTCATTTCATGCCATTACTATTTGCTTGAAAATATTATTTGCTGTTAAATATTTGGCTTAATGAGAATTGCATCAATTTAATGTAGCCATAATAGGTTACTCAAATATTCATGTGTTACTCATATATTTCAGAACTTATTTACTGTCATTTGTTTCTCAAATATTTGTTGTCATTAGTTATTGTTATCTTGATTTTTGATTTGTTACTGAATATTTGTTTATCAATTCCATTTCATTTCTAGTGTGTTACTTAAATACTTGCTACCATAGATTATTTCTACTTTGAGTTATAATTGTATCAATTTATTTCATAAATTTAATTATAAATATGTTCCAAATAATAATTCCAATCTTGATTTGACCATGTGAATATCATTTGCTATCACGTTATTGCTAGGTTGGTTTTAATTTTTTTTTTTAAGGTGTCATGCACTTTAAGAAGTTAATTAACATTTAGAGCTTCATAACTAATAGTTTCTATTTTAGATGATTACTTGTGCATTGATGAACATATTTTGTTCCAGTTTGAATTTTACTATCTTTTTGGTTGCATTTTAGATAATACCAAAAGGAAATAAAATAAAAAATTTAAACTTTGTATTTTAAAAGAGAGTTCACTATAGGCCATGGAAGATTGCTAATATTTAACTCAGTAAGGAATTTTAATTTTGCAACAACAATATGACAATATAACACACATGCAAAAGTTGAGAACTTGTGAATTTGCCCTTTATAAAGATAAAGATAAAAAGACTAAGTGATATAAACCTTCTACATCTGCACTTGAAATTCTTATAACTTGCAGAGTTCAACACAACATAATTAACTTAGTACGATGTTCTTTTAAATTTTAAAGCAAGTCTTCACCTTCTCCTATTTTTTGTATTGCATTTCTTGGAAATATGCAAAATTGGTAGAAGAAAAGTAATGACATCCTGGACTGATGACAAACATTGAAATAAATGCCATTAGTAATTAATAATTCATTACATATCAAAGTTCTTGGCCAAAACAAATAAAACTTAAACAACAACATAAAAGTTGTTTTAATCATAATAGCTAGAAAGGTATGATGCTAAGTGAACACCATGCACAACAATAGTAGAAAACCATAGAAACAATAAAAAGGACATCAATCCTTTGCTTCAAGATCTTACAAAGCTCAATGTTTTTCTTGCTTAATTATCTTGATAAGCTTGGAGTTAAGCATGGCATGACTGGATGGTTAGGGTTGGGAATGAATTTGCTAAACTTCTACACTCTTTCAGAGAGTGCTCCTTCTTTCCTCTTGGCAATGGAGGAGGATACAACTAGATATAGTCATTTCATCAAGACCAATGTCCTAAGACATTATTGGTTCAACTTTGGAAAGAGATAAACCTATGGTTGTTTCATCATGATTGTTCTTAGACTCTATAGCTATTAGAACCATCTACAATAATCAGAGACATACAAAGGTACTCCAAAATCAGTCACTACATAACAAAAATTTTTAGTAAAGAATAATTGATATAAAATATCAACTCTTATTTCACAATATCTCATTCACTCCATCTTTAACTATAGTACCCTCTAAGATCATGATAGCCAAACTTGAACTGCTACCCTCCTAGAATGTAAAAAATTTTAAATGCATGACATAAAATAATTTAGTACAAGATGCTGGTTATTGAATATACTTCTAAACAATAATTAGTATGAATAGTTTCACCTCTATCGAAGCCTCTTTAAATAGCTCAAGAAGGTCTTAACATCTTGCATATTGAACCACACACTAATGCTAGAGTTAGGATGTTCAATGTTGTAGCTTGTACCCTTTAGCTTGAGCAATACTTTCCTCCCAACCAATTGTTCAAGCTCATTTGGGAAGGCATAAGAATGATTTTCCTAGCATTAAAGCATAAGTTAGACAATATGTAGTTAAATTTTGACATAGATATTAACAATTGAGTTCTAAGAGATTACTATATACAACTACTGTTTTATCTTAGAAGCAGTCTTAAGAGTGAACTCATACGCATGCTTGTCAAAAAAGACAATAGAGGTGTTTCCAAATTCATCAAACACGGCATAGTGTCTTTTGAGCCTAATAGGACAGTTTTCCATAAACATGTAATGAGTAAAGACTAAAATGTGAACTACAAACCAAAAAAAGAAAGGAAAAGTTAGTAGATTTACTTAAATTTAATTTGGGTTATATCATCAAGGCATGAAGGGAAAACCATAATTCCTTTTGAATTGGACTTGTGTTTGGTTCCACATCTAATGCAGCCCTCATATGTCCACCTTAGGTTAGTCTCCAATTTCTTTATTACACACTTAATAATAAATGAATCACCCTAAGAATAATAAAAAATTGAGACATGCACGATAAAATGACAGTTTATGCTAGACTATTCACATAGGTTTATGACCTCACCAGTTTCATTTTCTCAATTTTAGAAATCAATTCTTCTTAGTAGATCTCAACATGGGGTTTGTAGAGAGTTAGATAGTTTGAATTGGAACAACTTGGCTTAAGCAAAAGTTGTTTGGAGAGGACTTTTCCTTAGCACTAAGGAAAAAAAAAGAGTTAATGGAAACACTGGAATATGGCAAATATTTTAAGAAATGATGAGAGGGTTAAAAAAATGGTGCATCTAAACAATTTGGTTTATTGGTCACATTTTGACAAACTTATCAACCAAATCTATAACTTCCTTAATATTTAGATTCCACCATACTTTTGTTGCATTAAAGGATGAACCAATCTAAACCTCCTCTACATAGAAAATAATATATTGGTTTGTCATGTCAAAAAAACAAAGGCAAAAGTGTCTTAAAAATTCCTTACTGTTGTCTATAGTAACTTGGTAGAACTAAATGACAAACACTAATGGAAACTTTTCATTGTTAATGTAGCAATAATAGGTACTTGAAACATACTCTCCAATAAGCATGTAGACAAGACTCGTGCCACTACAAAACGAATAAGTGAGGAATAGCTTCTCAAGCCATAGAGAATAAATGACATGCATAGTTCAAAAAATTTATCTTACTTTTTATCTACTAATATGAAAGTGAGCTTGTTCTGGAATTGATTTTTAGTCCTGTACTCTTCAAGATTCCTTATGGACTTCATCACTTCAATAATGTCTGTATAAAGGTAGAGAAGTGTGGAGGAGAAAGTAATGTCATATTTAAAAATAATATCATAGAAATGAAGGCTGAAAAGAAGAGAACTCTTAGGCACACATGTAATGTCATTTTGATAAAGAAATTACCGAAAAACATGGTTTAAACAAATTACCAATCAAGTATTTAAGTGAAATCTTCTACTTAAGGCAAACATTAATAAGCATAAAAGAGAAGGAATTCAATAGTATGTTTGCTTTATCTTCATCTATAAAAGCGTTTGCATTAAAAATGATCTTGTAAGCATGATTTGTTGCTTTTTACTAGTTATTTTCTGCTACATTGAAATTAGCTATGAATATAATACTTCCCTTAATAGGCCTATCTCTGAAATATTCTAGAAGAGGCTTTTGTGTAATACTTGCTTGTATCCTCTCACCTTGACATATTGAAAATCATATGAGTATGATATGCTCAATATGTAACTAAGCAAAGGGCATGATCTACTAATCTTGAAATTTTGGAATCAACAACTTGAAATAGTTAGAAAGCGTAATACCTCCTCGTCAATGAGAAGCATGTTGACACAAAATATCTCTAAAGGCTTGTTTTTAAGAGTAATGTTCCATTTCCTCATAACCCTTACAATAATGGTCCATGTCTCCCTAGAAGCATAAAGTTCTCTGATCAAATGCCCTCTTCTTGGTTCTATTCTAATAGTTGAAGAGGACATGGTTGGACAGTGAAGAAGCAAATACTTTTTGGTTTGAAAGTATGTGATGGTGATACAAAATGAAATTAGTTGAAGGGGAATAAATAGAGGCATGTAGAAGGACATATTAGCAAGTTTACATTAGATGCTGCATAAATTCAGTTTGTTGGGAAGCAAAAAAGAAACCACTTACAGCAACTTCTCATATGAGCTATGTGTGTGTACAATGGAATTGAACTCGTTATAAAAGGTACATACAGTGAGTGATGACTAAAAGACTAACAGTAAAATACAAGTATGTAATAGTAAGTAACTCCTGGATAATGCATGTAACATAAATATATTACATGTCATATTATATAAGAAAAAAAGACAATCTGTAGCATTAATAGTACATTGTATAATGCTCCATGTGTCCTACCACACCCAGTCATCAAAGGAACATGTCCAATCATACTTAATAAATAAACCTTTATTAATAGATTGCCACACACAAACTATGCAAAGCTCATCCTGGATATTGTTATCCATCATCAAAACATATTATAAATCTATAGAAAAGTGACTCATAAAAGCATAGTTTTTTTAGCATGATTAAAAATGCTTCAAGACTACCAAAACCAACATCTAAATAGATCCAGACTGTATTAAAGAAAAATATCTTTGGAATGTGTATGTATATTAATTAAATCCTCATAAAGTTTAGAAGATAGATGTATTATTGGTGGTAGGAAAAAAATAATAGTGACTAGTGAAGCTATGAAAAACAACCCTCTGCTTATATTTTACTTAATTATAATTTTAGTTCTTCCACTACAAAGCCATTATTATTTTTTAATGTAATTAATTACATAATTTAACTTTCAAGTCATAGCAAATAAATTAATAGGTTTACATGATCAACAACAATTAGTACTATTGATGTTAAATTAGAATGCTATTAGATGAGAAAAATGGAGATTGGAGAATTCTCATTTTGTCTCAACCTTATTTTGGAGATTGGAGAATGTTGTTAAATGAGAAAAATGGACTATAGTTCCCAAACTCTGATAGTATTACCATTTTTTAATATTTCAAACATTAGTAAAGGTTGTGGAACATTGTACTTCTTCTAATGATTCATAACACTTAATTGGTTAAATCGTCAAAAGGAACTTCATATCACCAATACATTTACCCAAAAAATAACTTGTTACATTGAAGGTAACCAGACATAACTAACAAAAAGGAAAAAAAGAAAATAAACTCTTAACTGCAAATGCTTCAGTGTCTATCCCAAAAAATAAAAGCACAACCAAAAACAACTTCTCATACATTGGTCACATTTTATAAGACTAACCTCTTGAAGGGACTGATAAGATCAACATCTAGATCAAACCAAATCTTGGTTGCATTGGCCTAACTGGAGAGAAATGTTACATTTACAAGAGAAATACAAAAAATGAGGAATCGTTAGGGATATGGGAGAATCAATAAGGATGAGTAAATACGTGACATTAAAAATTTAGCAATTATGATCTCCATGAAAGTCCATCATTGCATACTGAATCAACACCATTTGAGAAATCTTGTTGACCAAACCACAAAATTGATCCTATGTTTATTGTGTAGGATCACCTTTAAGAAGACAAGAGATTGCATTCCCACTAGATGAAAAAAAAGGAATAAGTGATAATATGATGTATAAGTTCAAAAGATGGAATACATGCTTAAAAATTAACTTAACTATTCATCTTCAATGACAAAATACAATTGGACAGTGTGCACACACGCTACATTAACCACCTTAAGAGGCCAAATGTGAATGAGGACACCATACACATTTGCAACATTAAAATAGAAAATAAACCATAGAAAAAATAGGTTCTCACATTGTACATGAATCCTTCTTATTATGAGGTACTTAGATCATGTTAAGATAAATATAACAATAAAAAAAACACTTACCCATAGCCAACAAATCTAGACCCTAATGTTTATGAATATCGAGGATAGATCTCAACCTCCAGCTATGGTTTGGAAGTTCTATATCTACCTCATCTACCTCTATGTTAATGTAAAGCTTAATGTGGTAGTTGGTGTTGATATGGACTTCGGATGTATTAACATTGAAATACCTCACATAATAACACTTTCCCTTAGTTATTAGTGGTAAAAAGATCAATAACAGGGCCAGTTATAGCTGAGGCAAGCATCCTTGATCCCTTCTGAATAATTAAAAAAAATCATTTTGCTAGTTTAAAAGGCATGAAATGGTAAATAGTAAAGGAAGGATAGCATATATTCCAATATTTCAACATAAATACATATGTGGCCACCTACAAATACCATATCAATAGACACAAACCTTTTTGAGAAGCCAACGTCAAGCTCTAACTAGCCAAAGTTTGTGCATGGAATGACTCGATCAGTTCTCACCAAGATCTTCCAATTTCAAGATAGAGGAGAGACATCCATCAGTATTTTATACTCCATATTCATTCATACCACTAAACCTGAACAAAAAGTAAAAGAACTCCAAAGAAGGAGAAGATAATGGTATCAAGCAAAGGAAAACTAATCATGGTATAAATAGAAATGAAAAGCTAGGTTAGAACTACCCTATTAACTCCTCAATAACTTGAAAGGACTTGAATAAGTTGTAGAAATGAATGCAAGAAGTATTTAAAGTTACTCCTATAACTGGTGGCAGCGTCGAGTTGAAAACAGGGTAAAGGGAAATTAGAAGACTATACCCTTCCTCTCTTCCATTGAAATGACATGAGTGGGTCCAGAAGTAATTATAGAAAGAGAAATAAATGAACACATCACTTACTATCTACTCAGAAGCAAAACACTATATGCATGTAGTGCTCAAACTAGCACAAAGGGTTAGCAGAGAAAATAGATCTGGTCAAGTATGAACGAGAGATTGGGCGATTGAACAATTGAGCTTGCGAAAGATAGTAGCTGAGAGAATGAGAGATTAAAGGATCAAGCTTCAAAGATAAGTACGGCTCCAGTTGTCATGAAATGAAGTGTTAAAGAGTTCTAGTCATTATCTAATATGCAATGGTGTTAGCCTACAAAAGACATCTGGAAATCTTCTCCCAAATCAACTCATTAATTAAAAATCTCCTTGAATCATGCATTGATGACGTGAAGTTGACATTGTAGCTAAAGTTGAGTACTATTCATGGAGCTGATGAATAATGTTTATATTCTGTTGATATAGCTAATGAACATGAGTGTGCCATAGTAGAAACCTCACAACACAAGAACAAGAAGAAGAAACTAGTTCTTATTAAGTAGTAATAGAAAAAGAAAACTCACAATTTGGCCCACTAAATTGTGCCACAATATCAACAAAACATTCATGTAGCTCATATATCTAGTATAAACATGGCTTTAAGCTGAGATTAGAGTTGCTGGTGGGATTGTTACCATTGTTGAGAGGATCTATTACACTACCACCATAATCTAAATGTTGACCATGAACTAATCAATTGTTACTAGCTAGACTTGAATAAGGAATAGTCTTTGGTTGATAAATCTGTTATTTATCTGATAGCAGTTGAATCAAAGTCAACAGAATGAGCTATGGGAAATTAACAAAAATTTCACATAACCATAAACATAAACTTACAAGTGCAGCCTAAAGAAGCAACATTTTGAAGAGTTATCTAAAATTTTCTAGGTTCAAAAATGCATACTTCTTGGAATGTTAGCAAATATGTCATTGAGTTATTCATTAAACTTGGAATTCAAAGCATCATTATAACCTAAAGAATAACACAAATGACTCACGCACCAATTTAACTTGATTTTTGTGAAAAGAAAAAATACCAAAAAAACCAAGAGTTCCCCTTTAGAGAGGATGACTGTAACATCTTAATTTTTAGATAAGAAAGAAATTGTGGAATTTAGGTTTTATTGAGGATAAAAAATGATAATAATAAGAATTTATATTATTTAAGGTTAATCAAAAATAATTATATAGTTAGGCATTTAATAGTGAATTAAAAATTTAGGTTTAAAATTACATAAGAAATGATCAATTAAGATATAATTTTAAGATCTAGAATATAGAAATAATTTTTGTGTGTGTGTGAGAGAGAGTAACTAAAAAAAGGAGGTAGAAGAAACCAAAAAAAAAAGGAGATAAAGCTTGTTTTTAGGTCCCACATCGGTTAGATGTGGAAACAAAAAGTGCCCCTCATGTATGAAAGAGAAGGACACACATTACTTGAGGCAAAAAGAAGGCATTGAGCAATTTGTGAAAATTACAACTAATGACCCAAAGATTTAAATAATTAAATTCAAATATATAGTTTTTTAATAATATAATTGTGGGACCCACAATTCTATTTTTATATTATTGGGAGAATGACAATTAAGGACCTGCTAAGAACATTAATCCCAATTACGGAATGTGAAATTTTGAAATCCGAGTTAAGGACCATGGTCCTTAATTGTGATAAAAAATGAAATTTGTGAGGTGGGATTCACTAACGCGACTTGGAAATTCACTAACCCAACTTGAGAAAATTATTAACTTATATTGTGAAAACATGAAACCCCACTTGGAAATGGAATGTTTAACAAAAAGTGTCACTTGGGAATTCACTAACTAGACTTAAAAAAATTTCTAACGTATATTTTGAAAAAATGAAACCCCACTTGAGAATCATTAATAAAAAGTGACTTATCCAAATTGGTGTTTTTTATTAAACAATCAATTCCCAAGTGAAGTTTCATGTTTTCACAATATACGTTAGAAATTTTTCCAAGTCTAGTTAGTGAATTCCCAAGTGGCGCTTTTTTAAACATTTCATTTCCAAGTGGGGTTTCATATTTTCACAATATACGTTACAAATTTTCTCAAATTGGGTTAGTGAATTCCCAAGTGGCAATAATGAATCTCACCTCACAAATTTCATTTTTTTATCACAATTAAGGACCATGGTCCTTAACTCAGATTTCAAAATTTCACGGTCCGTAATTGGGATTAATGTTCTTAGCAGGTCCTTAATTGTCATTCTCCCTTAAAAATTTGTTTTTGTTTATCATGATGAGATATTATTATTCAGTTTTATTCTTGTTTGGATATTTAAATGATGTATGACTTGTCAGGGTATTTTAATATATGATATTATTGGGAATTTTTACCTCGTTAATCATTACCACGTGGTAAGCCCTCATTAGACCCAATGAGTGGTGTGTAGCTTAGTTTAACTCACTTTTAGCTGGGTGTTTTGGCGTCCAAGCATGGTGAAAGGAGGATATAAGGTGTAGTCATGCAATTAAATACTTGTTTAGTTTGTTTGAAAATATTGTTCGGTTAAATATTTTTGTGTGCCCACTTAGCAATCGCATGATTAGTTACATCCATATGCATCATGACATATTAATTTTTGGTTACTGAGACTTTTAAGTCTCATTCCCCATGGTTAATAGTTTTACAGGAGTGAGTTCGGCCGAGAAAGCACCAAAGGCATAACTTTGGTGTATAAGACACCATTTTTTTTACGTTGCCTCTTATTTTGAATCATGTAATGTATTTAGTACCAACTTAGGACATATCTTATTTTGTGGAGCATATAGACTCTAATCCTTTTTATTAACTACATTTGTATGACTAAGAGGATCATGTTTGTCCCTCTTGATTCATGAACTAATTTGAATATCATGTCATGAGGATCCTGTCTGTCCCTCATGGTTCTAATTACTTTTTGGCTCATATAACAATAATTAAAAAAATTATATTTAGGAATTGTTTGGGATTTTGCCACCTTAAGATAGGATTTTACACCAAATGCTGATTTAAAAATTATTATTTTCTTTAATATGAAATGTTTTACATTGTTTTCCATTAGATAAAATTTTATTTTCAATTACCATGGTAAAGCTTATTCATTATGTTAAATTCTTTCTACTATGATAGGCTATTTATAAAATATTTTATTTATATGATAAACTCTACCATGGTAAGGGTTCGATGATGTAAAAATGATTTATTAAACTAATAATTTATGAAAAATCAGTTTGAAAATTTTAGGGTGTTACAATGACAATGCACAAGCGTGAATAAGACTATGATTAAAAGTGGACTAGGGGTGAATGGAACTAAGGAGGTGGCTAATGGTGAGGTAAATGATGGTGGAGACATGGATATTCGAGGGTCGCCAATGATCAAAGTGAAGGATGAGAGGTGAGTATGCATATGGGTGTGAGGGAATGGCTCAAGAGTTTGAGAGGCTTAGGGCTTAGGAATTTTAAAGGAGCATGGCAGAAGGTATTGTTTTGTAGAGAGTTCAAGGCAAATTAAGTGCAATGGCATGAATGGTGGTGAAGGTAATTTTGAGAGTGATCAACGATGATGGAATGGAAATGGAAACGGAGGAAGGCGATGGATTGGAGATGCAAGGGCACTGGAAATCATCTCCAATTTACTGTATTGGTTTCTGCTAATAAAAAAGGGCATTTTGGTTCATTCTCCTCATCATTTTTTTTGAATGAAGTAATAAGTTTGGTCCTTCAAAAATATTTGATCCTTGGGACTAATTTGCTTTTTAACGTGGTCTTTTTTACCAATTTTCCCTAGATTCTTTATCTTTATTGTAACATCCTAAAAAATTTTAAGACTCAAATTTATTTAAAAAAAATAAACAAAAAATAAAATAAAATATCTATAATTAAATTAAAATTTAGAATAATTTAATAGAGGCCCAGAGTTTGAATTTTACTAAGCAAAAGTTTGGTTTTATTTGATTTTTAACTATGAGAAAAATTACCAAAGTTGACCCGGGCTTTTGTGCAATAATAAAAAATGTTGGGCCCTTTCTTGTAATTTTTTCCAAAGTTTTTTACCAGCATTTTAAGGAGCAAACTGATGCAGAAACGCAGAGAAAATGAGAAAGGAAGCAAACGCACAAACGGGAGAGAGAGAGAGAGGAAGAAGAGAAGAGAAAGGGAGGGAGTTAGGCTTGGATCTAGGAGTCTTTGCGACCGTTGCGAGCTCGGCTACACGATAGGTAAACTCCCTACTTCAATCCTCTTCTCTTTCTCTTGATTTTCTTCAATTTTTGGAAGAGGAAATTTTTGGATTTTGATCCCAAAGGCTTTATTCTTGTAAGCTTTTGTTTCTTTGGATTCTAGGGAGCATGTTTTGAGTTTCTATATAATGATCTAATGTTTTGAGTGAATAATTGGATGAAAAGAGGTGTTTTGGGCACAAAATAAACCTTGAGAAATTGGGTTTTTGCTCCTCAATGGTTTAAGCCTATTGATTTAGTTATAATTTTGCTATTTGAGCCCAATAAGATTCAAATTAAGGTTTGGTTTTCATTATAAGGGCTAATGGTGAAAGTTGGTGGCACTAAGTAAAGGTTTTTAATTGATTAAAAAAATTATATAAATTGAAAATTAGCCTAGTGATGGCTAATAAATGGTTTTGGTGGTTAAGTGATACTATGTGAATGGTTGGTTTAATATATGGACCATTAGGGTGGATTATGACTCATTGACCTAAGTTGTGTGGTATAAGTTATAGTCTTCATTAATACTATTTGTCATGATAAGTGATGTGGATCACTTATATGTTGTAGAAAATTGTTGGTGGAACTTATTGAGAAGTAAGGAACAAGCTGAGCCCTATTTTGTACAAGGGGAACCCTTTTAGTACCAAAGGGTTGAGGTAACAGGGGAATTTATATTTCTTATTACTTTGTTTTAGCTATTTTTGAATAAATATTACTAGTTATCATGCATTACATGTTTTAAAAGATTAAATGTGCTTTATAAGGGGTTATGGGGTACTACTTTGATTATAGTGCAAATATGTTTTCTAATTGTTTAATAACAATGTTTTTATGGAAATGAGATTTATAAATATTATACTACTTTAGAGTGTTGAATGGTCAATACTCAGGAAAGGTAGACAAGAGTAAAAGGCATGATCTCGGTGGGAGTTCACCAATGAGAAGGTGTGGATTTTTGATATTCTATGGCACACTGTCAGTACTCAGTGTTGTCTTACGTATTGTGGGCTCAGTGCACTAAAGTGGTTAGTGTATTGAGTGTTCGACACCTCTCAGTGGGGGAGGGAATCCGACATATGAAGTGTGAGGTTGAGTGCCTAGGCCAAGGTAGCCCTCACATGGAGAGTAAGTCGGGCTGGCTCTGGGAGGGAGTTAGCTTTGACTGCTCAGGATTCACGTCGAAGGGGCATAGGCGGTTCGGTGGATTAGATCATGCCTTAGATTATGTTTTGTGCCTGTGGAGGTACAAGTAGGTATAAGGTTTACCTGCGAGTTAAAGAGTGCCAGGGGGCATTCTGTTGGTCATGAAAGGCCATACCGGCCTAGGTCATGCATTCATGCATTTTAAATGGCTAAATTATATACTATGTTGAATTTATTATTCATTTATTTAATTATGGCTTACTTTGTAATAATCAATATAGATTTCACTGTTACTGAGACTGTGGTTGTCTCACCCCTTTCTTTTCAATATTCTAGGTCCAGGCGAAGGATCCAGTGGTGGACGGGGAAAAGAGCAAAGCTAGGGGTTTGCTTGTGATTTGTAAAGAACTGCAACCCCTTTCTTTTGAGCAAATATATTGTAATGTATTTAAGATTAGGGTGCCAGTAGGATATGATTATGTGTGTGTGTGTGAATATGTGTGGATTGTGTGCTTGTGTATGAATTTTTGTCTGTTTGCAGACTTGTGGCTAGGAAACTTGGTTATGGTGTGTGGTTTTGATGGATTTACTTAGTAGACCAAGTTTCTATTACAAGCAGATCTTTATTTTGATATATATGTGATTTTATAAGCAAATGCAAAGTGGTTGCATTGCAAATGGTGTGCTATGGGAAAACATACAGCTTGGATAGAGAGAGTGGGTGCGTGGGCCCCACAAGGAGCTCTGAGCCAAGTGAAAATGTTTAGCATATGTATTTATATAAATACATGGTATTTGGATTGATTTGTGACCACTCTTGTATGATTTGTGCATTTTGGGGGTTTAGGGTCCATTTTAGGAAATGGCACCCGGGTGGTCAAATTTTGATGTATGGGAGTTTTCCATCATTTGAATGTTCTATCAAGTGTTTTTAATCTTATTTGATGTGTCCAAAGTGTTTCCACAGGTTTGTGACCATTAGGATGGGATTTGGACAATTTTGAAAATGGTTTTTACCAAAAAGCTGCACTTTTGCATCCGGGTGTCCAAATCTTAATCCGACCGTTGGATTTCTCTAAAATTTGGGTCACAAGTAAAACCTTTTATAAGCTTCGTGTGGGCTTTGGAATCAAGTCGATCGGATATCGGACAGAGAAACGACGCACTCCGGAATTTGGTCTGAAGGTGCTGTCATGACAGCATTAAATTGCTGTCATGACAGCTACAGTGTTGATTTTGTAACCTGCACAAAATTCAATCCGTCCGTTGGATCTTTTCAAAATTTAGTATGCTAATAGTATTCTTTAAAAGTGACATGTGGGCTTTGGAATCACTCTGATCGGAAGTCAGATGATGAAATGGTGCACTCCGAAAGTTGGTCCGGAAGTGCTGTCATGACAGCTTTTTAGCTGTCATGACAGCAAAAATAGTCAATCTTTTAACATGTCTAATTTTTAATCCGACCGTTGGATCTTTTTGAAATTTGGTACACTTATAGTACCCTTTGAATGTGACGTGTGAGCTTTAAAATCACTTCAACCGGAGGTCGAATGACGGAACACCGCCTCCTGGAAGTTGGCCCAGGAGGGCTGTCATGACAGCATCTTTTTATTCCATTTTCGTCTAACTTGCTTCCGTGCGCTATAGGTAGAACCTATAATTATTTTTAAGGTTTTAAATGATTTATTTCTTAAGTTGGTTAGAGGATCAACTACTTAACCACACTTAGTTTGTTTGAATTATGTGATTTTTGGATAACACTCAAGGCAAGTGTTACATTTATACTTTTAAATATTTATTTATATTTTTACTTTCATGAAAATCTTTTTTTTATGTTGTTTTAATATGCCTTTAAAGCGTGTTTAGTAACCAATTTTTTTAATTTAAATATGTTTTCATATGCTTAGGGTGGTTCATTTTTAATTTATCTAAAAAAATTGCATACATGTTAGGATCAAGAACTATTATACTCGATTATTTTATACTTGTGTATCATGATATTTCATAAAAAACAAAAATATTTCATAAAATACCATTTATGATATATAAAGTTAAAATATATATTAAATTATCATATCCAGTTCGGCCACGACTCGATCATGGTCAAATCATTGACTCTTAAATCAAAACTTCATCCAATTCAATGGATAGTCTAGATTTTAAAACCTTCATTACTAGAGACCAACCCCCGCCTAAAAAATTATCTAAGTAATGTTTTCCCCCTTTTTTTTTGTGACAAAATATTTTTTTTTCTCAAGATTTTTTTTCTTTTAAGTATAGGATAAAGCAAGGAGAAAAGACAACTCAATTCAAGCATCTTTTTGGGAAAATAATTCAAAATCCAAAAGCTCACATAATTCAAAGATCATAAATCTAAATTTATAATGTTAAAACCGCAACAAAATTTAATAATAGAAATACCTCAACCATGAGACTATTGGTTTCTATTTTCAAAAATTGTTTTTTTTTTTTTAAAAAAAGCTCATTTAGACAAGTATTTTGGATTAAATTTTTTGAAACTATAATCATTTTTTGTTTTCAGGAAATATCTTATATAAAATTGTTTTTATTTTATTTTTTTATCCTCAAAATATTTGATAATTGAAAAATATAATTAGCTTGACCAATTTTTAATATAAATCACCCTCATTAAACATATGCAACCATAACTATCAGCCTATTTTTTAATCTTAAATATGCTCTTAAATTAATATAATTCAACATATTTTTATTTTATTTATTTTTGAAAAATAATTTAAAAGCTGTATTGTAAAACAGTTTTTTTAAAAGAATTTCATTATGGTATAATGCAAAATATGATTGAAATTTTCATTTTAAAAATAACAGGATTAAAATTAGATGATTAAAAAGTATTTTATAAAATTAAAATATTAGGAAAAACATAACTTTTACTCCTTACATTCCACTTGCGTTTTGCTATTAGTCTCTGTATTCTTTTTTAGTATTTTAGGTCTCTCTATAAACAAAGTGTAAGAACCTTGGATAGGCATATAACATAGAAAAAGAAAAATATAAGGACCTAAAAAACTGGAAAAAAAGTGCAAAAATCTATAACAAAATGTGAACAAAGTACAGGGACCACAATTATGTTTTTCCAAAATATTAAATTAAAAATTTATGTAAAATTACTGGACTAAAATTTCACTTTCATCTTGTATTTAATGATTGTGAGCCAACCCTTCGCTGGAACGCGAACTAAACAAATAAGGTAGGGAGAGAGAGTCACAGCCACAAACATTAATAAACAGAAAAGATCAGGTTATGTCGTCGAAAGAGACGAACATGCTTGACAAAAAGGTAAAGAGGCTGATAGCCACAAACAGGAATAAACAGATAAGGTAAGGAAATGTCGTCAAAAGAGGCGAGCATGCTTGTTGCCATCAGCGGAGTCTTTCTTTCCTAAGATAGACAGCAAAACATTCAGCAGCTAGCAAAATATATATATAGCTTCGTCTTCAACTATGGAAGCAACCAACAAGCACGTAGTTGTCAAGACCCACCTAGATGGTGAACCAAAAGAGTCTCATCATTTTGAGCTCAAAACTCGTACCATTCCTCTCTCACTCAACCCTGGTTCTGATGATATCCTTATTAAGAATCTCTACGTCTCCGTTGACCCATATCTTCTAAACCGCATGAAGAGCTTCAGCCCCACTCATAAACTTGTAAGCCCTGTAACACTTGGTGAGGTACGTATAAATATCTCTCAAATCTTGTGCGTACTCCTGTCATAGATCATATGAACTATTGATTATTGTCCTATGTTATATTGGTGATCGAGTCTGCTTATGGCAGGCTGTTGAAGCTAACGGTATTGGAAAGGTTTCGGCTGCTGGGAATCCCAAGTTTGAGAAGGATGATTTGGTTTTGGGAAAGCTCACTTGGCCACAGTACAGTTTGGTTAAAGAAGGAAGCATAATGCAAAAATTGGAGTCCCCTGAGTTTCCACTCACTCACTATCTTGGAGTTCTAGGTAATAGCCTGTCCATGCTTCTTAATTAATCACTACAATCCAAAATATAAACATTTTTTAACAATAATTTGCATGCTAATAAAATTTTTATTCTCATAAAAATATACATTGTTTTCTTTTTTACTCTTAGTTCTAAGTTATGATGAGTGAGAAGGAGGTCGTAAATTCACAAACTCAAAAATTTAGGTTGATAAATATAAAGATAAAATGAAAAAGAAAAATTTTACAAATACTAAATTGTTTATATTTTAGATCAATATTAGTTAGGAAAAATATTTATATTTTAGATTGGAGGGAGTACTAATCCTTAGATCAGTGGAGGAACCAGTAGGAAGGGGGAATGACCCGCCAAATTCACATAAGAAATCACCAACATGAACAAAAAATTTCATTTCAAAAATTTCTCCTAATAGTGTCTAGCTAAGAATTTTCAATTCCACACAACTTATATAAATCTTGTTACAAATAAACACTACTAAAATATATATCTTTTATATGGAAGTTATTGTTGCTAATATATAACAGTTTTTAAGTGTTATATATTATGAAAAAAAATTATATAACTGTTTTTAACCATTATATAGTTAGCATCTATATAACGGTTACTTAAAAAATAACCGTTATATAATTTGTTCCAGTTATCAGTACTGCCAAATCCTTTTCAATAATCTATAGTCTATAATACAATTAATGATTATTTGACTTCTTTGCTTTATCGTTTTTCTGTTCTTTGATTTATGACAGGATTTAGTGGAGTATCAGCATATGCTGGCTTTTTTTTATGTGTGTAAGCCCCAGGAGGGAGAAAACGTATTCGTATCAGCAGCATCTGGATCAGCCGGAAGTTTAGTAGGTCAATATGCAAAAATTATGGGTGGTTATGTTGTGGGTTCTGCCGGGAGTCCCAAAAAGGTTTAGTATAATTAATTAATTTCCTTTAAATTTATTGACCCTGACTTTGATTTACTCCCTCTGCTAAAAAATATAAGTATTTTTTTTTCAAGATAATATTGATCCAAAATATAAACCAATGGTATTTGTAATAAAATTTCCATTTTACCCCTAGTATTTTTTTTTTATAAGCTACCCCTGGCATTTACTAACCTAAATTTTTGTATCTTTGAATTTGTGACCTTTTTCTCATTCATTATAAATTGAAACTAAAAGTAAAAAAGGAAAATAATAAATATTTTCATGGGAATAAGAATTTTATTAGTATGTAAATTATTGCTAAAAGCTCCTTATATTTTGGATTGGAGGGAGTACTTTTCAGGTTAAAGTAAACCAAAATATACATGAAATTTTGTTATAGGTGGCATTACTCAAAGACAAGCTAGGGTTTGGTGATGCATTTGACTACAAGGAAGAAAGAGATTTAAAATGGGAAAATGACAATCAAGTCCCAAAGGACCAATTTATACCAGTTAAATCCCAAATAATTTTAAAAGGTCAATGAAGTCCCCAAGTCCTTAAGTGGTATTTTGATATAATAAAAAAAGACAAAAATACCCTTATTTGGCTAGTGAATTTGAGCTTGCTCGTTCTTTTCTCTACCCTATCGATCTCTTGCAACCAAGTAGAAAAGAGTTGTCTGTTCTTTCCTTGCCCTACCGTCAACAACATACATCGGTGATCGTTCTCTTTTCTGCCCTAAGCGACCACTTGCAACCGAGTAGAGGAAAGCTGTTCATCTCTTCTTTGCCATAACTACTAGCGACGAACACCAATAATCAAGTGAATAAGGAAGCTATTCGTCTCTTCTTTGTCTTCTCTCTGTTGTAAGTCTATATGATTGACTAGACATTGTGAGCTGGTGCTTCTCATCTTTATTGTTTAGGGCAAAGATTTTGCTCTTCCATTTTGTGTGCTATTCCTCTCAATTATATTTCCTTTTTTATCGATTCTGCCTGCATAATTTCTAGTATGTTTGCTTTGTTTCTTTATTTCACAGTTGTTTTATTGCCCGTTCTTTCACATAATGTTTGCCCTGCTTTGCTTGTTTACTTAGTTATTACATTGTTGTTTACTTTAAATATATTGCTTGTTTACTTATTTATTTTTTGTCACAGGAGCCTTGCTTATTGTCACATATATGAACATATAACAAGTCTGTGCTTGAGTGGGAAATTGTAGTCAGTTTACATTACAAGGTTAGTGGCTGAAAGTTGTCAAACAATTCATCTTTGATGCTTTGTATATTTTTTTCCTAATTTTTGTAATATTTAGTGCTTAATACTTAGAGGATCATATCTGGTTGTTTAATGTTCTATATCATAATTTAGATTTAATGTTTGGTTCTCTATTTTAGTGAAAATACCACTAAGTCAATTATTGGCTTCTAATTAACAAACATGAAATGTGATGCATGTATTGGCAATTAATAAGGAAATTAACAAGTAAAAGTAGTTCGTTAGAGAAGGCGACAGATGCAAGAAAACATAAGAGTCAACCAATTAGATAGATAGCTAGCTAGTTAGTTACTTTAAGTAGTTAAGATCCTAACTCACAATTGTAACCTCCAAGTATCCTTGTTGAATATAACTAAGGGAAACATACTTAAGGAAGACGGTTATTGAGGGAAAGATAGAGGGAAGTTGCTAAGTGAATAAAGAATTGGCAGGTTAAACACATTGCCAAAAGTTTGAATTCTCTAAGCACCAAAAGATCTCTTCAATTTTACTAAAATTAGGTTGGGGAATAGTTGTGCTAAAATAATAGGTTCAAAAAATCAAACATTTATAGATAGTCATAGCTCTTTTTCCCTTCTCAGTAAAATATAGGCAGTCAATTGATCAGGAAGATAATTCATATCCCATTAACAATAGGGACATAGAATAGTAAGAGGAGGTTTTTTTTATAAATTTTAAGAGAGCTATAGAATATAAAAAATATCAAGGACATAAAAATAATTAGGCACATATTTATATCATGTTAGATTCCAAAATTGAAGTCATTATAGGTCCTGGTGCTACTGCATTTACACCAATGTTATCTTTTGCCCATTCCATTACCAAGTTCTTTGTGACTTGGTTCATAGCCCCAGAATGAAACTATGTAGATTAGTTACCTTTGCTTTTGATTTTTGATACATATGCTGCGAGTTTGAAGCATAACATGATGTAGATAATGCATTAATTTAAAACATAAAGTGTTTGAAGCTAGCTTGAAGTATTGTATCATATCTAACATAAATGATGAAATACACGACTTTGTTTTTTGAAATATGGATATTTCTCAGCTTTCTGTGTCAATTTTCTCAAGCTTACCTTGATATATATATTATAGTCAAGTGTGACGAGGGATAGCAAAAATACCTTTAGATGCTGCGTAGGCAGACAAGAAAGGTAGAGCTTTCACACCAGAAATAGAGGAGATAAAAATTATGTTACCATATCCTGTTGCTATTCAGGTTACAAAATTGTTACTTGTATTAAATTTACTGCCAATACCAGCTAAACTGGCAATACTATTGATGTTATAGAAAAGAACAAAACTTAGTCATAAGTAACTCAACTGCAGGTTCTAAAACTCTTGAATCCTCTAGTCTAATCATGACCTTATGAATGGTGGGAGTGTCAGTATTGAGGATTTTCATTACATATCACCTTATGAATGGTGCCCTTCAAGTACTTCTAGAAGTCAAAAAACTGAATTTAGGTCATTAATGGATTGGATTGCAAATAGATTCTAGAAAAACCAAGATAATTTCTTTCTTAAGCATAAATTTTCAAAAGGTACCTTTGGTAATCACAATGGCCTAATGTTTTCAAAAATGACCACTATTAATCTGTTAAAATGAAGGAAAATTTAGTGGTCTTATAGAAGCTAATGGTTCAATTCGAGAAAGTTAGGAAAAATTATCAAATGCTAAATAAAAAAAAATATAGAATCATGGCTTCATTAGATGGACGAGGCAAGGAATTAGCATCTTGTATATGTGATCCACAATCTTTTAATTTTTTTTCTTTCAATTATCAATGTGAAACTTAAACTTTCTTTATGTTTTTTTCAAGAACAACTGAGATAGTTTATGGTGGATGTGGTATGGTGGTTGGTAAATCACACAAGAAATGAAGTGAGAAATGAAATTTTTGCCTTATTTCAGCAGCTAACCGACCAAAGAGGGCAGGAAAGAAGTCTAGATAAATTTTTAATCTGTGACCTATTTTGATCATTAATCTTTGATGGGTGTGATGCATTTGCCTCGCTAAAGATCCTGCTCCTCATCAACGTTCACCATTCTAATTTTATAGAAATTGCCTCTTCTTTAATTTTTTTCCCTTGAGTGTCTTAGCTAAAGGTGGACTATGTAGTTTGGACAAATGAGGACATGCTCAATTGAATTTGAAGCTGTAACTAAATTTTAGGGCTTATAAGAATATTTTTATCAGCAAATTGTAGGGCTTATAAAAATAGAATTTTTGGCCGCAAAATTGAGTCAGCCTTTGTGGGATATGCTTGATTAATTTTGTATCCAAAACATGTTATTTGATTAGAACTTGGTCACATGCATGCATTTTAGCTAACTAAATTATGATTTTGTGTGAACAAGATTGCTAACACCTCCATTCGAATTTTATATAGCAGATACTAATTAATACTTATAGTTTTCAACAAATTAAAATAACGTGTATTTCCTCCCAATTGAAACAACTAGGCTGCTACTTATATTACTTTGATCATATGATGATACAATTTAATGTAACAAATGAATCATGGAATTTTCTAATTTCATTATTATTTTAGGACAAGTGAAGTGATATAAAACACTCTTTGTGACTATCAATCAAACTAAACAAGCAACCAAATCAATTATATATAGCCAATATCGCAACTGTTTTGTCAAAATTTTGGGTGGGGTAACTATTGAATTCTTAAAAAAGTTATTGTTCTAGGATAAAGCTCCAATAATTTGCAATTGAGACACTAAATTTTGTAACTTCATTAGGAAAATTTTGCAATTGGTACTCAAAAATTTGGATCGAAGAACTATTAAATTCCTATAAGTGTTAAATATTTTACGACATAACTCCAGTAATTTGCAACTGAGACACCAATTTTTGCAACTTCCTTAGGAAAATTTTGCAACTAGTACTCGAAATTTTAGATCGAAGAACTATTAAATTCATACAAAAGTTATTCTTTTAGGATAATGTTCTAGTAATTTGCAACTAAGACACCAAATTTTGCAACTTCCTTAGGAACAATTTGCTACTGGTACTCGAAATTTTGGATCGAAGAACTATTAAATTTTAATAAGAGCTATTTTGTTAGGACAATGTTCTAATATTTTGCAACTGAGACACCAAATTTTGCAACTTCCTTAGGAACAATTTGCAATTAGTACTCAATATTTTGGATCGAAGAACTATTAAATTCCTAAAAGAGTTATTCTTTTAGGATAACGTTTCAGTAATTTGTAATTGGGACACCAAATTTTGCAACTTCCTTAGGAACAATTTGCAACTGGTATTCAAATTTGGGATCGAAGAACTATTAAATTCCTACAAAAGTTATTCTTTTAGGACAACGTTCCAGTAATCTGCAACTGAGATACCAAATTTTGCAACTTTTTAGGAACAATTTGCAACTGGCATTTAAAATTTTGAATCGAAGAACTATTAAATTCCTACAAAATTTATTCTTTTAGGATAATGTTCTAATATTTTGCAACTGAGATACCAAAATTTACAACTTCTTTAGGAACAATTTGCAATTGGTACTCAAAATTTTGGATCGAAGAACTATTAAATTTGTAGAAGAGTTAAATTTTTTAGGACAACGTTCTAGTATTTTGCACATATTAGCTGTCCACATACACAAAAGCATGAATTTGGATTTATAAACGAGGGGTTGCTATGTACCAAAAAAATTTCCTAATAATATTAATATATATCTACATAAATCTATATATGTCAATGAAATCCAAGTTGATCTAATCTCATATTATAGAAACATCGACTTGGATTTACAAAAAAAAGGGGCTGCTATATGGCAAAAAATACCCCTAAAACTACCCATATGTGTATGTCACCCAAATCTTTTCACTTTATTGCATTTAGCTCAGGCAATGGTGTTGGGATACTTTGTATTGCACATGGTAGAACTTCAAGATCTTGTGTAGCATGTGAATTCCTAGCTGAACATTCTGCTCTGCATTTCCATTCAAATCATATTTATTACTACCATTTATATTCATATTAGCATAATATTAATCATGCAACTATTAAAAAAACTTATCCGTCAATTGAATCTTTTATTGCCTTTGTACTTTGCTGTATCTTCTCAATGATGTACACATGAGCAAAATTATCATTCAATTTCATTAATTGATTTATTCCTTCATCATCTTTAAGGTCTAAAAGAGCATTACAATCAAACTTCACTGTGTACTTCAACTCTATTCCATTTAAATCACAATTCAAGCATGATGAAATCAACATAACAAGTCTTTCAAGAGACATTCCTTCTCTAATCATTCTTCCATTACAACTCCTCCCATTATAATGCATTTTTCCATGCATATCTTTTACAATATTTCCACCAAAATGAAAATAACAAAAAATTTTCTTTAAACAACTACTTTTCATCGTACCCAATAATATCAACCTATAATAAACAAAATAAAATGTAACAATATATCACTTACAAACAAGTTACTTTTAACATAAGTGGTTTTTGCATCAGTAAGACAGTGACAACGTTCCATCTTAAAATATAGACATTTGATGATAAATTCTTACACTTTCAATTGCAAAATGTCGAATCTTCATGTCAAATCTTTAGAGACGTGAAATAAAAAAAACTTTCATGTTCAATTGCAAAAAAATGTTTCATCTTTTTCCTTACGAGAGCCATTTTGCAAGAAATCAGACCTTAATGGAGTCAACTTTTTTGTTTAAATGAAAGGATTTGCCAAAAAAAACCTATCTAAACGCACCAGCCAAACAAACTCAGCAGAGAATAAGAGCTTCTTTGAGTCAATAATTAAGGCAACTCCACCTCTTCCAAGCACAACTCTGTTTTAGGAATGAGAATTCTTCAATGTGCAGCTCCAACTTATGAGTCCCAAAATTAGCAAATAACATGCAGCTCTCATTAATAGCGAGAAAAAGAAAAATCAAGAGGGAAATGCTGGAGCTGATAAATGTACATGTTATATTTAATCATAGGAGCATTTTCATCACTTCAATCAGAACTTTGATTTGTAAAAAATAGCATGGGACTTCATTGGCCTTTTAGAATTACTTGGGACTTAATTGGTATAAAATTAATCTTTTAGGACTTGATTGTCATTTTTCCATTTAAAATCCACTCTCAAAATTAAAGGTTAGTCCTATATATATTGTTTGCAAATGACGGCATCAAAATTAATCTCAAACTTATGAGATATGTTATGTTATGATTATCAATATATTTATTTATTCCTATTTATAAATTAGTTTCAGCATGTTTTAGTGAAACAAAGAAAATATTTTAAATATTATTAACTCTGTTTAATAATTTTCCACTTCTATCCCCTAAATAGGCAAAAAAAATATTTGCTAATTTTTTTAGCATTTAATAAAGATAGAAGGGTAAAAATTAATATAAAAAATAGTGAAGTGCCCTGTAAATAAAACTAAAATTAATTCTCTCTTTTCTCTGTAAATAGAACGAGAGAAATAAAAATGTTTTAGGGATTGGTAGATGGTAATGTACGTTCAGTTCATACGTCATGTTGTATAGCTCATTGGGCCTCCCACCTAATGATCAATAAATATATGTAATATATATTACATTGAGATTTTTAAGCAACATGGTCTGTAAAGATAGTTGGATTACTCATTAAAAAATATACAAAGATGACACATGCAATAAAAAATACCAAATTCAATAATCTGTATGCGGATACTTTCATGCATTTGCATTCCAAAAGTTAAAAAATGCAAAAAAGTGACGCAAAAGAATGAGGGAAAATTTATTGATCTTTGCACCTAGCTAGCTATTATATATCTATATTCTCTTCATCTATTGTTGAGTGCATTATATGAAATTATACATAGAGGATCTATATTAAAATTCATTATATATTCCGTTATATGATTGATTTAACTAAGGTAAAAGGTAAAAATAACCATGGACATTTTTTTCAGCAATAGCCAGTATTCTTAACAAAAGTGCGAGAATAACATGAAGTTGTTTTAGTGGGTTTATCCATACCAAAAGTTTCTGTAATTTTTTAGTTAATTGACAGTTAAAGTTAATGTCAATAGAAAAACTGCCACAATTTTAAATGTTTAGATAAAAAATGTACCAAAAATGAGTTTAAGAACTAAATTACCATTTTATGCAATCGTCCCATATGCTTTGTGCCTATAGTTTAAGGACTAAATTATCATTTTATGCATGGTAATATCACATTCAGATTTTCAAATTAATAGTTTTATATGAAAAGATAGCTAGATTAACTTATAATTATTAATATACAAGTATGCGATGTCTTGCAACATAATATGAAAAAAAAATCAAAGTGAATCCTCTCTACATCTGTATATTGATATATTTAGAGAGTGATAAATGAATATGGTTGCATCTTGCATGTAAGGTCTAAATCCCATTATTCCATTTTTATATTCCTCTTAACTCTCGAGTCTCCCCTGCCTCTCTCATATTGTGTGAAATTCACATCTTATCTTATCTTATCTTTGACTTTCATTTTTTATAGAAAACTAGCTAAGATCTTTTGGATGACATTAATTGTGCTTGCATTAAATGTGATCTAGCTAGCTAGTTAGAACTTTCAGGTACTTTCTCAACGGAATCGACATATATATTTCGACAATGTAGGAGGAGACATGATAGAGGCAGCTGTTGCCAACATGAATGCGTTTGGAAGAGTGGGTGCTTGTGGTGTAATCTCAGAGTATACTGATGCTGCAAAGAGAGTTGCACCAAACATGTTGGACGTTGTGTACAAGAGAATCAGCATTAAAGGATTTATGGTTAACGACTATGTGAGCATTTTTGCAGATTTCGTTTCAAAAACTTCGGATCTTCTTCGTTCAGGGAAGTTGCAGACACTTGAAGACATCTCTTTTGGCGTGGAGAGCATCCCTTCTTCTTTCGTTGGACTATTCAAAGGAGATAATATTGGCAAGAACATTGTCAAGATAGCAGATGATGACGAATGATCGACGTTGAGGATAGAAATTGCAGATTCAGGGGCTAGTTTTATTTTGTTTCCATTCTTTCATATTTAAAACTATTTTGTAAACCACTTTTTTATCATTTTTTTTCAAAATAAAACAAAAGAACAATATGTTAGATCAAGTTAATTTAAGAACAATATTATAATATAAAAAAATAAAGAAATGTTGGTGATCGGTAATGATTAATTTGGTAGTGACATATGATAATCATTGATCATGATAGTGGTTGCCAACCAAAGGGGCATAGTGGTGACTGGCATTAGTTGACTATGATGGCTTGACAATTGGCGGTTAATAGTGGTAGTCAATAATAATAACTAATAGTAATGGCCAATTATGACTATTTGTGGTAGCTAATGGTGATTACAACTAATAGTGGTTAGTAGGCAGCAATTGTTGGTGACATTGGTGATAGCAACCGGTGATAATGAGTGGCAACTAATAATAGTGACAAATGGCAACGATCCACATGCATGTCGATGATGCCATGTCATCGACAACCTCACAACATGTGTGTGCCATATGTCACCCACTTCTGTCATGTTATATATTTGTTACATTTATGCCAATATTAAGACTTGAATCCTTGATCTTACACCATTGAAGCCCTAATGCCTACTTTTTTTTGGTTGAATTAAAATGTACTTGCAGTCATTATTTGAAAAATTATATATATGTTATTCAACTACACACATACATTCAATAATATATTATTAAAAAAATACAAATTTATGTTATTTTATTTTCAATTATTAATATAGTAAAATGATATATATATATATATATATATTTATATGACTATTTATATTATATTTTTTAATAAAATATTATTTTTGTTAGGAAAATGAACTTGGTATGAAACAAATTTTAAATAATTTTCTGATATATCTATAGCCAATTTTTAAATTTTATTTTTTATTTTTCAAATAACAATAATTAACTATATAATTTACTTATGAATGACTTTTATTTATTGTTGTTGCTAAAAGTCACCTCCAAAAATTATTTATTTTTGTGTAAATGAGTAAATTACCTTTTGAGCTCTAGGATTAGTAGTACCATAAACTCTGAACTCATTTATTATGCAAATTATTTTTTAAATTTTTGAAAATAGTACAATCTAACCCTTGTTACTAATAATACTTAAAGGGTTAAGATGTATTTTTACCCTTGAACTTCTCCTCAAGGAGTTGTTTTACCCATGTATTGGTAAATGAGGCAATTTTACCCTTGAACTATTTTTTGAAGAGCGTTAGGCACCCTGTAGAAAGAGTTTTTTCCTCCTAAAAAAATAATTTAAGGATAAAATTGCCCCACTTATCAGTGTAGGGGTAAAATTGTTCCTTGATGAAAAGTTTGGGGATAAAATTGCATCTTAACTAAAAAGTTAATTTTAACCATTGTTTAACCAGAAATGACAAAAAAGGACTGCAAAAATTACATAAAAGGACCAATAAATTTTTTTGGTCATTTTATGTATTTTTTTGGGTTCTTGTTTGAAATTTTTTGGTCATTTTCTATCATCTTTTGGTCAAATAAAATCAAAGTTAACTTTTGTTAATCACAAGGACAAGATTGCATTATTTTTAAAAGTCACAATTTGTACAATAAAAGATTTTAAGATTTATAGTGCTACTAGACTTAAAGTTTATGGGGTAATTTGTTTATTTACCCTATATTTTTGTAGTGGCAATCCTGTCCGTGGGTATAATGGTAATGGGAGATGGTGGTGTAGTATATTTTAAAAACAAGGGAGAATAACATCTAGGCCCCCCTAAAAAAATTAATCACAGAAAAGGACTAACAACAAGTCCCATTCGAGAAAAAACAAACTATGTTCTCATTTTAATAACAATCCATTTTATATTGATCCTTATTTGTTATTAATTTTCTTGAGGGGGGCTGGATGTATTTCTCCTTAAAAATAATGTTATGATAACTAGATCAATCATTTAACCAATTGAGGTGCTTATACATGGCTCAATAGTCAAATTGTGATTGAACCATAGTCGAACAAATTATGATTAAACTAATATATTTAAAACAATATAGGCTTATCTTGTCAAAAAAAATAATTATCCATAATAACAAAATTAATATTTAAGTCCAAAGAAATATAATTTATAGTAATAAAGGTAATATCTGTCAATACTCTCATCTCTTGATTCAAGATTTATATAAGATATTATGATTGTTTTCTCTACACTGTATGGCTTGATTTATAGTAAGTGGAATAACTATTGACATCTGTTGTATGGGGAAACATTATTGGAGTGAAGCCCGCTGATACAAATGCAATGGCATTGTCACAACATCATGGTCAGATAGCGATTTTGGACCAGGCAGGAGGATTTACATATGGCGTAGCTGTTAAATAGGTGGTGAAGAAACTTTTCGCTCATGCAAGGATTTGGTAGATGGCGTAGTTCTTGTCAGCCATAATTAATTTGTGCCTCAATAAAGGTGACGTCCTTGCTTGTGAAAGCTTGCAATTTGCTGCTTTTATATTGTGACGAGTTTGAGTTAATTTCCTTATGGTTTTTAAGCTTTTATTGCATGTTCTACTTTTTCCTAGAACAACTTATGTGACAAATCCATTTTACTTTTATTTGAACATAGTTCTAAATTCTTAATTAATTAGTTCTTTCTTTTTCTGGTAAAAGAATTGTGTAGATCTTATTATTCTGTTGCAAAGTGGTTGATATGATCAAGATCTTCTTCTTGATAGCTCATGTATAGGGTTATGAAGTTGGAGTTTTCATTTTTCCTAAAGGACCTTAACTTATGAGTTGACAGATATTGTCAAGTTTCTAATAGGAAGTTGGTGAGGTATCTTGCATTGCATATAAAAGCCAGAGTAACATTTGCCAAGTTGTTTGTTGCTTTTTGGGCAATCAGAAGACTATTTAATCCTTTTTGTGTGCTTTGTGTAAATGATATTTGCCAGTAAACCAGATAGAGAGATAATATGATCTGGATCTCAAAACTTGTTTATTCTGAATGATGGAGATTACAATATAAAGAGAGTTGGAGAATCTCATAACACAGCAACGTGTGTAAAGTTATAATAGAGTAACTAAGTAACCAAAGTTCTGTGACTCTTTGACCATACATGACACATAGGCATATATTTGCTAGTACACTCCCTGCTACTCCTTTGTCCTCAAAACAAGAAACAACTAATAATCATGGTCATCATCAGTAATAGACCAGAGGAACGAAGCAATGTCTTCATGCTCCATGATATAATGACCTCAGCCATTAACTATTCTTAAAATCAAAATAATTAAACTAAACATTAAAACTAAGGATCAACCACTACTACAAAAAATATCTTTGGGAGTGCTTCTTTTGAGTGCTTAGGGAAAAAGCGCTACTAACAATGGAAGCAGAATCTATCAGAGTGCTTTTTTCAAAAAGCGCTCTAGTATGGCATTATTTCATAGCGCTCCTAAATTTCAAAAATAATTTTTTTTAAAAAACCTTTTAGAAAAGATTTCACATTTACGAGTGCTCTAAAAATGAGCGCTCTGAAATTAAATATTAAACAACTAAAAAAATAAAATAAACCCTTAAAGAGTGCTCCTAAAAGTTTAACGTTTTAGAGCGCTCTATAAAAGAGCACTCAAAAATGAATTATTTAATAAATTAAAAAAAATAAAGCTAACCTTTAGGAGTGCTCTTTTTGTGAGTGCTCCCAAAGGCTCAGTCTTTTGGAGCACTCAATAAATGAGTGCTCCGAAAGGTTATTAAAAAAAAAACTTAAAAGCCCTACTTCCTTTATGTTTTTACTATCAGTAAAGAGTTGATCATTCCTAAAAATATAAGCCAAAAGCTTTGAAAGTAAATTTAGATAATGTTAATTACTTATATGCTGCTTTCATAGCTTATGTAGTATTTTATGAGAGTAAGATCCTCACATTTCACTATTGAGCAAATAGAAGATTTAATTGCACAGTGGTCAACATATTTTATTAGCTGTCTGTGGTAGTTAGTTAGATTTTAATGTTGGAAAAATACCAATAGTTTCATTTGTTAGACTTGTTAGAAATTAGATTAGCTAGTTAGGAAATTGAAATTGTTGTTTTAATTTCAAGTTCTTTTCTTGTATATAAATTTTTACATTGATATTGTTTCTGGATTAGTTTTTGACATTGGGGTTAGTCATTTTTAAAGAGACATAAAGGAGGAAATTTTAAAAATTAAATTTAAAAAAATAAATATCGCCTACAGAGTGCTCATTATATGAGGGCTCCTATAGGTGTAGCCATACAGGAGCCACACAAGAGCACTCCCGTATGTGATCATAACACTTCTGTAGGCCATTTTTAATGCTATTTTTATTACTATATATGGAAGTGCTCCTGTATTTAAGACATATTGGAGTGCTTTACAAAGTGCTCCGGTATTCCGGAGTGCTCAATACAAGATTGCTTTTAAAGCGCTCCCAAAGGGTAAAAAAATCACACCTGTAAGCTTATTTTATAATAGTGAACTTTGGCTAAAGTAATTTTAGTAATTGACTTTGAAAACATTTAGAACAATGGGATCCCAAAATTCTTTGAAAGTTAGCAATAAAATATACACAATTGGAAATACCTAAAATTAGAGTAGAAAAGATTGCAAAAACATAGGATAAGAGTTGAGCATTTGAAAGTAAGTCAAATAGGGACAAACAAGCATTTCATAAATTCTAGGTACATCCACCATAGCCAAATGCATGTCTGCCATGGCTTGTTGTAACCCTCCCTTATATCCGCCAGATATAGGAGAAGATTAACTAAATCACCACACTTAAATCACCAAACAGTAATCAAACATTTTGTTTAAAAATTTTAGACCCAAGACTCATTTTTCAAAATTATCAAAATCATATTATATCTAAATAATATACAATCGAAATAACCCATATGCATTTATAACCATCATTACATGCATCAAAAACTACAAAATCAGGTTGGAATATAGGCTAAGTGCCACGGTAAATAGTATATGCATCGTGGTATGTGGCATAGAGCCACATGTCCAAATCTCTTCTGTGTCATGCGTTGCGGCATGACACGCCATGCGTTGCGGTACACAAGTACAAATTTGCTGTTGTCATTTGACAACAGAAATGATGAACTTTCGGTGTGCGCTATTTTCATATACGATATCCAATCAGAGTGATTCAATTGCCTACATGAAGCTTAGCTCATAAGCTAACTAATGAGATAGGTTTGGATAGGATCTAATAGTCCAATTAAAATTTGGACACTAGGTGCAAAAAGTCACTTTTTTTAAGAATTTCATGCTTCCAAACACTCAAATCGATCCATTTATCTTATTAAACCATTTTAGGCCTTGAATCATGTCTAAAAAGACCTATTGCATCTAATTAATCACATTTCCTCATATATATACATACATATCAAAATTTGGCTATTCAACAGCCAATTTTCATGAATCACAACTTTTCATAATTTGTCACAATTTGGCCCACTTAGCCTTTTTTACCACAAAATCACATATATCCATATCATCACATAGTCATCACTAAGTCTTAGCCCATACCATTCATTTCACCATATATTTCCACATATGGGCTAAGATTCACATATTTACCACAATCTCAACATTTTACCACTGTACATATTCACAACATACACGTAACTAAATCTTAGCCCAAAATAATCATTTCACCACATATCCACATATATGAGCTAAGATTTACAAAAGATCACCACAAATCTCTACAATTTCTTTATTTCACTACTAAAAAATACATGCAATCCCTATGGCAACTTATTTACATAATTTCCATTAAAGATTTAGTTCATTACACAAACTCAAAGCTTTCACAGGCACAGCACCACTATTTTAGTCCAGACTCTTTTTTCTTGCCCTGATCACTACTTTATCCTATAAAAATGTAACCATAGGGGTGAAATAAAAATCTCAGTAATGAAATAATTCACTGCTATTGACTATCGCATGAAACTATATGAAAGTAAAGCATAATATATCATTAAACATAGCATACTCAGATGTTTCATTTTAAATCAGAACAACATATGTCAATTCACTTCTTTTCCAACTTATTACCCACTTTTCTAACACAGCATGATTACTACTGATCAAACCTCCAAATCACCTCAACTTGAAACTATATGCTTGCCTTAGACCAATATACACTCTCATTGGCCCTAAGCCTACCTTCAGTGGTAGAATCACCCGGCCAAAGATGTTCTATCTCACTTTCAAACTATAGTTTCCCCCAATACACACAATGGGGTGTCGTTGACTCCAACACCACACCAAATCACATCAATATTAAGGAGTCTAAATCTTTAACACTACACCTCAATAGGCACTAAGAAGATAATCTATAACACCGCACCTCAAAAGATACTAAAGAGATACAATTCTCCAACATCGCATCATGTCGGGCACTAAGGAAAATATGCCATATGGTCTTATTTCTACACCCACACGGGTGAACTCCTACCCCTATGATCATGCTTTTCAAACCAATGATATGTTCCACATTTATACATATATTCACAACACATAGTATGTGTGTGTGTGTGTAAAGTATAAAATCACTTGTTTTTACTCATTTATTTGATCAAAAGCCATTTTCATGTAACATTCACGCAATGCCGTAAATCATGCTTAGCTTAAAACAATTTCATACACTAGATAGCATACTTATACATAGTTACAATAATAGTTAAACAAAAAAAGTTATTCAGTTATCTCAACCCTTCTGTCACTAAAAAGATTACCCGTGGATTTCAATTACCACTACAGCTTGCTACAAACTTTCTTTCTTAACTTAAACGTGAAATATGCCAATCTACGCATAATTAGCACAATTTAGTCAATTAGTCCAATTGATCAAAAACACTTAATTATCAACTATGGCTATAACTAGCCATCCATTCCTTTTCATTTATCCATTTTAAGCTAGTTACCACTTGATTATCACTCTACATCACCTCAAACTATCTCATTTTAGTCTTACACTATTTCTACACTAAAATCTCATTGAATTAGGGCCAAATTAAGCCTACGGGTTCAAAGCTCTATCGTTCAACTCTAAACCAATTACAAAGCTCTAATTTAACTCTCAAGAACCTTGTCATTACTATTGGGTAAGAATCAAACCCCTTAAATTTGCTCGATTCAATTTCTCTATAACTCATACCAAGAGAAATTCAGGTAGAATGGAAGGTAAGGGTTATATGTAGCTTACTTGATAAGTTACTAACCAAAAGTGCCTTCAAATGCTGTAAAAGCCTTTGCCCTATCACACCTTAACTTCTTCTCTTCTCCGTCTTGTGTGTTTTTAATTTCTCTTTCTAAAATTCACCTCAATTTCATGACTTAAGGGGTCATTTTCTGGTCCATGTATTACAGCACACACATCTTGTGCCATGGCACATGAACAGTAAGGAGAATCCTTACCACGTGCACTTGCTTCAACCTGAAACGCAATCCTCTCACCCGTATCTTCCCATTCAACATCTAAAGGACAAAAATCATTAATAATCACCCAAATCTTTAATCCTTCACTGATTACCACTTTATCCTTAATTAACAACTAATTACAGGATTAAAAAATCAGGATGTTACATTTGTGGCACAAAGATCATTTGCCATGGGTGATAGGTAGTTCTGTCATAGCCAACACATTCAAAGCAATCTGCCATGGCCAACAAGATGGTGCATGCACACAGACAGCACGTAAATATTTTAAAGTTCCCAAAGTACCAAATCAACTAGTCGTACCTTCAATTAAGATGATTATTAAAAGTTCTATTTAATGGCTTTGGATTCATCCCATTTCGATACCAAATGAGGATCTTGGAACACTTGGTGCTAGCATTTATGCTAAAAGCATCAACACCAAGTGTCTTCCCTCTTATGCCATTATCATCCACAATCCACATGCATAAACTACAATCATGCATAAATCACACCATATAGCATGATATTTATCAAAACATCTTTGCACGATAGGCCTTCCTCCAAATACATGAAGGCCACACCACAAAATACCCAAGTCTCACTACTACAAAAATAGGATTTACTAGCATGCATTTTATAGCAATTAAAATCGAAGCATCACTAAAGTTAAATTGAAACACTATAGGTGGCGTTTCTTTAATGAAATGCCACCATTTATTAATTATTTTTTTATTGACAATTTTAATAAAATAAAAAGTGGTGGTATTTCTTTCATGATATGCCACAATTTATTGTTACTAAACAATTACATGGCATTTCAACCAAAAAATGCCACCTAATAATTATGATAATATTATAAAAATAATTTTATTTATCATAATTGTTGTTATTATTATTATTATACTTATTAATCCAATTATTTATAATTTAATTATTATTTTTATTATTGTTCTCATTTCTGGTATTGATATAACTATTTTTATTGTTTAATAATAAAAAAATTAATATATCATAATAATTTAAAACTAAAATTATAAAATTATAAATATTTAATTCTTTTAAATAACATTAGGTCGCAGAAAGGCCACCTAAAAGTTTTTACTGGGTTATGATTTATTTTATGGATAATGACATATTTTTTCAAAGTAATTATTTATATGGCATATAATTTTTTAAAAATATTTTATTTAAATAAGCTTAGGTGGCGTTCCACGTAAGTTTCAATTTATTTTTTAGATTAATAATTATTTATGTAATTTTATATATTTTTAGTAAATACTTTCTGTTAAATATTGTATTTAAATTTTTTATTTAATTTAATAAATAGTATTTAATATATATATATATATATATATTAAAAATTATAATAATTAATAAAAAAAATTTATGTTTGAAGACAGAGCCAGCATTTCCATCACTTGGAAATGTCACCTCTCTCATCCGTCTTATTTCAATAATTTTGTAAGATATATAATTATTTAAAATAATTTAAAATTAATAATAGTTTATTAATATTGAATTTTATAGTCAAATAAGAATAATGAACCTAAGGAAGAAATAGAAAAAGTTAAAAACATTCAAATTTTTGGAGAACTAGAGATCACTATAGTTACCCTTCAAGAACTATTGACCAATTGGTCAATGCCTAAGTTTAAAGAAAAAGAGATATACAAAACAACTAGTTTTGATTTCTCTTATGTTACCCAGGCTATAGAAAAAGAAATAGGAATTAATAAAGAAAGAGAATATATATATATATATGGTCCCAACATAAATGGTCATAAAATTTAGAGATAAGTATAATTGGATGCATATAGGCATGATATAGGTTGTAGTTAAACCTAACTTTAGATTGGATTTAGATGAACCTATATTTATACGTTTTAGAGATAGAAGATAAGAACAATATTTTCAAAATCTATAGTAGGAGTCAAACAATCAAAATTGTTCGAGGGTCGAATCTACTTTGATTGTTTTCCAAATTATGTTACAGGACATAAAGATAATAATTGTAGAGATGCACTAGTTATGGAAATAGGAAGTAAAGGTACATGGAAAAAGGGAACAACCTATATGGTTGTACAACATAGAATTATGTTTAAAATAAAGAAAACACATTAGAATTTTAAAGATAAAAAAGAAAGCCCTAAAGGAGAAACCATGTTAATAGAAATAGGAGATCCTTTCAAAATATCAATAGTAGTACCAAAGAGAATAAAACACAATGAAATACAGATACTAGAGAAATGGACTTTCCCAAAGTTAACCAAATCTGCTCCCTTAGACCAAGGAAAATTAAAAGAAATAATGAGAAGATATGAAGGAGATATAAGCTATGAAATATTCTAATAGGTCAACCTCCTATAGAATAAGAGAACAAGTTCCTATAGATATACCTAGAACTTATATAGATAACTCCAGCTTAGGATATAAACTAGTAGGAGTAGATTTTACACCAAACATACCAAAGGCAATTTATAAAGCATAATCCTCTAAAGCTAGAGAAGAAGAAAACATTGAAGAAAACATAGAGTTAGAAACACAATCCCAAATAGAAAAAAGAATTTAGAACATATAGAATATCAATATTTAGTAGTTATAAGAAGAGAAAATTTTGAATTAAATAAAGAACTTAGAAAAATGTTTATGTCCCTAGAAAACAAAGACAAAAGAAATTGGTATTTAAAAAATTTCTTGACGGAAGAATTAGAAGAAATAAGAGGAACCTATTATATAGAATTAAAACAATTAAGAGAAAATATAGATTTCTTTAAATGGTTAATAACATATATATAATAATGAAATATTTAATCCTTTTAGTAAATATAATCACCCTTTGGTGGTTGTAAATATAGTTAGAACAAAAAAATGAAAATGTAGAAATAATATTTCAGTAACAACTATGCACCCCCCCCCCTTTAGAAGAAATAATTTTTAAAGTAGGAGAAATTGATATTACAGCTTCACCATTAAAGGTGGTAAATCCTCAAGAAAATAAAGAATTGCAAAAAACTATACAGCAAAAAAATTATACAAATATAACCTTTCATACAATAGAACAAGAATTAGACATAATAGAAGAAAAAATAGAAAGTCAAAATAAAGAAATAAATAAACTAGAAGGTATAGACCCACAGAGACTAATATTTGAATATGAACCTATACCTACAGAACAAGCTACAACTATAAACCTAGAAAAATGGGATATAAGAGCAAAAAATAATACAACAAAAAACTTATTAATAGAAATAAGTAAAAAATTAGAAATCATGAATATAAAAGATAGAAATAAAGATAGAATAAATGTTATAAGAAAATATATATCAAATTAAGGTTTAATAATAAACAAAATAAAAAGAAATGATTTTTTAAAAAAAGAAAAAATATAAAAAATTATTATCGAAGACTAACACTCCCGGATTTACAATTTGAAGAAAGATATACTATGACAGCCTCTCATTATGATGGAACATCCATATATGAGTGAATATAGATGTTTTAGTGAATATGAAATAATGAATCTAGCATAGGAAATGATAATGGCAGTAGCTGCTTATAGAATGAATAATTTAAATGATAATAATATATTTGATATGTTAATTCAAGGATTTATAGGAAGTTTAAAAGGTTGGTGGGAAAATATTCCTACTGAATCAAAAAAAGACTTCAAGTAAAAACTTGGCATTGTATGAAGAAAGAAGATAATGGACAAGAAACAAATTATTTACATAATATAGCACAATTAATTTATGCCACAATAAAACCTTTTGTAGGAGAACCTATAGGAATGTAAGAAAGATATTAGAAGAATTAAGAATCTACGATGTCTAACATTAGCAGATTTTAGATGGTATAAAGATAATTTTATTCTAAAATTATTTCAAAGGCAAGGTGCTAATATAGACATATGGAAGAAAAATTTATTTCAGGATTACCAAAATTATTTGCATAAAGAGTTAAAAATGAAATTAAATAGAGACGAGAAACAGGAACATTAATAGTTTATAATGCTATAACATGTGGAGAAATAATTAATATGATAAATATTATAGGATTAAAATTATGTAACGAAATAAAAATGCAAAAGAAAATATATAAAGATACAAAACAAGAAAGATTAGAGTTAGAAAAAATCCAAGCTCCATCGAGAAAAAACAAAAAGAAAGATTTATACCTTATAAGAAATATACAAAATATAAACAACACTTTCCTAAGAAATATATTAAAAAATTTTTGAAAAATAAATCTTCTCAGAAGGATAAGGACAAAAGAAACCAAAGAGATATAATTTTTTATAAGTGTGGATGGTTTGGACATTACTCAAATAAATGTAAAGCAGAAAAGAAAATAGGAAAACTACAGATAATAAAGAAAATAAACAAAATTAGTTAAGAATCATGATAGAAAGTGATTTAGAATCTAAAGAAGAATACTCTTCAAAAGAAGAAGATGAAGACCAAGAAATAAAAAATATATTAAATATTAAAGATATAGAAAATAATAGTGAATCATCATCTTTAGATGAATCCGAAGACTATATAGGAAAAGAAATTTGTAGTTGTACATAAAAACTTATAATAAATACTTTAGATAGAGAAAATTTAAAGTTTTTGTCGAAATTATAGATAAGATTCAAGATGAAGAAATAAAAAGACAACATTTATTTAAAATTAAAGATATTTTAAATAAAGAGGAAAAGCCTCAAACTTTTAAACAACCAATAAATATAACAAAAATTATTAGGAAATTCTCTAACGCTTGAGGGTTCAGCTGTAAAAATAGGTTTAGGAATATTTGGTGTAAAATCTACTCCTTGTAGTTTATAATTTATATTAGAATTGTCTAAAGACATTCTGGGTATACTTATTGGAATATTTTCTTTTATTCTTAAAGAGGTAGATTTATTTAATATTTCATAAGTAACATCTCCTTCTAGAGTAGTTATTATTTCCTTTAATTTTCCTTATTATAAAGGGGCTGGTTTATTTAATTTTGGAAATGTCCATTTTTCTGAAATTTGTATTTCACTATGTTTTATTTTCTTTGGCATTATAACCGATGTTTTAGAAGGATCTCCTATTTCTATTAACATAGTTTCTCCTTTTGAGTTTTCTTTTTTGGCTTTAAAATTTTGATGAGTTTTTTGTATTTTAAACATAATTCTATATTGCACAACCATATATGTAGTACCTTTGGCCCAAGTTCCTTTACTTCCTATTTCTATGACTAAAATAGTACAGCAAGTAAAAAATCAAGTAAAAAATTTACCCTGTTTAGGAATAGCTAACCCTTTAGCTTTTAAAATAGTAGAAACAGATGCCTTAGAAATAGGATATAGAGGAATCCTAAAACAAGTAGAAGAAAAAAGAGAAAGAATAGTTAGATTCTACTCTGGAGTATGGACAAAGGCTCAACAGCGATATTCCACCATAAAGAAAAATTGCATTTTACAAGAAGCACTCAGTCATAGATGTCTTGCTCTATATTTGTCTCTTCCTCTGTCTCTATTTGTTGAGTAGATGACCCTACGTCTTCCGATGCAACTTGAGAGGCAACTTCATTGATTAGAGAGGCCCATTCTTCTCTTATTTTTGCTGCTGCCAGCTGTGTTATTAACTTATTTTTCTCTACTTGAAAGGATGTTGATTCTTCAGCCTTTTGCTTTACTTCTTGCGTTACTTTTTTCAATAATCCTTAGATTTTTCTTATAACTGCTTCTTCCCCTGCAAAATTTTAAATGTACTTATCCCACCATTTTACCTTAAATGTCCTTACAAGGTAAAAAATGGAAGGACAAGGTGGTCTTTGATCCATTACAGAGAAATACCAGCTCATAATCCATGGTACTCTCATATAATAGAAAAACCAAAAAGGTTTTTCTGTTTCCTTAAGACTTGAATTTTCTTTGAAATAATTATAGCCTTCTTCTACCATTTCTGGTAATATTTTCTTAACTGGTCCAAAAATATGGAACCATTCAAGGAACCATTTTGGAAAAGAGTTTGGACACTTCTGGTCGAACCAAAAAAACCAGGAGTGATTATAATTCTTATAGTATAAAACATTGAACCAGGCTTCTTTATAATCAAAATAATTATAAACCTGATCCTTGTAATTTTCAGGAAAATGTTTTGCTGTATACGGAGAATACCCCTAAGTGGTGGGAGTAAGAACTTGTAATATTTTGATCTGACTGTATGGATTTCCTTCAGACTCTTTGTGTGTAATGCTTATGGAATTTGTGGCTACTAGAATATATTCATAATATATTCTATCTTTTTTCAAATTTTAGGGAATGAAATTCCAATTTCCTTCAATTGGATGAGAAGGGAAAATGGCTTGGATTGTATCGGCTATATTTTGTTTTGTGAATTCTGGTTCAATAGGGCAAACATTCATGATAAATTCTTTTGGGATATATTGACTAAATTCTGTTTTCTTCAAAGGAGGGCTTGATTTCTAGCTTACAACTTGGTCATATGTCTTGAGTTTAGAAGATTTGTCTGATACATAATCTCCTATTTTCATTGGTCTGTCTGGCTTTTGCGGAGTGTTTGACTGTATAGTAGCTTTACCTTTTCCTTTGTTTTTCTTACTCATCTTTTTCTTTTCCCTGTAGAAATTCTCTTGTTGAAAAATCCGGTAAAGAATTTTCTTTTCCTTTAATAAATTAGATTTCAAAATCAAAGCAAGATAAAATTGCTTGCCATCTAGCAAATATTTGTTTTGAAACAAGATTTTTGACATCTTTTTGTAAAACGTCTTTAGCTGCTTTACAATCAACTTTTATCAAAAATTTTTGATTTATTAAATCTTCTTGAAATTTTGAAATACATAAAATAATTGATAAAATTTCTTTCTTTATGGTGGAATATCGCTGTTGAGCCTTTGTCCATACTTCAGAGTGGAATCTAACTATTCTTTCTCTTTTTTCTTCTACTTGTTTTAGGATTCCTCCATATCCTATTTCTGAGGCATTTGTTTCTACTATTTTAAAAGCTAAAGGGTTAGCTATTCCTAAACAGGGTAAATGTTTTACTTGATTTTTTACTTGCTGTACTATTTTAGTCATATTATCCAACCATTCTGGTGGATTTTTTGTAATCTTTTAAAAAGAGGGGCAATGATTGTCTTAATTTGTGGCAGAAATTCCGCAACATAATTAAGACACCCTAAAAATCTTTGTAGTTGTTGTTTATCTATTATTTTATCAGGGAATTTATCAGCAAATTCTATGACTCTACTAGTTAGTTTAAGACTTCCTTGATAAATTTCCATTCCAAGAAATTTAATTCTTACTTGAAATAATTTCATTTTTCTAGCAGAAATTACTAAACCATTTTTCTTAATAATTTCAAAAAATTGATTTAAATGCTTAAAGTGATCTTCAATTGAATTGGAAAACACTAAAACATCATCAATGTAAACAATTGTAAACTTAGTAAAAGGGTTAAAAATATCATTCATTATTTGCTGAAATTCTGAAGGGGCATTTTTTAATCCAAATAGCATTACATTCCATTCGTAATGACCAAAAGGGACTGTAAAAGTAGTTTTATATCTATCTTTTTCACTTATTAAAATTTGATAATATCCTGACTTCATATCAAATTTTGAAAATATTGATGCATTAGATAATCTTCCTAATAAATTTTTTTATTAGGAATAGGATATTTAATCCATTTTAAAACTTTATTTAAAGGTTTATAATTTATAACTAATCTTGGAGCTCCTCTTTCTATTTCTGCAGAATTTTGAACATAGAAAGCAGAACAACTCTAAGGAGATTTACTTGGCCTAATTAATTTTTATCAAGAAGTTGTTGGATTTCTTGCTTACAATATTCAAGTAATTCTTGATTCATTTGTATTGGTCTAGCTTTAGTGGGAATTTGTCTTTCATTAAAATTTTCTTTATAAGGTAATTCAATAATATGTTTTTTACTATCCCAAAAAGCATTAGGATGATCAGAACAAACCTCTTTCTCAAATTTTTTGAAAGGATATCAATCCTTTGTTGGATTTGAGAATTTTTTATTTGTTCTTCTATTCTCTTATAATGAATTTCTTTATTTATAAAGTTTATTTGATTTTTTTTTCTTTTTATAGTATTAATTCTAAATATAGATTCTTGTTTTAACATTTTAATTTCTTTACTAATTTGAGGGCTTATCCAGTCAAATATTATTTTCTTTCCAGCTATTTTAGTAATTATACCTTCTATTCCAACTTTAAAAGGTATAATTTGTTCTAAAAAGGGAGTTCCTAAAATAGCAGGTTCATGTAATGTTTTTACTAACATAAATATATTTTTAAAACATATTCCTTGTTTACAAATATGTGCATTTGATAATTTATATTTTATATCAAGACGAGAATTATTTGCTATTCCAATTTTTTTATAAGTTTTTTCATAATATTTAGTAGGAATTAATCCTTCCTGAATGCAATCATATCTGCACCAGAATCAATTAAAACTACTATATTTCTATTAAATTCTTGATTTACCACTAAATTAATTTGACAATACCATTTTCTATAGGTTATTTGAGATACTATATTAATATATCTATTTTGATCAATTTTTGTTGAAATTTCATTAATATCTTCATTATTTTTTTCTGTATCAGGATTTTCAATTATAGCTTTTATTTGTAATATTTTAATATCTCTTTGTATTTCATTATTTTTTATTTCTCTAATTTCTTGTTTAATATTTCTAATTTCTTCCTATAATTCTTTTATTCCTACAGTTTTATTATAAGAGTTATCAAATCTTTTTATTATTTTATTTATACTAAGAGGTTCAAATGAGTGATCTAAATTATTCTTATCTTCTCTATCTATAATATCTTTTATTTTTAGTAGATATTGGTTTTTTATATTTTCATCTTGTATTTTATCTATTATTTCAATTAAAAATTTTAAATTTTCTTTGTCTAAGGTATTTATTTATAATTTTTTTGAACAATTACAAATTTCTTTACCTTGACAATCATCTTCTTTAGAAGAATATTCTGAAATGGAAATATCAATATTAATATTAAAAATTTTTTCTAATTCTTCTTCATCTTCTTCAGAGATTTCTGAATTCGATTCAGAAGATTCAGAGGAATTATTTTCTAACATTATTCTAAGCAAATTCTGTTTATTTTCTTCACTAATTTGTAACTCTCTAATTTTCTTTTCAAGTTTACATTTAGATGCATAATGTCCAAATCTTCCACATTTATAACAAACAATTTCTTTATCTTTTTATTTTGAGTTCTATCTTTCTTATATGATTTATATTTTTTATTTTTTGGAACATATCTATATTTTTTCTTTCTATAAAAAGGTTTATGTTTTTCTAAGGATGTTTTATAATGTTTTTTTCCTTTTTCTTCTTGAGGGAGCTTGAATTTTTTTCAAAACCATATTGTTCACAAAAATCTCCTAGTTCAAGTTTTCCTTGTTTTGTTTCATTATATATTTTCTTTTGCATTTTTATATTGTTACATAATTTTAATCCTGTAATATTAATAATTTGTATTATTTCTCCATATGTTAAAGAATTATAGTCTATAGTTCCTAATCCTTGTCTTTGTTTTATTTCATTTTTTACTTTTTCAGCAAAGAGCTTTGGTAATCCAGAAATGAATTTTTCTTTCTAGATTTCTGAATTAGCATCTTGTCTTTGAAAAAGTTTAGGTATAAAATTATCTTTATACCATCTAAAATCTGCAAGGGTAGGACATCTTAAATTCATTAATTCAGTTAAGTATTTTTCTTGTATTCTTGTGGGTTCTCCTACAAATTGTTTTATTATAGCGTATATGAGTTGAGCAATATTATCTAAATAAGTAGTTTGAATTTCTCCTTCTATTTTTACTGAATGCCATGTTTTAACTTGCTGTCTCTCGGTTTCTGTGAGAACATTTTCCCACCAACCTTTTAGACTTCCAGTGAAGCCTTGTGTTATTAATTCAAATATATTATTATCTTGAAGTTAATTTATTCTATAAGCTGCTACTGCCATGATTATTTCTTGAGCTATATTCATTATTTCATATTCACTTAGACCAACTATATTCCATTCATATATTGAAGTTCCATCATAATGAGATGCAGACATAGTATATCTTTCTTCAAATTGAAGATCCGGGAGTGTTGGTCTCGAATAATAATTTTTATATCCTTATATTTAGTTTTTGGGTTGAATTTTATTTTGTTTATTCTCATTGCTTCTTCCTGTTTTGATATAACGTTTATTCTATCTTTAAAACTTAATGATTCTAATATTTTACGAATATCGCTTAACAAATCTATTTGTTTATCTCCCATTTCCCATTTTCCTAAGGTCATGGTTTTAGCTTGTTCAGAAGATATGGCTTCATATTTAAATATTGGTCTTTGAGGATTAATCGATATAGGTTTCTCAGGAATATTTGTTGTATAGAATTATTATTTAGTTGATAGGGGATGAACAGATGTAACAAACCTTTATTTATAAAATTTATTTAATAGGGGATGAACAGATGTAACAAAAGTATTATTTTTACATGTCTAATTTTTTGTTCTTATTAAAGTCATATTTATAAATGAGTGATTATTTTGACTAAAAGGATTAAATTTTGATTATTATAAGTATATTTTTCTAACCATATGAAAAAGTCAATATGTTCTCTTAATTGTATAAGTTCTTCATAATATTCACATTTTATATCTTCTAGTTCTTTTTCATTAAAAGTTTTAAAATACCAATTTCTTTTTTCTTTGTTTTTTGGGGACATAAACATTTTTCTTAAAATATCTATATTTAGTTCAAAATTTTCTTTTCTAATTACCATTAAAGAATGATATTCTGTTGAAGGTTTAAATTCTCTCTCTATTTGTGATTGAGTTTCAAGTTCTATATTTTCTTTTGGGTTATTAGGAAATTCTCTAACGCTTGAGGGTTCAGCTGTAAAAATAGGTTTAGGAATATTTGGTGTAAAATCTACTCCTTGTAGTTTATAATTTATATTACAATTGTCTAAAGACATTCTGGGTATACTTATTGGAATATTTTCTTTTATTCTTAAAGAGGTAGATTTATTTAATATTTCATAAGTAACATCTCCTTCTAGAGTAGTTATTATTTCCTTTAATTTTCCTTGTTCTAAAGGGGCTGGTTTATTTAATTTTGGAAATGTCCATAAAATGGCTTGTGTGTGTTTTAGGACAATCATTGCCCCTCTTTTTAAAAGATTACAAAAAAATCCACCAGAATAGTCGGATAATATGACTAAAATAGTACAGCAAGTAAAAAATCAAGTAAAAAATTTACCCTGTTTAGGAATAGCTAACCCTTTAGCTTTTAAAATAGTAGAAACAGATGCCTCAGAAATAGGATATGGAGGAATCCTAAAACAAGTAGAAGAAAAAAGAGAAAGAATAGTTAGATTCCACTCTTGAGTATGGACAAAGGCTCAATAACGATATTCCACCATAAAAAAAGAAATTTTATCAATTGTTTTATGTATTTCAAAATTTCAAGAAGATTTAATAAATCAAAATTTTTTGATAAAAGTTGATTGTAAAGCAGCTAAAGACGTTTTACAAACAGATGTCAAAAATCTTGTTTCAAAACAAATATTTGCTAGATGGCAAGCAATTTTATCTTGCTTTGATTTTGAAATCCAATTTATTAAAGGAAAAGAAAATTCTTTACTGGATTTTTTTAACCAGAGAATTTCTACAGGGAAAAGAAAAAGATGAGTAAGAAAGACAAAGGAAAAGGTAAAGCTACTATACAGCCAAACACTCCGCAAAAGCCAGAGAGACTAATGAAAATAGGAGATTATGTATCAGACAAATCTTCTAAACCCAAGACATATGACCAAGTTGTAAGCCAGAAATCAAGCCCTCCTTTGAAGAAAACAGAATTTAGTCAATATATCCCAAAAGAATTTATCATGAATGTTTGCCCTGTTGAACCAGAATTCACAAAACAAAATATAGCCGATACAATCCAAGCCATTTTCCCTTCTCATCCAATTGAAGGAAATTGGAATTTCATTCCCCAAAATTTGAAAACAGATAGAATATATTATGAATATATTCTAGTAGCCACAAATTCCATAAGCATTACACACAAAGAGTCTGAAGGAAATCCATACAGTCAGATCAAAATATTACAAGTTCTTACTCCCACCACTTGGGGGTATTCTCTGTATACAGCAAAAAAATTTCCTGAAAATTACAAGGATCAGGTTTATAATTATTTTGATTATAAAGAAGCCTGGTTCAATGTTTTATACTATAAGAATTATAATCACTCCTGGTTTTTCTGGTTCGACCAGCAGTGTCCAAACTCTTTTCTAAAATGGTTCCTTGAATGGTTCCATATTTTTGGACTAGTTAAGAAAATATTACCAGAAATGGTATAAAAAGGCTATAATCATTTCAAAGAAAATTCAAGTCTTAAGGAAACAGAAAAACCTTTTTGGTTTTTCTATTATATGAGAGTACCATGGATTATGAGCTAGTGTTTCTCTGTAATGGATCAAAGACCACCCTGTCCTTCCATTTTTTACCTTGTAAGGACATTTAAGGTAAAATGGTGGGATAAGTACATTTAAAATTTTACGGGGAAAGAAGCAGTTATAAGAAACATACCTTGTCTCCACATTGGGTCAAGAACAGGGTCAGAGGGATCAAAAATGGCTAATTCATATAGAGCCATCGAACCGGCCTAACCATCAACCAGAGCTGTATGCATTATATGGACAGAATATTTGCTAGATGGCAAGCAATTTTATCTTGCTTTGATTTTGAAATCTAATTTATTAAAGGAAAAGAAAATTCTTTACCAGATTTTTTAACAAGAGAATTTCTACAGAGAAAAGAAAAAGATGAGTAAGAAAGACAAAGGAAAAGGTAAAGCTACTATACAGCCAAACACTTCGCAAAAGCCAGATAGACCAATGAAAATAGAAGATTATGTATCAGACAAATCTTCTAAACCCAAGACATATGACCAAGTTGTAAGCTAGAAATCAAGCCCTCCTTTGAAGAAAACAGAATTTAGTCAATATATCCCAAAAGAATTTATCATGAATGTTTGCCCTGTTGAACCAGAATTCAGAAAACAAAATATAGCTGATACAATCCAAGCCATTTTCCCTTCTCATCCAATTGAAGGAAATTGGAATTTCATTCCCCAAAATTCAAAAAAAGATAGAATATATTATGAATATATTCTAGTAGCCACAAATTTATGGAAGAAAAATTTATTTCAGGATTACCAAAATTATTTGCATAAAGAGTTAAAAATGAAATTAAACAGAGACGAGAAACAGGAACATTAATAGTTTATAATGCTATAACATGTGGAGAAATAATTAATATGATAAATATTATAGGATTAAAATTATGTAATGAAATAAAAATGCAAAAGAAAATATATAAAGATACAAAACAAGAAAGATTAGAGTTAGAAAAAATCCAAGCTCCATCGAGAAAAAACAAAAAGAAAGATTTATACCTTATAAGAAATATACAAAATATAAACAACACTTTCCTAAGAAATATATTAAAAAATTTTTGAAAAATAAATCTTCTCAGAAGGATAAGGACAAAAGAAACCAAAGAGATATAATTTTGGGAGAATGACAATTAAGGACCTGCTAAGAACATTAATCCCAATTACGGACCGTGAAATTTTGAAATCTGAGTTAAGGACCATGGTCTTTAATTGTGATAAAAAAATGAAATTTGTGAGGTGGGATTCATTATTGCCACTTGATAATTTAATAACCCAACTTGAGAAAATTTGTAACGTATATTGTGAAAATATGAAACCCCACTTGGAAATAGAATGTTTAAAAAAGCGCCAATTGGGAATTCACTAACTAGACTTGGAAAAATTTCTAACGTATATTGTGAAAATATGAAACTTCACTTGGGAATCGATTGTTTAATAAAAAACACCAATTTGGATAAGTCACTTTTTATTAATGATTCTCAAGTGGGGTTTCATTTTTTCACAATATACGTTAGAAATTTTTTCAAGTCTAGTTATTGAATTTTCAAGTGACGCTTTTTGTTAAACATTCCATTTCCAAGTGGGGTTTCATGTTTTCACAATATACGTTAGTAATTTTCTCAAGTTGGGTTAGTGAATTCCCAAGTCGCATTAGTAAATCCCACCTCACAAATTTCATTTTTTTATCACAATTAAGGACCATGGTCCTTAACTCGGATTTCAAAATTTCACGGTCCGTAATTGGGATTAATGTTCTTAGCAGGTCCTTAATTGTCATTCTCCCTATAATTTTTTATAAGTGTGGAAGGTTTGGACATTACTCAAATAAATGTAAAGCAGAAAAGAAAATAGGAAAACTACAGATAATAAAGAAAATAAACAAAATTTGTTAAGAATCATGATAGAAAGTGATTTAGAATCTAAAGAAGAATACTCTTCAAAAGAAGAAGATGAAGACCAAGAAATAAAAATATATTAAATATTAAAGATATAGAAAATAATAGTGAATCATCATCTTTAGATGAATCCGAAGACTATATAGGAAAAGAAATTTGTAGTTGTACATAAAAACTTATAATAAATACTTTAGATAGAGAAAATTTAAAGTTTTTTGTCGAAATTATAGATAAGATTCAAGATGAAGAAATAAAAAGACAACATTTATTTAAAATTAAAGATATTTTAAATAAAGAGGAAAAGCCTCAAACTTTTAAACAACCAATAAATATAATAAAAATATTAAAAAGATTTGAACCTGAAAGTAACAAACCAATAGGGATAAAGGAACTACAATAAAAAATAAAACAAATAAAATAAGAAATTAAAGAATTAAAAGTCAAAGAGATATACTAGAATTATTACAAATAAGAGCTATAATAGAAACTAACAAAATAAATAAAGAAATAGAAACAAAAAATGAAGATGATATTAGTGAAATACAAACAGAAATAGGTCAAAATAGATATATTAATGTAGTTTTACAATTAAATTACAGAATTCTCTAGAATCATAGTAGTTTTAGTAGACTCAAGAGCAAATATGAACTGTATACAGGAAGGATTGTTTCCAACTTTTTTTAAAATATTCTAAAAAGACAAATAAAAAAATAGGAATGGCTAATAACTCTAAATTAGATTTACAATATAAATTAACAAATGCTCATATTTGTAACCAAGGAATATGTTTTAAAAATATATTCATGTTGGTTAAAATATTGGTTAAAAAATAGGCTAACCTTTTTCAGAACAGATATCTCCTTTTAAAGCCAGTTATGAAGGAACAATAACAAAAATAACAGGAAAGAAAATAGATTTTGAATGGGTAAAACCACAAGTGATTAAAGAAATAAAAATGTTAAAACAAGAATCAATATTTAGAATTAATTCTATACATATAAAAAAAATAAATTATCTCAATAAAAAAAATTCATTATAAAAGAATTGAAGAACAAATAGAAAATGAACAAATCAAAAGAAGAATAAAAAATTTAAAAGAAAAATTTGAAAAAAATATTTGTGCAGAACATCCAAATGTTTCTTGGGATAGGAAAAACATATAGTTGAACTACCTTATGAAGAAAACTTTAGTGAAAGACAAATCCTAACGAAAACTAGACCATTATAGATGAATCAAGAACTATTAGAATATTGTAAAATAGAAATTCAACAACTACTTAGAAAGCAATTAATTAGACCAAATATATCGTGTTGGATTTGTTTAGTTTTTTATGTGCAAAATTCTGCAAAAATAGAAAGGGGAGCCCCAAGATTAGTTATTAATTATAAGCCATTAAACAGAGTCTTAAGGTGGGCTAAATACCCTATTACTAATAAAAAAGATTTGATAAGAAGGTTATCTAATGCTTTAATATTTTCAAAGTTTGATATGAAATCTAAATATTATCAATTCTAGATTGCTGAAAAATATAGATATAAAACCACATTTACAGTTCCTTTTGGTCATTATGAATAGAATGTAATGCCATTTGGACTAAAGAATGTACTGTCAAAATTTCATCAGATAATGAATGATATATTTAACTCTTATAGCAAATTTACCATAGTTTATATTGATGATGTTTTAGTGTTTTCCAATTCTATTGAGGAACACTTAAAACATTTAAATCAATTTTATAAAATAATTAAAGCTAATGGTCTTATAGTTTTAACCAAAAAGATGAAACTATTTTAGGTCAAAGTTAGATTTTTAGGAATGGAAATACATCAAGGAAATATAAAGCCAACTAGTCAAGCAATTGAGTTGGCCAACAAATTTTCATATGAGATTAAAGATAAGAATAACTTATAGAGATCTTTAGGATGTCTCAATGATGTAGTAGACTTCCCCCCTAAGATAAGAATAAAGATGGCCTTGCTTTTTAAAAGGTTGCATAAAAACCCACTAAAGTGGTCGGAGAAAATGACAAATATGGTAAAAGAGGTAAAGTCACAAGTCAAAAGTTTACCTTGTCTAGGGATAGCTAACCCTACAGCTTTTAAGATAGTAGAAATAGACGCATAAAAAATGGGATATAGAGGAATCCTAAAACAGTTAGAAAACAATAAAGAGAAAATAGTGAGATTCCATTTAGGAGTATGGATAAAGGCTCAACAACAATATTCCACTATAAAAAGAGAAATTTTATCTATTGTTTTGTATGTGACAAAATTTCAAGATGATTTAATAAATCAAAAGTTTTTTATTAAAGTAGATTGTAAAGCAGCAAAAGATGTTTTATACAAGGATGTTAAAAATTTAGTGTCAAAATAGATTTTTGCCAGATAGCAAGTTATTTTACCTTGTTTAGATTTTAAAATATAGTTTATAAAAGGAAAAAAAATTCTTTACTAGATTTTCTAACAAGAATATTTTATAGGGAAAAAACAAAGACATTTAAAATGAGTAAAAAAGATAAAGAAAAAGGTATAGGCATACAGTCAACTACACCTCAACCACTAAATAGACCCATGTCCATAAAGGATTATATATTAGACAAATTATGTAAACTATAGACATATCAACAAGCTTCTTCATCCAAAGCCAATAAACAGATGGAACCACATGCATATAGCCAATATATTCCTAAAGACTATATTATGACAATTTGCCCTATAGAACTTGAATTCAAAAGGGATTCTGTTGTTGAAACAATACATGCAATATTTCCTCCCCATTTAGAAGAGGAAATATGGAATTTTATCCTAAATATTTTGAAAAAAGATAGAAGGTATTATGAGTTTATTCTAGTGGCATCATAATCCATTAGAATTGAACATAAAGTTAGAAGGTATTGTGAGTTTGAAAAAATATGAAATTTTATCCCAAATAGTTTGAAAAAAGATAGAAGGTATTGTGAGTTCATTTTGGTGGCTTTAGAATCCATTAGAATTGAACATAAAGTTAAAGATGGCAATCCTTATAGCCAAAAAAAAAAAAATACTTAAAGTATTAACTCTTACTACTTGGGAGTACTTTCCTTTTACAGCAAACTTTTTTTTGAAAAATTACAAAGACCAAGTTTATAATTATTATGATCATAAAGAAGCTTGGTGCAATGTTTTATATTACAAAAAGTATAATCACTCATGGTTTTTTTGGTTTGACCAAAAGTGTTGAAATAATTTTTCAAAATGATTCCATGTTTGTAGGCTAGTAAAGAAAATTCTGCCTCTTGTTGTTACAAAAGAATATGAATGTTTTAAAGAAAAAACTAATTTTAAAGAAACAAAACAACCTTTTTGGTTTTTCTATCATATCAGAGTACCATAGATAATGAGCTGGTGCTTTACAGTAATGAATGAAAGACACCTATGTCCTACAATATTTTACCTAGTCAAAAGATTTAGAGTAAAATGATGTGACAAATATATAGAAAGATTCGCCACTAAAGAAGCAATTGATAAGTGGATTACTAGAATACAAAAAAGTATTCCACAGCAAATAAAGAAGAAAGCGATGGATTCTACATCTTTCCTCATAGAAAAAGAATAAAGTAATGACACAATTGACAGTGGCAAAAACAAAAGAAGAATGGGCTTCTCTTTTGAGTGAAGTAGCCTCACAGGCATCACAAGTAACCTCAAATGTGGGGTCATCCACACAAAAAGAAGAAGAAGAAACAGATTTAGAAGAAGACATATATGGAGCAGATTTTGAGGAATTTTAGCTCGTCACTCACAGAAGAAAGTAGCAATTAAAGACATTAAAGAGACAAGCCAAAAGTGTGGGATTATACCCACAGCTTCTAACCTTATCTGATACAACTGCTTGAAGCCCCCAGAAAATGCAAAGTTTATCTTTTAGTTGACAAGAGTGGGATTATGCCCAGAGCTTCTAACCTTATCTAGTTTTTATCACTAGCCTTTTCAAAAAAGAAGAAGAAGAGACAAGCCAAAAGCAAAAAGCAAAAGTGGAAAGAAAAAAAGAGAAGAAGAGAAGCCGAAAGCAAAAAGCAAGAAAGAAATAAGAAAATATACAAAAAGAAGAAAGCAAAAGAAGGAGTCATGAGAAAGAAAATATTCGTGGTAGACAAAGCAAAAGTCACAAGGAATGTGGCAAACATTAAAAGTAAAAAAACCTAAGGTGAAAATCAAAAGTGACCCACTACAGTTGTAAGAAAAGTAACTCGAGTTTATTAACCAAGGACTTTTAAAATCTTATAAATTTAGAAGCTCTTGCAGTTAGCTAGGATTAAGTTCTTTTTACCTCTCTCACTCTTGTAATCCATACCTCCCCCTCTCGCTTATAATATCTCTTTCTTTCCACTTCCATCATCCATTATTTATTAAATATTAAAAAAATATTTAATAAGAGAGGTGGCGTTTCCTGGTGATGGAAACGCCACCTCTCTCTTTAATATTTGGTTTTTTATTAAATAATATAATTTTTATGATATATAATTATTAAACTTATTATTTAGTAGATATTAAATATTAAAAATTATTTAAATGAAAGGTATGACATTTTCAAGTAGTGAAAAATGCTGCCTCTCTCTTTAAACATAACTTTTTTTTATTAATTATTGTTATTTTTAAAGTATATAGTTATTAAATATTGTGTACTAAATATTAAAAATTTAAAAAAATTATTTAAATGAGAGAGCTGGCATTTTTAGGTGTTGGAAATGCCATCTCTCTCTTCAAAATTAATTATTTATTAATCAAAACAATTTTTAAAATATATAATTATTAAATATTATTTATTAAATATTAATATTAAAAATTTTTTATTTAAATGTGAGAGGTGGCATTTCCATGTGACATTTTCAGGTGATGGAAATGCCACCTCTCTTTTTTCAATATTTAGTTTTTAATTAATATTATTTTTAATATATATATAATTATTAAATATTTTTATTAAATATTATGTATTATTAAAAATAATTATATTAATAAAAATAGTGATTATATTAATAATGATTATCGTTATTATAATTGTATTGTTTAGAATAATAATAATATTATTATTATGTTATTATATTAATAATAATTAGACAATAATTAATAATAATGTTATATTAAAACAATAATTATATTCATTATAATTTTAATAATTATTTTATTCATAATAATAATTACATATATTATTCTTGCCAAATATTATGTTAATAATTATTATATTTATTATTATTTATTTAAATTAAAAAGTTAAATGGCTCTTATGGCGTTTCATGGATAAGAAAACGTTACAATTGCTTTTAATTTTTTTTTTGTATTTTTTTATCTTAAGATAAAAAATCTAATCTTCTTCTCTCTCGCATCCTCTATTTACGCACGGTCTTACTCCTTTTTAGAAATCTTATTACCCATTCCTAATTCCCTGTTTCTCACTTTTTTGGCACCTCACTAATGCAACCCTTGGTTTTTTAAGGCCATCAAATTTAACTAGAATGTAGTATTTAGTACTCTAGATCATCTCTTATAGAAGCAATGCATACAAACTCTTGATTCAAATGCTACAAGTTAAGAAGGGTTTTCAAGTAATCAAACTAGTCTAAAGTGCAAGAATTAGTTGTTTATAGTTTTTGTTTTAAGTGAAATGAAACGAATGATTATAATGGAGAGCCCAAGCAAGAATCCTTAGCATTTATCATTGAATTCTAGAATTGAATCAAAATAAACAACCTCAATTAACTTAAGATAGAACACTTAAAAGCCATTAAGTGTAGTGTATCATTGAACTTGATGAATACTTGTGGATTTTAGGTTAAGTGAATTGAAGCAAAAACATTGTGTTCAGCCTTTATTCATCCACAAGTTTCAAACCAAAATAAGTGGCAGAAAAACAACTCAAGTTAAACACATATAACTCATATGGATCTAACTCAAGTATAAGATAAACTTTGAACAAGGATTCAGCAAGAACACATGAATAAACCCTAGAACATCAAGTCAATCCATGAATTCTAGATATGAACACAGTGTTAAAACCTCAATTCATCATCCATAATCTCATCTAAACATGAATTAGAATCAAGAGTCAATAACCCAAACCAATTACAAATTCCAAATTCTCAAGAAAACAAGAAAAGATCATGAAATTGAGAAAGTGAATGAAGAATACAAATATGAAAAACTCAAAATGCTAAGCTATCTTCCTTGGATCTCTAATTTGTTTAGCCTCTCATGCTCCTCTTCTTCACTTGAATCAAACTTTGAGCTTGAGAAAACTTCATGAATCTTGAATTATGAAGGCTGGAATGGCATGAATTCAAAGCTAGAAATGGAAGATTATGGATGAAATGTATGCTGGAATGAAGGAAGAAAGAAGATGAAATGGAGAATTAGACAGTAGAGATGAAGAAACAAATCTAGATAGAGAAGAATAATGATCTGGACATAGTGATTTGGGAGCTGGATTGATGAAATTTTGGATCTAGAATGAGAGCAAGAGGACAAGTTCTTGAGTAGAGGATGAAGAAGATGAGAGAAAATTAAGAAAGAATTAATTGATGAGAGAGATTGGAATGTGAATTATGAGGCTCAATATGAAATTTAGGCTTGTGTATGTGTGACAAAAGTGAGTTAGGGTGATAATTACAATGCTATATGGTGATAATTCCAAAGTTCTAGATCTAAAATGAGAATTTCTAGCTAGAAAAATGAATTAAAATTGAGCAAATTAATCTAGAAAATTCAGGGAAAAGTGGCACCTAATGAGCTGGATATAGAAGTATGACCCATATGACTCAAGCAAGGGAAATGTGACTCATTTGAAGCTCTAATCAGATGCTACTTCACTCTCTCTTAGATTTAGCTTATGTCATGCCATTTATGCTCAGCTTTGCCTCCATGATATGTCATCCTATGCTTCCCATACTCCTTGCTAATTATTTATTTAATTCCCTTGATTAATTTCTGGAAGTAGCTGCCAATATAGCTCTTCAATTCTAGAATTATAATGCCACATAAGCCTCTTTCATTTGCTCTTGATTTCTCCAATTATGTTGACTTAGTCTTTGCTCCTTGATTCTAAATTTGCCCTTACAAGAATCTAAAATAAAAACACAAAACTAAATAAATCCTAAAAAGTAAAATTAAAAAGGAAGAAAAGAGAATTAAAGCCCAAAATCTCAATTAAGGTTTGGAAGCGTAAAAACAATCATCAAATAGTATCATTAGGGTTCATAAAGTCAATAGAGAAATGATAATTCAAAACTGAGAATAAAACTCTAATATGCACAATTTGATGCCAAAAACCAAGTGTTTAGTATGTAAAATATGTGATAGATTAATTCTCCCACATTTGGATTTTTCTCTTCGAGCAAAACTTTCTAAAAACCTGGAAAAGAAAACAACCTAGAGATGCAAGCTCTCAAGAGTAAATCCAATTCTCTAAGTAAATGCATTCACACAAGAACTAATTTAATGTTGCAATCTCTAGAAAAAACCTTAATACTTCACAAGTCAACCGTTTGCAAGAATGTAATCTCAAAGGAAAACCTCACTGGATTAGTATTTGCACTCTATCACTTAGTGTATAAGGGTATATATGTATCACTCAAGTTTGTTGGCAAGTCATCCTATCATAGGCTTGTAATCCCCCTATCTCTCCACTACTTAGATTTGCATGTGAAGGGTGAGGTTTGACTTAAGAAGCTTGTCTTGGCCACAATATAAGCATGCACAATATATAAGACTACTTAAAACTAAACCAAGTAGATAACATATAAGGATCATGGATAGAATGATGAAATGGCCAAGAATGAGATGAATAGAGATGAAATGGAACTCTACAAGTAGGAACAAATGAAAAACCCAAGTAAGCTTGCTTATTTAAACTTAACTTTTTCTTTTTCTTTTCTTTAATCCACTTTGGATCTTTTCTTTTCATCTATATTTTTTTCTTCTTTCTTTCTTCAATCTTTTTTTTCTTTTCTTTCACTTCTTTTATTTCATTTTTCTCTTTCTCTTTCTTTTTTTTTTCTTTCCTTGTGTTTCACTTTTCAAGGCATAGCTTTCAACACTTGGATACAACTCAAAAGATGTTCCTAATCATAAAAATAGAATGGTATAGCCAATGTGAATGAATGAAATGGATCCAAATATATATATATATATATATATTATCTACTATGATTAATTCAAAATAGTCAATGCACATTGAAACATACCAAATGAAAATACATGCAATCTATCAAGAATTAGGGTTAAGTGTTTAAAAATGACAAAACAAAGAAAGGCTCTTTTTAGCTAAGCAAGGGATAATCAAGTAATCAAGGTTAGCTAGAAGGCCTTTGGGCACTTAATGATGGCCATAATCACTTTTCATATAACCAATGCATAAGTGTAGCCTCAAGTAAGAGAGAAAACAAGTTCTAGAGGATTAATAATACAAGGAATAAAGAACTCTCAACAGTTGAAGGCTCCTTCCATATGGTTTATTTCTTACTTCTCTTAATCAATTACACTCAACCAAATGGTTTCTTGCTTCAAAATAGATTTAAACTAAAGAAAGAAACATCTTAAGATTTCACACTCAAATTCATGACTAAGATCATTTTCAAAACTCAAGATATCTCAAAAAATATTTTTTTTTCAAAAACATACTTTCCCCTACACTTAAACAATGCATTGTCCTTAGTGCATGTAAACACATGATAGAAAGAAGTAATTCAAATTTGTAATACATGTTAAAGTGGAAGAAAAAGAGTCAAATTTTTTGAAAATAACACCAAAACAACAAAGAAAAGAAAGATACCAAAGAAACAACAATTAAAAACCAAAAACAAAACCTATAAAATAAGAAAATATTTTTTGAATGAGGTACTCTTAGTGCCTTGACAATGGTAAAGGTAAAATAGTAAAAGATCTGTGGGATTGTATGAATAAAATAGGTGGAAAATAGTTGTAGAAAAAGTATTGGGTGAGAGTGCCATAACACTGGCTATAATAAGCTATGGCACTAGAGAAGGGCAAGATTTAGGAAAAAAACAAGGGATGTGAGTGCCATGGCACTGGCTAAAGAGCGCTATGGCACTAAAGAGGATGCAGTGGCCAATTGAAATGCAAGTCTTGGGTGACAAAATAAGGTGAAAATGAATCTTTAGCAACCAAGAGCAGACACTAACAACTAAAATACAACCTAACTATGATGGCTTCAAAACTTTTTTTTTTGGATTTTTTTAAATCTATTGGATTAGGTCATATCTCCCCCCATATTTAAATCTCACAAAGGTATCCACAAACACAAACACAAGTAAAGAATGGTGTACCACAAGTGTGTAAAAAGTGACAGCAAACAAATCCTAAAAAGTGCCCTACTTGTGTGATTTGTGAACAAACAAAGCAATCAAAGCGAATAGGAAGGAGAGACAACCTTTGAAGTCTCATGGAGGATCTTTAAATCTTATTTTAGCAAGCAATGTAGAAGCTTCACTCTCATGGAACTTCTTGCACAAGTGGCCATTTGTCTTAAATGTAAAGCCACTTTGAGGGTCTTTGAGAGTAAGAGTACCATAATAAAAAATCTCTTCCATAATGTAAAGGCCCTCCCATTTAGATTGAAGTTTGCCACCAATGAACTCGAGCCTTGTCTTGAATTTTAGCACTTTGTCTCCTACCTAAAAATGCTTTCTCAAAATACATTTATCATGAGTGAATTTAGCTCTCTCTTTATACAACCCAAAGCTCTCATATGCCTCCAATCTCAACTCCTCCATTTCTTGAAGTTAGAGCTTCCTAGAGATAGCTATACCATCCTTACCAAATGTACAAGCTTTCACAACCTAATAAGCTTTGTACTCAATTTCCACCAGGAGGTGACATTGCTTACCATACACCAACCTAAATAGAGACATCCTAAGTGGTGTCTTAAAGGCTATATGGTATGCCCAAAGAACCTCCTCAAGTCTTGAGCTCCAATCCCTCCTATTTGGTCTCACAATCTTTTGGAGTATAGATTTTATCTCTTTATTCGAACACTCAGCCAACCTATTGGTTTAAGAATGATATGGGGTTGCCACCTTGTATAGAACACCAAATTTTTAAAGCAAATAGGAGATAATCTTGTTGTAAAATGTGTCCCTTGATTTGTGATGATTGCTCTTGGGATGCCAATGTAAAACACATGAGATAAAAGAAACTTTGCCATAACTTTGGCATCATTAGTCCTTATGGGCACAGCCTCAACCCACCTAGAGACAAAATCAATACAAAGCAATATATAGGAAGTAGGAAAAGGACCCGTGAAATCTATATCCCAAAACATAAAAAATCGCACAAAAGATAATGGGCACCTATGGCATTTCATGTCTCTTTCCAAAACTACTAAAATGTTGACATACATGACATGCTTTGTAAAACTCATATGCATTTTTAAAAATAGATGGCCAATATAAACTATAATCTAAGACTTTTTGACTAGTTCTCCTAACCCTAAAATGACCACCACACATATAAGCATGACACATCTTAAGCACATCACCAATCTCAACATCGGGCACACATCTCTTAATGACACTATCACTACACAATCTCCAAAGAGTAGGTGAATCCCAACATAGTATCCACTTTCCCTAGCAAGTTTCTCCTTAGCATATCTAGTAATCCCATTTGGAAAAACATTATGCACCATAAATTGACCAAATCAGAATACCAAACAACATCATAAGAAGAAACGGCACATAATGACTCATCTCTAAACTTATCACAAGGGAAATCAAAAGAGGAATTCACCACAATAGAGTCATAAGGCAATCTACTCAAGTGATCCGCCACATGATTTGTTACTCCACTTCTATCAATGATCTCCAAATAGAATTCTTGAAGTAGAAGCATCCATCTAAGTAAACGTGTCTTGGTGTCCTTCTTCCTCAAAAGATACTTCAAGGCCTCATGATCTGTGAAAAAACCAACCTTGGAATGCACAAGATATGAATTTATCAAGAGTAAATACTAATGCATACAATTTCAGTTGTGGTGTAATTACATTGTGCTTTGTCCAAAGTCCTAGTTGCATATGCAATAACATAAGGTAACTTGTTTTCCCTTTGTCCCAATATTGCCTCAATAGCAAAATTAAAGGCATCACATGAAATCTCAAATGGAATCGAACAATTAGGACTCCTCAAAATAGGAGGGGAAACAAACTTTTCTTTCAAAGCATCAAATGCATCTTTACAACTTAGAGAGAACTCAAACTTGACATTTTTTAAAGCAATTGAGACAAGGGATATGCAATCTTTGAAAAATCTTTAATAAATCTTCTATAAAATTCTATATATCGAAGGAAAGATCTCAAGTCCTTGACATTGCTTGGATAGGGAAGAGATAAAATCACTTCAATTTTGGCCCTGTCTACCTCAATGCCACGACTTAAGACTAAATGGCCCAAGACAATCCCTTGCTCTACCATAAATTGTCACTTCTCAAAGTTTAAAACTAAGTTCTTCTCCACACATCTAGCAAGAACTTTATCAAGATTTCTCAAACAAGCTAAATAAGAATCCCATGAATTGTGAAATCATCCATGAACACTTCCATGTAATTTTCAATAAAATCACTAAAAATACTAAATATGTATCTTTGGTAGGTCCCTAGAGCATTACACAATCCAAAGGCATTCTTCTATATGTAAAAGGAACGAATGGGCAAGTATAAGTGGTTTATGTTGATCAATCAGATCAATGCAAATCTAAAAATAACCATTATAACCATTAAGAAAGAAATAATTAGATTTTCCCCTAATCTTTCTAACATTTGATCAATAAATGGAAGAGGGAAATGATCTTTCTTGGTTACCTCATTCAATGTCTTATAATTAATGTAAGCTCTCTAACTATTTTGCACCCTAGTTAGAATCAATTCATCATGTTCATTCTTTACAATAGTAATTCCATCTTCTTAGGCACAACTTGCACTGGAGACACACATCACTATCACTAATGGGATAGATTATACCTGCACTTAAAAGCTTAGTAACCTCCTTCTTTACCACATTAAGAATTAAAGGATTCAACCTCATTTGTGGTTACCTTATCACCTTGGCATTCTCCTCCAACATAATCCAATATGTGCAAGTTTAAGGGATAATTTCAGGTATGTCTCCAGGTGTCCACCCTATAGCCTTGATGTTCTTCCTTACTATATCACACAACAAAGATTCTTCCATAGGGGTTAGTGAAAAAGAAACAATAATAGGAAGTTGATTACCATCTCTTAAGTAAGAGAACTTAAGATGTGAAAGAAGTGCTTCAACTCCAACTTGGGTGGCACAATGACGCTTGGAGGAATCTTTTTAACTTGAATTTTCTTTGCTAAATCCATCTCTTCTCCATGAGTGGCACGTCCAAGGTAGCTATAACAACAGTGTCCATTTTGGTCAAGGAAATTTCTTTTGTTCCAACATTACTTTTCACGTTCAGATCAACCATCCTCGTTCCAAAATTATTTTTCAATTTGACTAAGGGAATTCCTCTACTTCCAATAGCATATTCCATACCCAAATGGTCCTTGACAGCCCTAAAATCATTTTGTTCTACTACTTTTTAGTGCCTCTAAACCTAAAACATCAAAGAAAGAACACTCCTCCAACCTTGGAGAAAGATTAGGCACAAAGGAACCAATGCTTTCATAAATTCCAAAATTAAGCTCACTAGGAGAAATCAAATGATGTGATGTAATTTCACATGGGAAATATGAACTACAGCCATCATTATGTTCAATTTCACTATCATCACTTGATTCAATCAATGACTCACAAGAAATTCCAAAATTAATGCTTAAGTCATCAAATTCATCTAATACAAGCAAATCACTCATAGAAGTCAAAATTAGGCTCATGGAAAAAATTAGACATCACATGTTCTTCAAATAGAGTGAAAGTGGATGAATTAGGTGTGTGAAGTGTGCTGTCCAAATACTCATGCTCAAGTAAATGCAACTCATCATGCTTCTGCAAATTAGATAAAGTAAAACCATAGCATTGCAATTCACACAAATGGAATCAAAAGTGCATGAACAAGTAAAACTAGGAAAAAATGCAACATCATCAAAGCTAGGAGTCATGGAAACTTTAACCTCCTTCTATATCCACCAGATACAGGAGAAGATTAACTAAATCACCACACTTAGATCTCTACATCAATCAAAAACTTTGTTTGAAAAGCTTAGGCCCATGACTCATTTTTCAAATTCTTCAAAAGCACAATACGTTAGAGAATTTCATAGCAGAAGCAAGTCACATACTCTTATAACACCAATTGCTTGCATTTAAAATTACAAAACCAAATCAGATTAAGGGCCATGCACCGCGGCGTACAATACATGCACTGCGACATGTGGCATAAAGCCATAAGCCCAAACTTTTTGTGTTATGTGCCACGATGTGCTAGTCCAGATTTTCACTATATTTGACAGCAAAAATGACTAACTTCTAACACATATTGTTTTCACATACAATGTCCGATTGGAGTGATTCAAATGCCCACACGAAGCTTATCTTATAAACTAGCTAATGAGATAGATTTGGACATGATCTAATGATCTAATCAAAATTTAGATACCTAGGTGTAAAAAGTCAATTTTTCAAAGAATTTCATGCACCCAAGCATTCAAATCAATCTATTTGTCTCATTAGATCATACAGGCTTTGAACTAAGTCTAAAAAGACCTAACATACTTGACCAACCACATTTCATCACATATATCATATATATCAAAATCTGGCTGTTCAATAGCCCATTTTCACATTTTACAAAATTTCACCACATAACACAAATTGGCCTACTTGGCCCTTTTCACCATAATTTACATATATCTACACTCATAATATAAACACAACTCAATCTCAGTTCAAAAGTACTCATTTCATCATTATTTCACAGATGGGCTAAGATTTACCACTATCATCACAAATCTCCACAATTTCAACTAAACACAACTCAAACATGCATGCAATCCCCTATGGCAACTTACTTACATATATACTCAAGCTTTCAGTTCATTAGATAATACTCTAAGCTCGCATAGATTCAACAACTTTAAGCCAGTCCATACTATTTTCTTTACCCTAATCACTGCTTTGTCTTGTAAAAATATAACTATGGGGTTGAGATAAAAGTTTTAGTAACAGAATAACTCACTACTACTAACTATCCCATGCAACTATATGAAAGTAAAGCATAATCTATATTTTAACATAACACATATCATATATTTCATTTCAAATCACAACAATATGAGTCAATTCACTTCTTTTGCCATTATAATCACCACTTTTCACCACTTTTTCACATGTACAACATATAGCATGATCATTACCAACTGAACCTCCAAATCACCCTGACTTGAAACCATAGGCTTACCTTAGACCAATAAATACTCTCATTGGCCCTGAGCTCACCTTCAGTAGTAGGATCACCCAGCTAAAGGTGCTCTATCTCACTTCCTAACTGTAGTTTCCCCTAATACATATAATGGGGTGTCGTTGACTCCAATATCATATCACATAAATACTAAGGAGTCTAAATCTCCAACACTGCACCTCAATAGGCACTAAGGAGATCATCTCTAACACCGCACCTCAAATGGTACTAAGGAGGTATAATTCTCTAACACCGCACTCTGTCGGGTATTAAGGAGAATATGCCATATGGTCTTATCACTATACTTTACACAGGCAAACTGTCACCCCTATGATCATGCTTTTCGAACCAATCATAGGCTCCCAATCACCACTTTACTCATATATATACATATACACATTTCTATATCAAATTGCATAATTTCATTATTTGTTTAACTAAAATCCCTTTTCTATGCAATAAACATTCAATGCTAAAAAAACATGCTCAGTTTAAAGCAATGTCATGCACTATATAGCATACTCATATACAATTATCATAAATAGTCAAATAGAAGAAATTATTTAGTTACCCAACCCTTCTGTTACTAGAAAGGTTACTTGTGGATTTCAACTACTGCTATGGCTCATCACAAGCTTCCTTTCTCAACTCACACACGTGATATGTCAATCTAAATACAATTAGCACAATTTAGTCAATTGGTCTAATTTGACCAAAAGCACATAATTACTACTTACATTTAGCCATCTATTCTTTTTCATTTATCCATTCTAGGTCTATTACTACTTGATTACTACTTTACATCACTTCAACTAGTCTGATTTCACTCGAACATAATTTTCACCTTATACTCTCTCTTAGTTTAGGGCCAAATTGAGCCTACAGGTTTAAAGCTCTATCATTCAGCATTAAACTAGTCGTAAAGCTGTAATTTAACTCTTGAGAATCTTTTTATTACTATTCAGAAAGAATCAAACCCCTAGAACTTCACCTATTCAATTTCTCTATAACTCATATTTAGAGAAATTTAGGTAGAATGGAAGGTAAGAGTTATATGTAGCTTACCCGATAAGTTACTAATCAGAAGTTCCTTCCACAGCTCCGAAATAGCTTGCCCTATTAGCGATGCCCTTCTCCACTTCTCCCTTTCACATTTTTAAATTTCTCTCTCTAAACTTTACCTAAATTTCACAACTTAACGGGTCATTTTCTGGTCCAAGCGTCGTGAGGCATGTAGCATTAGCTAGGGTGTGTGGCACAGTGAGAAGAATTCTCACCATGTGCACACTTGTTTCGACCTAAAACATGATCCTCTCACCTATATCTACCCATTCAACATCCAAAAGGCATAAATCAATAACTAATCATTTGAATCTCTATTCCTTTACCAATTACCACTTTATCCCTAGTTAACAACTAATTTTAGGATTAAGAAATTCAAGATATTATAGTTCTCCCCTCCTTTTAAGAATTTTATTCCAAAATTCATAAAATACTTAAATACATACCTATGGAAGTAAATGGGGATATTGTTGCCTCATTTTATCCTCTATTTCCCAAGTAGGGTCACAAGGAGCTATGCCTCGTTAGAAAAATTTAACCAATCATATAGTCTTATTTCTTAGTTGTTTCTCTTTCATATTTACGATCCACTCTAGCTTAGCCTTATACATCAAATTCTCTTGGAGTTCAATCTCCTTTGGTTCTATCATATGTGAGGGATCAGGTAGATATTTCTTGAGCTGCGACACATGAAACACGTCATGCAGACTAGATAAGTATGTTGGCATAGCAATTTTATAGGCTACTGGTCCAATTCTCTCTAAAATCTTGAATAGATCAGTGAATTGAGGAGTCAATTTCTTAGCTATTATCAACCTCTTGATTCCCATTACTGGTGTAACCTTAAAAAAATATGGTCTCTTACCAGGAACTCTAATGGCCTTCTATGCTTATCTGTGTAACTATTTAGCCTACTTTGAGCTGTCAACAACTTTTGCTTGATTAACTCAATCTTTTAAGTCATCTGATCCATAACATCTAGTCCTAATATACTCTTCTCACTTACTTTTGTCTAACAAGGATGCAATCTAAATTTTCTCTTATATAATACCTCATGTAGTGCCATCTAAATATTGGAATGGTAATTGCTGTTGTAAACAAACTCAACCAAAGGAGGATGGCTATCCTAGTTACCTTTTAACTCCAGAACACAGGCTCTTAACATATCCTCTAAGGTTTGTATGGTCCATTCTGTCTATCCATCTATCTATGGATGATATGCTGTATTGAATCTTAACTCAGTACCTACGGTTTACTGCAAAGCTCACTAGAACCTAGATGTAAACCTTGGATCTTTATCTGACACATACTCTTCGGCACACCATGCAACCTCACTGCTTCTTGAATATAGATCTTTACCAACTTTTCCAGAGAATCACTAATTTGAATGGCCAGGAAATAAGCTGATTTCATGAGCCTATTGACTTAACCCAAATGGCATCATGCCCTAACCAAGTTCTTGGAAACCTAGTTATGAAATCTATGGATATATTATCCCATTTCCACTTAAGGATATCCAATGGTTGTAACATCCCTGCTAGTCTTTGGTGCTCTATCTTAATATTTTGATAGGTCAAATACTGAGTCATAAACTCAGTCACATCTCTCTTTATATCAGCCACCACCAATATCGTCTCATGTCCTGATACATCTTCATAACTCCTGAATGGATTGTGTACTTGCTACAATGAGCTTTACTTAAAATAACTTTCTTTAGATCTACCTCATCAGGAACATAAATCTTATCTTGGTAGACAATAAAACCATCATCATTAAAACTAAAATCAATAGCCTGATTCCCTTCAATCACTTCTTTAACCTTAAGGAGATGTTCATCTTCTAGTTGTGCCATTCTCAATTCTCTCTAGAAATTATTACTAACCTTAATAGAATAAGCACCAACCAATGCCTTTAGTGGTACATCTTGCTGCGATTTAACAAACGATTCTATTAATCTATGCTCCTTTACCATAAGACTCGCCACATGAAAAGTATTTTGACTTAATGCATTAACAACCACATTCACTTTACCCGGATGGTACTTTAACTCAAAATTATAATCCTTAAGGAGCTTTATCTATCTCTTTTGCCTCATATTCAACTCCTTCCAATCCACCAGGTATTTCAGACTCTTATGGTCGCTAAACACAATAAACACTGTACCATACATGTAATGGCGCCAGATTTTCAGAGCAAACACTACCGCTATGAGCTCTAAGTCATGTGCAGGATAGTTCTCTTCTTGTAATCTTAACTACCTCGATGCATAAACCACTACTCAACTATCTTACATTAAAACAGAACCAAGACCTCTCAATGATACACCTATATATACCTTGTAAGGTAACCTTAGATTAGAGATAGTCAACGTTAGTGTTGTGGTTAACTTCTCTTTCAGCTGCTAAAACGCTGCTTTGTATTGGTCATCCTAAATGTAAGGTTGATCTTTCCACGTTAACTTTATCAAAGAAGAAGCTATCTAAGAAAATCCCTGAACAAATTATCAATAATACCCAGCTAATTCCTAGAAAACTATGTATCTCTATAACTGAATTAGGATGCTTCCACTTCAATACTGCATCAACCTTATGTGGATCTATAGATATCCTATCCATAAACACCACGTGTCCTAAAAATCAGACTTCTCTCAACCAAAACTCACATTTACTAAGCCTGGCATACAACTTCTTATCCTTCAAAACCTAAAGCATCGTCTTCAAATGCTTTACATGTTACTCCTTATCTTTAGAATAGATCAGGATATCGTCTATGAAGACCATTACAAATTGATCAAAGTACGACTTAGAGATTCAGTTCATATAGTCCATGAACATTATAGGCACATTAGTCAAACCAAATGGTATAACTAAGAATTCATAATGTCCATACTAAGTTTTAAATGCTGTTTTGGGTACATCTACTATACTAACTCTCAATTGATGGTACCCTAACCTTAAACCTATCTTAGAAAAGACTGAGGCACTAGTTATTTGATCTAAAAGATCATCTATCCTTGGTAAAGGATACTTGTTCTTCACAATTTGCTTATTCAATTGCCAATAGTTAATGTAAAGACACAAACTACTATCCCTCTTCCTTACAAACAACATTGGCGATCCCAAGGTGATATGCCCCGTCTAATAAAACCTTTGTCTAATAGGTCCTTAATTTGCTTCTTCAGTTCTGCTAACTCTAATAGCAACATTCTATATGGGGCCTTTGATATCGGTTCAGTTCTTGAAACCAAATCAATTGAGAATTCAACTTTCCTTTCAGGAGGTAATCCTGTTACTTCATCTAAAAATACCTTTGGAACTCACTCACTACATCGATCTTCTTAATTCTACCATCATCCACTATTGTCTATAAAGAACACCATAAACGTATCACAACCTTTCCAGATTAACTTCTCGATACTAACAACTGATAAGAGCTTAGGTTGTTATGAAGAATCCACTGCTGTACATAACACCGATAGTGAAACCAACTTTTTGGCACACTAAAGCATAACATTAGTCATTGCTAGCTAATCCATGCCAATAATCACAGCTATTCCTTTTATAGGAATGCAAATCAAATCAATCTTGAAAACTCTATCCTTAAATTGAATCTCTATACCCTGACATGCTCTACTAATAATACTAAATGATCCAGAATGTGTCATCACTCTAGTAAGAACAAGTAATTCTTGCAAAGATAAACTCAATCTATCCAGTTACTCCTCAGACACAAAGGAATACATGGCACTAGAATCAAATAATGCCTCTACTTAGTGACCCCAAACAAAAATCATACATTTGATCAAGTTCGGAGATGTTTTTACCTTTTCTTGTGTAACTACAAACACTTAGCCAGGAATAGTAGATCTCTACTCAGTCCCCTCAATTCTGCCCTTTGGACATTACCTCATTGTATGCCCCAGCTTTCCATACTTGAAGCAAGCCTAACATCTTCTAGATGAGATTAGTTGTAAATATTGCACTAAGGCAACCTTCCAGTACACAAAGTCGGCACTAGAACATTCAACACTTGATTCAAAGATTGTGGAAGCTCAATTCTCATACTCCCACTTCTTTGCATTAATTCCCTTTGCATGGATTGAGACTGAGACCCTCTAATAAAACCTCTCCTTCTTGAGGAACTAGAACTACCGACATTATGCCCAAGCCTCTTTGAGATTTCACCTGTCAGACCTAAAAGGGATGAGAATCTCCCCATATCATCTCACCTTCTCTCAGCATCTACCTCTCTACCACGCCTAGCTACTATTCTCTGCTTATGGCATATCCCCTCATAAGTTGTCACATCTAACAATGCCTTTTGTTGGCAATACTCGGGTCTCATCATTTTTAACAACCGCTCATCTTTCTACTTTATATCATTGTTGTGTTGGAGGTATGTAGAATAAGCCAATAGGTCATTAAATCTTCTTATGAACTCTTCTTTGTTTAGATCTCCTTGCCAAAAAGCATGGAATTCTTCTTTTTTTTTAGTTCTGAATGAGACTAGAAAGTACTGATCGAAGAAAACTTTCTTAAACTCTTCCCAGCTCAACTAAATACTACTAGTCGGCCTCACAGACTCCCACTACCTCTCGGCAGTACTAACCAATTACATTGTGGCTAGGATAACTTTTTGCTTGAGGGTGCAAACTATAACGTCGAAGATAGTTTCTAGCCGCTTAATCCACAGCTCTAGTTCCCCCTCTCTCATACTCCCATTAAAATTTGGTAGATTGAACTATTGATGGATCAGTGCTAGGTGTAATGTCTGCCTTGACATTACCAATATTCACCATAAAATCATAACAATAATGATAATTAGGAGCAAGGATTGCTCCTAAGATCACATTAAATATAGAAGGGTTAAAACTAATAATCTTTTAGAAATAATTTTAGAATATTTGGGATCCCATAAAAACCTTTCAAATAAGTAGTTCGAGCTCAAACTTAATGATTTATAAAGATATGGGAAGCATGAAAATTTTTAGGAAGTAAAACACTTGAAAACAAGGCCAAAAATGTTATTTTTAAGTATTCTGGTACATGCTTTGACCCGAAACGTGATCCTCTCACTACTATTTTCCCATTCAAGATCCTTACAAATTAATAAATCATCCGAATCTCTAATCCTTTACCAATTATCACTTTATCCCTGATTAACAGCTTATTTCAGGATTAACAAATTTAGGATATTATAGAAACCTCATTAATGACCCTATCAAGTGTATCCTCAATGCAATCAACAAAGTGAAAGCTATAATTCACATAAGAGTTTTTCAAGCTATTAAAAATATTAAATTCAATCTTGATGTCCAAAAACTCCATGGTAAGTTTACCTTCCTTCATATTCAATATGGTACTTGATGTCATCATAAAAGGCCTCCCAAGGATAAGTGTGCCTTGCCCTCCTTCTTGAATGTCTAACACATAAAAATCCACTAGGAACACTAAATCTTTCACCTTCACCAAGATATCTTCCATGAATTCCATATTGAAATCCAATCTCCTTTTTATTAATTAATAATAATAATTATTATTATTATTAATTATTTCAAAAAGAATTTTGAATTATTTCAAATTGAATCTGATTATTATTCATCTTTCTATTTTTATTTATTTATTAATGACTAATGAATAATTGATATTCATTATTTCATTATTCTTTTTTATTTTCTAGTTCAAATTTCATTATTTTATTAATTTTATTAATTTTATTTGTTAATTCTCAATATTTTATATTTTAATAAAATATTGTTTAATTCAAATATAAGATTTCAATAAATAATCAATATAGAAATTCATTATATATATAATATATATTATTGAAATATTCTATATTCTATTTCATTTGAAATTCAATATTGAAATTAAATAGAAAAATGAAATTAAAATTTATAAATTAGAAATCCATTTTTAAATTGAAAACAGTATAAAAATTTATACTACTATCTAATATACTAATATACAGACTAATAATAAATAGAATAATATTAACATATTCTATTTAAGTTAAGATATTATCTATTATAAGTATAAGAAAGAATTTAGACTACTCTAGTTGCAAGATCACACTACAATCTTGAAGGCCTCCAAGATTAAGAGAAGAACAGGTGTGAGTAGGCATGACATTAATTGCTTCCCTAAGATCAATGAGAGCCTCTTGAACAAACACATTCCTAATTTAATAAGGAATGGTACAAGCTAATAGATATCTATACTTGATAGGAAGTTGTGGCTTGAAGATTGTACTCACACTAGGACTCATTTGCACATTAGCTAATGGCTTAAATCCTTTTTTATTTATGCACAACTCCTTCAAAAATTTGGCATGCTTAGGCATGCTTTTTATCTTGTCAAGTAATGGTATGTTCACTTTAACTTTCTTCAACATGTTAAAGACATCTTGCCTATCATCTTCTTCACTCTTCTTAGCAAATCTTGTTAAAGCCTTAAGAAATGGCATGTCCTTAGGGATAGGGTTCCCAAGTTGCTATTCCTTAGGAGGCTCTCTTCTTCCCAACACTTCTTTCTCCTTAGACTTGCTTGAATCAAGATTATTTTCCTTATTAACATGGGAGGCTATGGCTATACAAGCACTATTTTTATCTTGTTTTGAGCTCACTTCTTCTTCATTTTCATAGGAATTCAAACCTGTTCTTGCTCCATTTTCATCCTCAACCATAATCTCTTCAATTGAGTCATCCTTATCATCAATCACTTAAGGAATATTAGAAGGAAGTGGCGTGTCATCATGGCAATTAAAAGCACTTGAATGAATAAGAGGCATGCTGTCATAGCAAGGAGAAGCACTTGGATTAGCATTTAAAACTTTCCTACTCCTCAAATCAATTGCACTAATACTCTTTGGATTAATAATTAGTTGAGTTGGGAGTTTCCCACTTCCTTGGGCTTGATTAATGCTATTTGAATTCCCAAGTTATTGAACCACCAAATCAGTACTTTATTGCCTTGATTCAAGATTCTCCATCCTTTTGAGCAACAAATCAATCTTACAATTAGCATTAGACACATGAGAATCAAACTTTTTACTAATGGTGACCGTAGCATTTCCCATCTTCTTAAGATAAGAGTATATTTATTTGTCACCCTCACCCTCTTGGAAAGGAATAACTCGAGTATTCTTGGCTTGAGTCATCTCTTGATTGCCTTTATAGCTGAAATTAGGGTGTTATCTCCAACTTAGGTTGTATGTGCTCCCATAGTTAGCTTCAAAATTATTTCTTGCCCTTTGATTATTCTGAAAGTTGTAAGGCCTTTGTTGTTGATAAATAGCCCCTACATCTTGACTTCCATAGGCATACATGCAATTAGAAGTAACATGCATGGTAGAATTGCATATGCCATAATTAGGAGCCACAATTACTTTAGACATAAAAGAGACTTGAGTTTATGAGGGGCTAGCAATTGACATCTTGGGAAAGTCAAGTTGAGGATCGATGTCTTTCAATCGAGCATTAGGAATGGATGATTGACAAACATGATGAACACCCCTTATATTATGTAACATCTTGAATTTTAATCTAAGAAAACTAGTTGCTAATCAAGGATAAATTAGTAATCACTAGATTGATTATGCTTTGGATGTCCAGTTGATGTTTTGTGTTGGTTGGCTATTATATTGATAGGATTAAAGGGTAGAATGACAATTAGGGACATAATGTGCGATCACAAGTAAGATTGACCTTATTGTGCCATGCGCTATAGCGAAAGCTACATGTGCCATGGTGCATTGTGCATAAATTACTTAAAGGCTAAGTCAAAATTCATGAAATCTGAAGGAGAAGGAGAGGAAAACGTGTTTATAGAAGAGAAGAAGTTCCTATCTACTAGGGCTTGCATTATCCGATGATTAGGAATCTACTTTGATTAGTGACTTATTAGGTAAGTATCGTCCAGCCTTAAGCTTTATTTTTACCCTATTTTCATTGAATTTGATCAGTTGAGAAATTGAATTATGAAGTTCTAAGGTATTGAAATCTAAAAGAAAGGTTTAAAATGGGCTTTCGAATATGAAACTAAGATTTTGTGACTAGTATAGAGTTGAATGGTTAAGCTTTAGGTTGAAATGGCAAAATTAGGAAAATAAATGAGTTAGGAGATATAAAATGGACTTTACAAACTTAAAAGGTTCTAATGAAATTTTTTTTATGTACTAAGGGATTTGGTTTAGCTGAATCAGTGCCTATACTAAGTGTTGAGAATTGACTAAAAATGTGATGTTGTGTAGATTGAGCATTTGTGAAGTTGCTTATGAGAATCTACATCCTTGAGAGCTTAGTATAGTTGGTAACCTTTGATAATAAGGTTAAAAGGTAACTGGAGTAACCTTTTACTTGTTCATTTGTGAAATTGTTTATAAGTATTTTTATATAGAACTATGTGCATTGTATTTAGGAACTGATAGAGTAGTAATATTGTGAAAGAGATATGCATGTGTGTGTGTAAGTAATGTATGAGATAAATGAAAAGGGACATATACAGACATGTGCATTGCATCCACGAGTATACCCTAGACTAGGGTAAGGGGTCGTAACCCTACTCTATGGAAGTCTAGCAAGTCTTGAAAGTCTTAAGTATAGAGCTTAACTCTACTAGAAAGGACCTAAGATATCCTGATGGTCTCGAGTGGAAAGTTTGACTGTAACATCCTGAATTTGTTTTATTTTTGCATTACCACTAATTAGGGTTCGAATTCATGATTTAATATAGGATTAGGATTTTGGATAGTAAAGTATTGTATTGACTTATTTGGGATGTTATATAAGCAGGTATGAGTAGAATAATGAAGTCCTAATAAAGAGTGTATGAGCATAGTGAGGATTACCCTTACTATGCATGTGCCACAGTACAGGATGGGTGCATCGCGGTACATGGAGCAAAGTTTTGATAAATGAGAACGTGTCCAGCTATTGAAAAACAGAAAGGAGATCAAGAGAAGATAGATCTGGCATAGAGAAGAAAGAGTTCTTAACTAGGGCAAGCAATTTCAAGAAAGAGGATGATGTTTCTAACCTGTTACTTATGGGTAAGTCTCATATTGCCTTAACCTCCAATTCTACCATGTTTTCTCTTAGTTTTAACTATTGAGAAATTGAATTCAGAAGTTTTAAGGAGTTGATTTCTTATCCAATAGTATTAAAAAGGTCCTTTAGGAATAAACTAGTATTTTGTGACTAGTTTGAGTTGGAACGATAAAGTTTTAAAACTACAGGCTCAGCTTGACTTAGTCTAGAGAGAGAGTAGTGAGAAAGAATTTGATTGTGAGGGAGTTAATGCTTGGATGGAGTGGTAATCGGTTATACTATGTGTGAATGAGTATAAGTAGAGGTAGTAGTAGCAATTAGGTTTTAAATTGCTATAATTGGCACTTTTAGTCAATAAAATAATTGACTTTAATTGCCAATTTGATGTAGATTCTAGCGTATGATGCATAAATAGCAGAAAGAGATTTGAGAAAGGGAATGTAACATGGGTAACCCTTTTTATTGAATAGAAGGGTTAAGGTAACCATATAGTTTATTATGTTTATTAACTATTATAACTGTATAAAAGTAATTGTATAATTGTGAAATTATGGTTTTGTTAGTTTTTGTGCATGGTTTTGCATTGTTAATGCTTTTAGCATAAAATTAGATTTGGGAAAGGAAAGTTTGATGATTTTTAGTTTATTTGATATATATATATATATATGTATGTATGTATGTATGTATGTATGGTATGAAAGTGTGGAATTGAGATAAATTGTGTAAAAGCATGATCATGGGGGGAGATGTGTGTGTGTGTGTAGAGATGTGAGTGAAAAAAATTCATATGGTCGGGTTGGCATTATAGGACATCCGGTGTAGCATTATACAAGCTAGTACCACAGGTAATCCGTTACAATATTATAGTAGGACTATTACCACGAGGCATCTAGGCAGTCTAGAAACTCCTTAGTGCCTGTTAGGTTGCAACTAGGAGTCAACGATGCCTCTATCACAAGTGTGTTATGAGGGAAACCATATTTCATATATGGGATAGATTACCTTTGGCCGAGTATTTCTACCACCAAACACTAATACAAAATATAAAATTTATTGGATACTTTTTACATCGGTTGAAAGGCAAACGGTGTAAAAAATAAAGGTGATGGCATTTTTATAATTATATTAAATTATGTTATCTTTTTACACTGGGTGGGGGCACCCGGTGTAAAAAGTGTTTTTTAAAATCCTTTCTTCCTTCCTCCATTCATTAGTTCCCTCTCCTCCTTCTCGCGCCCTCCCTCTCGTCTCCCCTTCGTCCGCCCACTTCGCCTCCCCCTTGTCTCTCCCTCGCCAGACCCCTTCCCCCCCATCCGCCCAGCCCTCCCCCTGTCTGCCAAGCCCCCTCCCCCTCCTCCTCGTACCGCCTCCCCCTCCAGCTCCTCCCCGCCTCCCCTCCAGCTCCTCCCCTCGCCGCCCACTCCCCCTCCCCCTTGGTCTGCCTAGCCCCTTCCCCCTCCCCCTCATCTCGCCGCCCCCTCCCCCTTGTCCGCCGCCCTTGTCCCCCCCCTCCTCCCTCGCCGCCCCTTCCCCCTTCCCCTCGTTCGCCCGGCCGCCCCCTCCCCCCCTCCCACTAGATCCGCCCAACCCCCTCCCTCTCCCACTCCCCTTTCCTCGGCCGTCCCCCTCCCCCTCCCCCTCCCCCTCGTCCCGCCGCCCACTCCCCCTCCCCCTCCCCCTCTCCCCTTGCCCACCCCTTCCCTCTCCCGCCCTCCTCCCCCTCTCCCTCTCTCTTGCCCCCTCCACCACTCCTTCTCCCTCCCTCTCAAGTTGAGCTGTTGCTACAGCTGCCGCCACCCAGGTATGTGTTGAATATAATTTTTAAATTTTATAATGTTTAAATTTAGTTTTTAATGATATTGATTGTTGCTGGGAGTGCTGTTAGTGGCTTCATAAGGCCTCAGGTTGTTGCATGTGATCATTTATTTGGTTTAAAATTGTTAATTTTCTCATGTAAAATTTTCTAAAACTTTTGGGAAGTCCAATTTTTAGGGGAAGACTCTGTCAAATTTTTTTTAAATTTATTCTTTCCTCTAATTTTCTTAAATTTAGTTTTTAATGATATTGATTGTTGCTGGGAGTGCTGTTAGTGGCTTCATAAGGCCTCAGGTTGTTGTATGTGATCATTTATTTGGTTTAAAATTGTCAATTTTCTCTTGTAAATTTTTTTAAAAGTCTTAGGGAGATCCAATTTTTAGGGGAATTCTGCCGAAATTTTTTCAAATCTTAATTTAATTAGGAACTTAGTTTCTTAAAATAGTTTGAAGATAATAACATTAGTTATATTCTTTAGGAGGTGACACATGGATCGTAGTTGGATGAATGCTAGACGAACGAGTGACGAGTATGATAATGGGGTGAAAGAATTTTTGGAATTTGCTAAGAAAAATGCTGTTGACAATAGTGAAAGGTTCTATTGTCCTTGTGTTAATTGTTTGAATGAGAGGAGACTAGGTGTTTTTGAAATAAGAGAGCACTTAGTTTGTGATGGGATTTGCAAAAATTATACAATATGGATTTGGCATGGTGAACGATTGGAAAATTATAGTAACACATCTCAATGTGTGGGAGTTGATAATCTTGATGATGAAGTAGAAATGAATGAAGATCGATTAGAGGACATGATCCGTGATGTTGGGGAAGAGGCTTTTGAACGAGCACATGTGTATGATAACTTGTGCACTGACGCAGAGAAGCCTCTATACCCGGGTGCACTGATTTTAGTTTGTTATCTGGGGTGTTAAAACTAGTTACCTTAAAGGCAAGAGCTGGGTGGAGTGACCAAAGTTTCACATGGTTGTTAGAGTTACTTCAAATAATGTTTCTGAAGGGCAATGTACTACCAAATCATTATTATGATGCCAAGAAGATCTTATGTCCAATGGGTATGAAGTATAAAAAAATACACGCATGTCCTAATGATTGTGTGTTGTACAGAAAAGAGCTTGAAGGGGAGGAGAAGTGTCCGAAATGTGAGGCACCATGGTACAAAGAGAAGGGGCTCCTACAAAAGTCTTATGGTATCTTCCAATTATACCAAGGTTCAAGCGTTTGTTTGCAAATACTAATGATGCAAAGAACTTGATGTGGCATGCAAATGAGAGGATATCTGATGGAAAACTTCGACATCCAGCCGATTCTCCTCAATGGAAGAAAATTGATCAATTGTTTCCTGAATTTGGCAATGAGCCAAGGAACTTGAGGCTTGGACTTTCTACCGATGGAATGAATCCTTATGGTAGTCTTAGTAGTATACATAGTTCATGGCCTGTTCTTTTGGTGATTTACAATCTATCACCTAGGTTGTGCATGAAACGGAAGTACATGATGCTATCCATGTTGATTTCGAGACCAAAACAACTGGGAAATATATTGATATTTACCTAAGACCTCTGATTGAAGATTTGAAAGTGTTGTGGGAGGTAGGTGTGGAAGTGTTTGATGCAAATCAGAAGGAGAATTTTAAGTTACGTGCTATGATCTTTTGTACTATAAATGATTTTCCTGCATATGAAAATTTGTCTGGTTATAGCGTGAAAGGTCATAAAGCTTGTCCAATTTGTGAAGAAAGCACAAACTACCATCAACTTCAACATGGAAGGAAGACAGTCTACCTTGGCCATCGGAGGTTTCTTAGACGAGATCACCCATATCGTAGATTGAAGAAAGCTTTTCATGGTCACCAAGAACACAATGATGCTCCGGATGCTTTGACTGGGGATCAAGTATATGAACGTGTGAAAAACATTAATATTGTCTTCGGTAAGACTAAAAAGAATACTGGTGCAAAAAGCATATGGAAAAAAAGGTCTATCTTTTTTGACCTCCCATATTGGCGCAATCTTGAAGTAAGGCATTGTATTGATGTTATGCATGTGGAGAAAAACGTGTGTGATAGTATTATTGGAACGCTTCTGAACATACCAGGTAAGACTAAGGATGGTGTGAATGCAAGATTGGATTTGAAAGAAATGGGAATACGGGAAGACTTACACCCAAGACCAGAAGGTAAACGAACTTATTGTCCCCCAGCCTCTCATACATTGTGCAAATCTGAGAAAACAAGTTTTTGTGAGTGTTTACATGGAATCAAAGTTCCTTCGGGTATTCTTCAAATATTATGAAGCTTGTATCTGTGAAAGAGTTGAAACTGGTAGGCTTAAAATCTCATGATTGCCATGTCTTGATGCAACAGCTATTACCTTTGGCTATTCGAGGCATATTGAAAGAAGATTTAAGACTTACAATAACTAGACTTTGTTTCTTTTTCAATGCTATATGCAGTAAAGTTATTGATCCCCGTAAACTGGAAGAGTTAGAACAAGAAGCTTGTACTATCTTGTGCCAACTTGAGATGCACTTTCTTCCTACATTTTTTGACATTATGGTTCACTTAATAGTGCATCTAGTAAGGGAGGTAAAATTGTGTGGCCCTGTTTATTTGCGATGGATGTACCCAGTTGAGAGATACATGAAAATACTGAAAGGGTATGTCAGAAATCCATTTCGACCCGAAGCATCAATAGTTGAGAAATATGTTGCTGAAGAAGCTATGGAGTTTTGTTCTGATTACTTGTCAAGTACAGAATCAATTGGACTTCCTAAATCTCGTCATGAGAAAAGGCAATATGGTCAAGGCACACGTGGAGTATCAGTGAAGAGCATGAATCATGATGAATTACAAGAAGCACATTTATATATCTTGAATAATATTGATGAAGTTAAAGATTACATATCTTCTCATAAAGAACTTTTAAAGGCAAAAAATTATCGAATGAGAATGACAGAACAAAAGTTGTTGAAAGAGCATAATAGGACTTTTGTGAATTGGTTCAAGCAGAAAATTTTGAATGAAAGTGGTGTTTCTGAAACAGTTAAATGGTTGGCTGGAGGTCCTAACTTTGATGTTATATGTTGGAGTGCCTATGATATTAATGGGTATTCCTTTTATACAAAGTCCTTGGATGAGAAGAGTACGGTGCAAAATAGTGGAGTTATGATAATGGCTGAAGCCGTACACTTTTCTAGTTCAAAAGATATGAAACCTAAACTAGCATCCAGGACTTACTTTGGGGTTATTGAAGAGATTTGGGAGGTTGATTATACAAAATTTAGAGTTCCTGTTTTCAAATGCAAGTGGGTTGACGTCAATAGTATTCGTGATGATAAGTTTGGATTTACAATGGTTGATCTTAAAAAACTAACTTTTGGAGATGAGCCATTTATTATGGCAGACCAAGCTAAACAAGTTTTCTATGTCACGGATCCAGCAAATAAAAATTGGTCAATAGCACTTAAAGGAAAAAGGATGATTGATAGTAATGACGATCATGAATCAAATTTTGATATTTCTGAAACTCCTAACTTCTCAAGTGGGCTACCAATTTTGGATGTGGTAGATGAAGTAGATGATGAACATGCCATAAGAAGTGATCACCATGAAGGGATATGGGAGAATATCCCTATATGAGTTTAGTTTTGAAATTAAAGTATGTTAATTTAGTTCAATTAAATTTATGTTGTGGGATTGTTTTTCTTAATTATCTTATCTTTGATTTTTTTTAATTAATTTCATTTATTTGAATTAATAGGAATATGGAGAATCAAGGTGATGACACTCAGAGCCAATCAATTGGTGATGTTGCTCCTAGTGGGGAGCTGAGTCAGGGCACCCCTAGTGAGGAGCCGAGTCAGAGCCAGTCTGTGAGGAGGGGGGACGTGGCACACGATTAAGAGATCTGACATTAAGTAGGAGTGCTGGGCGTAGGTTACCAATTCAATTTGACCGGAGATGGAATCCGATAGGGCCACATAAAGCCAAGTTTGTTAGTTTTCTTGGCCTCCTATCGCGTACCAAGCCTCCTATTGTGTTTGAGGACTGGCCTGATGTGCCAGAACGTGTGAAGGAACAGATTTGGGAAAGTATTCAGGTAAATAATTAAAAATTAAAATTTTTTTATAGTTATATATTATTGGGCAATTATTGATTATTATCTTATGTCTTCATTGTAGCTCACATACGATGTTCCATCTAATCAAGATTGTCGACACAAGTTGATTTCTTACTGTGGAACACGTTGGAGAAATTTTAAGACTGATCTTGCTAGAAGATATATCTTTATCGAGGTGCCAGAGGGTCAGGCTCGTCCCAATCCTCTTGATACATACCAGTTCCTTGATGAAGATACTTGGGAAGAATTTGTCAGGATTCGACTTCTGAAAAGGCTATGGTTTGTTAACTTTTAATTTATTTAAGTTTTATTTAGATTTACTTCAATTATAAATCTAAAATTCAATTTATTAACAGGAAAAACGAGCTAAAGGGCGAGAAATTGCTCGGCAGAATCAATGCCCCCACACCCTGTCTCGTGGAGGTTATGCTAGAGCTGATGATATACTGATGGCAGAGAAACAGAAGAAGAGAGAAGAAGAAGCCAAGTCTGATCCTTCCATACTCCTTTCTCCACCATCACCTGTCTCTCGAGAGGAGAAATGGAGATATGGACATCAGTACAAGAAAGGAGGCTATACAAGTGAGACAGCACGGGAGATTGCCGAGAGGATTGTAAGTAAAATTATTATTCCTTGTCCCTTTAAATTTCTATACAATTGTATATATTATTAATTAATATTGTTATTTTTATATTATAGGATACTCTTAAGGAGCAACAAGCCCAAGGAAGCTTCATTCCAGAGGGCAAAAATGATATCTTAACAGTTGCTACAGGCAAGCCAGAGCATCCGGGTCGTGTGAGGGGCGTTGGATATGGTGTGGGCATTAAGGACTACTTTGGAGCACCTGCACGTCCCAATTCAGGAGGTGTAGTGACTAGAGAAGAGCTTGATACATTGATATCCACTGTGAGGCAGCAGACTAAGGATGAGTTTGAAGCTTCATTTGTAGCTCGGCTTCTACAAATGAAAGAGCAAATGAAGGAGGAGATGATGAGCATGATGAGCTCACGACAGGAGACAACTGCTGAACCAGTTCATACGTCTCCTGCATTTCATAGTACAAAAGGGAGTAATATTCTTGAGCGTGTGTCAGAGGGTCCTTCTGGTGACAACATTGGTGAACCATGTGAGATATTTCTAGAAGATCCTGATAAACGCTTGGTTGCTCTTGGTAGCATCTATAGCTTGGGGTCAACCATCCACCACAAGCAAATTCAAGATGATCAAGTAAGAGTGGTGGTTGCAGATCCAAAAGTGCCAGATGCTTTGGTTCCATTCCCTACTGATGAGGTGAAGACTGTGGTTGAAGCTGTTGGCAATTTTATCCTATGGCCCAAGAGACTTGTGAATCTAGTTCAAGCTGTGGTACGAAATTTCATGAATTTTTATTATGTAGCAACTTCCTAATATATGTTTTTTATTAACTATTTCTTGTCTTTTTATTATGTAGAAGCTTTCCTCGCCGAATCTCCCAAAGCTTCCACAACCCTCGTTGACTCCGCATCAGCGAATGATCTTAATGGCGTATGATTTATCATTCGAATTCAAGAGTTTAGAAATGGATCCGGAGGTTGTGGGCAAGAAAGACATGATAGTGACAATTGAACGGGAAGATTTGGTTCGACTTCTGTCGAATAATCAGCTTACCACACCACACATTGAACTATTTATGATGTAAGTATATTTTTCTTTAATATAATTGCATTGTTGTAAGTAAACTTAATCATCAAGTTTAGTAAACTAATATAATTGCATTGTTGTAGGTATCTTCATCATTTGTGCATTACATCGGGCAAAGGTGATAAGTTTGGATTCCTTTGCCCTCATCACATGACAGAGAAAGGTAATACTCCAGAGTTAAGGGCCGCGTACCTCCAACAGAGAATATGTGAAGTCAAAAAGGACGTTTTTATGGCTCCATATGTGCACTCGTAAGGATCAATTTATAATTAATAGTTTTTTAATATGGATTTACTTTAACTTGTATCATATTTAGCAGGGACCATTGGCAGTTATTTGTTCTTTCAATGAAGAGCAACACTGTCGTCTTTTTATGCTCCCTCCATTACAAACTTGGGAAAGAAATGAAGAAGACGATAGACTTGTAAGAATACTTTTACTAAACTATTTAATTTAATTTTTTTTGAATATTTTTACTAACTTGGTAATCTTGATCATAGGGCAATGAGAACATATCAAAATGTAGTCTTACAAAAGCATGGACATGAGCTCAAGGATCCCACATGGATTGAGCCAAAGGTGATGCTATACTTTATTAATATGTTCAATTATTAAGATTTCTTACTAATTTTTTATGATTTGTTCTTATATAGAGTCATAGACAACCGGTGAGGACGAACTTGTGCGGTCTATATGTCATGAGGCACATGCTCAATATTATCACATTAGGCATGACCGAATTTACAAAAGAGGTAAATATATATATTTTTAAAAATTTTATTTTATTATGTTATTTGAGATTGATTAATATGCCTACTTTATGAATCAAATTTTAGATGTTCGACAATTCGGATGCATTTTCTGAAGCTGAAATTGAAGACATCCGCATACGTTGGGCAACCTATTTTGTGGAGAACTTGTGAGGTTTTTTGTTACTTTTAGACATGTTTTAATTTTGATAGTTGACACAATTTAGATAATTATTAGTTTTCCTAATAGTTAAATAGTTTTGTATAGTTGATAAATACTTGATAAACAATTGTAAATGAATTGAGCTGTCTGATTTGGCAATTTTTATGCACAGGAATGGCAATTTTGACAATTTAGACAATTATTAGTTTTTTTAATAGTTAAATAGCTTTGTATAGTTGATAAATACTTGATAAACAATTGTAAATTAATTGGGCTGTCTGATTTGGCAATTTCTATGCACAGGAATGGGTAAAATCGATAAAATAAATATAGTATAAAAAAATAAAATACTTTTTACATCGGTTATTACCACAACCGTTGTAGAATATAATATTTTTTACACCGGTTTGGATAGGTAATAACTAGTGTAAAAAATATTATATTCGACAACGGTTGTATAATAACCGGTGTAAAAAGTTAAGTAAATTTTTTTTAATTTTCTTGTATATAATTTTCAACATCGGCTCTATAACCGATGTAAAAAATTTAATTTTTACATCGGGTTTATAACCGATGTAAAAAGAGGGACTTTCTACATCCCCTGGAACAACATCGTCTCTTTAACCGCTGTAAAAAGTCGTTTTTTAACCGCTGTAAAAAGTTATTTTTGTACTAGTGAAAAGTGTGCTCAAATCAATGAGTGATTGATCTAGTAGAGCCTATGGTTTTGTGTTAGGGAACATTGGAGGTTTGGTGGCTAGATGATCATGCTAGTATGGTATTTACATACTTTGATATATAATTGCTATTGCTCTAGTTTTGTTACTTGGGCATGGTTATTTGTTGTAATAGATATTAAAAAAACTATATTGGTTACAAAGATTTTTATCTCACTTGTGGTTATTTATCTTTTTTAGGTTCTGGTGGTAATGGTGTGAAAGGGAAGGAACTAGGTTGAGAATAGAGATTTCTTGATACAATCTTGTAAGGAATGGTGTAATGAATTTGTACATAAGTAGTATTAAATGTATATATAAGTTTCTATAAGAATCATCTCGAGTGTATGGTTGCGCATAAGTGTCTTGGTTATATATGTGGTCATGGTTTTGATAATCTAGCCCATAGTTTGTATATGTGTTTATATAGTGAAAATGATAGTATGGACTAGTGAATGAGTATATGTATATGTAGAGAAGAACTATGATTAGTAGGAGAAATTTTTGGCCTTGTATGAGAATGAGTATGAAGAAATGAGAATTTTGCCCAGAGACATGTAATAGGCAGTTTATAGGCTAATTGTGTATACGTGTGTTCTATTGTATAAATAATTGGTCAATTAGTTGTTATTTGTCTAATTAGACATGATCAAGGCCCTAAAAGTGGCCAATAACTTATGGTTTTGATTGGTGATACTCAAGTGATAAATTTTGACTTAAAACTATCAAAATTCACTTAAGTGTCTAATTTTTGAATGGAATATTGAATTGAAATGAAACTAGTGTCATTGGTTAAATTTTGAAATAAGCTTTGTGTGGGTGCTTGAACCACCCCAATTGGACATCAGATGTGAAAATGGCATACTTTTGAAGTTTATATCAGAATATAAAAGTTGACATCAGATTTTGGTATGTGCACTGCGGTGCATGTGACGACAAAGGGTAACATACTATGGTGCATGGCACACAGAGTGATGTTGAGGTCTCTATACCACATGCTGTGGTGCATGTGGCACGAGCCGCGACACGTGGCCCCTATTTTGACTCAATTGGGTTGAAATTGACATGTTTTCTTAGTCTTTGATGCATTTTTTGCATATTGCTTCTTCTGTGTAGTATTTTTATAACTCGGATAATTTATGAAATGGTTTTTGAAACTTTTAGATATGAGGATCTCAAAGTTTTCAAGTTATTTATTTTGATTAGTAGTTTACAAGGAGAGTTGTGTGGTAATGTTTTTAAAGGCATTACATTAACTCCACCACGAGGGACCTAAGATAATAATCCACGAGTGTATCCTAGACTAGGGTAGGGGGTCATAATCCTACTCTATGTAAGGCTAGGAAGTCCTGAAGGTCTCAAGTGTAGAGCTTGACTCCGCCATGATAGACTTAGGAGACCACCCATATGTGAAGAGGATACCTGGTCTAAACAGTAGTATGGTGGGCCCTCTTTTATGAAAGACTAAAAGTCCTAGTCTAATCATAGAGATTGCTCTGCTAGGTAGAACCAAGAATGCATAAGCATGATGGATGATATGGATGAATTTGTGTATATGCATACTATACTAGTTTTATTGAAATACATGCTGCTTTATCTCTTGTTTATGATTTTTTTACTAACCAGTATTTAGGTTATATCTAAGTCACTATAATGTATGTCTCACTCCATTACTTTTATACATAGGTGAAGAGAGCACGAGAAGGCCAAGAAAAGAGATGAGGAAAGAGTAGCCTTGATTGGTAGTTGTATGACTACCATTTGTATAAATGAATGTATAAAGTTGTAATTAGAATTTGAGTTGCCAACTAGAATGCATAAGTGTAAGTGAATATGAAAATATGAATGTGTATATGAAATGTGGTTTAAAACTTTCTTGTATATATGTGATGTTTTATCTTGCCGAGGGTGCCCCAGTGATGGGTATGTGGGTGGGCTTAGATACGATCTAAGCAAGTATATGATATTATGTAACTTGTTCCATTTGCATACATATGAATTGATGTGATGATTTGTGTATGTGTATATGAGAACTTGACATAAATGGTGAGACTGATTCTCAACCGTATGGTGAGGCAGAGCCCTATATGTAAGAGTCACATGGTTAAAAGTGAAACAAGTTTATGTGTATATGTGAATGTTTGCGTATTCCTCATATAAGCCCACAATTATGTAAAGTGGCATTGAGAGGTCAATATGAATAATTGATGTGCTATATGTGATTAGAAGCGTCAATCAAGTGTATATGGTCCTTTTGGACTTAGTTTAAGGCTTAAAGTGGTCTAATATGACAAGGAATGAGAATTAAGCACTTAGGGTGCAAGTTTTGAAAGAAAAAGTATCTTTTTGCATTCGGGTGCCCAATTTTAGATTGGATTGTTAGATTGAGTCCAAATTTATCTCACTAGATAGATTACGTTGTAATCTTTGTGTGGGCACTTCAATCACTCTAATCGAACGTCGGATGTGAAAATGGCATGTGTTGAAAGTTTACTATTTACCATGCGGAAATTTGTTGTCATATGTGTCACAACGCATTGCATGCCATGTTATGGCACATGATACAGAAAAGAATAGAGTTGTGGCTCTGTACCACATGCTGCGGTGTATGGTGGTGTGAGTTATGGCATAGCACTTTTTTAGGGGAAAGATGGTGTGCCTCTTTGAGTCATAGAATTGTATTTATGCTTCTGTTAGCCCTCTTATTTAAACATGCTTTTGATGAAGCCAGGATCCCACATTTTGAAAAAAATTGAGGGTTATTACTCTAATATGTTATTGTGATTATATTGTGATATGTGTGATTGAAATGGTAAAGTCCGGATTAAGTAAGGACTTTACATATTGTCTCTTGAGCTATATTGTTGATTGTTGTTTACTAATTTCTCTAACAAAGCCCAAGCATCATCCGGTAGGAGGTCAAGCAAAGAGCCATTTGCAGCAACATCTATGGTCTCTCTATCATGTATTTGCAGTCCCATATGGAAGTAATTAACAAGAAACTTCTTGCCCACATTAAGATATGGACACCTAGCAAGCAACTCTAAGAATCTCATCTAATATTCATAAAGAGACTCTTGATGCATTTATTGAATTCCTATGATTTGCTTCCTCAATTGTGAATACTTAGTGGCTAGAAAATACTTCTCAAGGAAACAATTTCTTATTTCAACCTAAGAGTTGATGGTTCTAGTTGCAAAAGTATTGAACTATGTAATAGCTTTATCCTCAAGTGTGAAATAGAAGACTTTTAGCATAAGATTCTCTAAATTTGCTGTAGGTGGCTTCATTGTAGAGCAAACCCTCTCAAGTATTTATAGATGCCTATTAGAATCTTCACCTATAAGACTATGGAATTTAGGCAAAGCATTAATCAAAGAAGGCTTGATCTCATATTCATTTTGTTCTTGCAAATTTAGATACAAGCCACTAGCTCTAAAAGTGTCAATGGGTGCCACCATTTCTCTAATACTTTTCCTAACAGGTATCTCATGGTTATTAGCATGTAAGTGTTCAACCATACTATCCAAAACAACAGAATTATCAATAATGGTGTTTAAAAGGGAAAAAGCTACTAAGAACTTAAGGTATTGATCTCTAAATTGAATATACTTTTCTCCAAGTTTTTTACAGGTTCTACAAGAAAATAAAAATACAAAATTGATCAAAATCTTGAAAAAAAATGGTAGAAAGCAAACACATTAGAGCAATATTTTTGTGGAATTTTTTTGAAAGTGAAAATGACAAAATTAGCAAAACCTCAAAACTAAAACAATGAAGCTAAGACACTAAAATTAATACAGGAATTGTTTCAAACAAAATTACTAAGAAGGGAAAGAGATATACTCATCCAAATTTGGCCCTGTCTTCCTAAAGTGTACACTAGGAGTTAGCAAAGGACTTTATGTGCTTCTCAGATGCACAACTCTCTGGTCCAAACTCAGATTACTCTGAAATGTTTACCTAAAATCACTGACACACCAAAGATTATATATTAAAATTCCAAGCTAAAATTCCTAGCCAATCCTTCCTAGTATTTTTTTTTTTCAAATTTGGGTCTATAATATTGGAAATTCCAGTGAACCAATTTCACTAAAGCAAGAATCCAACCAACTTAATGGCCATTAAGTTGGTTGAGTTCAACCTCATATTAAGAATTCAACCTATTTCACTAAAGCAAGAATTCAACCAATTTCACTAAAGTAAGAATTCAACCTCATAATTAGCAAATGTGTTCAACAAAAAAGTTAATCCTAAGATGCTTAATAACACAATAAACTAAGAATCAGCTCAAAATTATGAGTATAGTGAAAATTATACCTATCCAATATTCGTACACAAATTCTAGGCATAGTGAATGTCCACAGCTTGCAAGCAATTGAGCTCTTCTTGGTAGATTTGGCTTATACATATAGAATCAATGAAATAGTGCTTGAATGCTATAGTTGGCACCTTTTGTCAATGATGACATTGACTCTGGGTGCCTCAATGTGTAGGTTCTTGTGTGTACGACAAGTTGAACAATAAAAGAAACTCGAATAGGATTGTAAAATATGGGTAACCCTTTCTATTAGATAGAAGGGTTGAAGTAAATATATAGTTTGTTATGTTTATTAGGTATTATAACTGTGTAAAAGTGATTGCATGATTGTGAAATATGAGTTTTGTTAGTTTCTATACATGATTTTGCTTCATAAATGGTTTTAGCATAAAATTGGTTTAGATTGATCTATATATAAGGTATAAAATGGTAGAAAAGTTGCAAAATGTGTGTGAAAAGCAAGATCATAGAGGGTGGGAGTTTACCCAGGGTATGTGTGGATGTGTATGTGTGGAGATGTGAGTGTAAAAATCTATATGGTCAAGCTGGCATTATGGGACATCCAGTGTAGCATTATACAAGTTGGTGCCATGGGTGATCTATATAGCATTATATTAGGACTTTTACTATGGACATCTAAGCAGTTTGGCAACTCCCTAGTGCCCGTTAAGGTGTGATTAGGAGTCAATGATGCCTTTATTACAAGTGTGTGATATGAGAGAAACCATAGTCTATAGGTGCAATAGATTACCTTTAGCTGGGTGTTTCTATCATCGAAAGTGTGCTCCAGTTAATAAGTGATTGATTTATTAGAACTTGTGGTTTTGTGTTGGGGGGCTTTAGAGGATTGGTGGATAAATGATCATGCTAGTGCATTAAATGTGTGAAAAGGGCTTTTAAAGAGAAAAATCTATATTATGAATGATATATATATATATTAATTTGATTTTCCTTACTTTGGCATAGTTGTCTATGGTTATAGACATTTATGAACTATATTGATTATTGAGATTTTGATCTCACCTATGGTTATTTATATTTTTTAGATTCTAGTAGTAGTGGTGTGAAAAGGAAAGAACTGGGCTGAGATTAGAAATTTTTCTAGAAAGCCTTTGTAAGAATTGGTGTAATGAAATTGAGTGAATAATAGTGTTTATGATATAAGTTTCCATTGGAAACATACTTGTGCATGAACATATGATTGTTTATGTATGTGTGTGATTTTTTTATTTCCCAGCCCTTGTGTATATGTGTGAATGATAAAATGATAATGTGAGCTAGTGGATGGATAGTATTGTGTGTGGATATGATGAATGTTTGATGTGTATGTGATACTTGGCCTTAGATATGAATGAGATTGAAAATATAAAATTTATGCCTAAAAATGTGTAATAGGAATTTTAGAGCCCAAAAGGGTGTATATGTTTTATAATTTATATGTAACTATTCATCAGGTGTTTGTTTGTCCAATTGGATGTGGTCAAGGCCCTTGAAGTGGCCAATGACTTATGGTTTCAATTGAAAATGCTCAGGTGGTAAATTTTGACTTAAAGCAGTCAAAGTGTACTTGGGTACCCAATTTTTAAATGGAGTATTGAATTGAAATGAAACCAATGTCATTAGTTAGAATAGGAAACAAGCTTTATGTAGGCGTTTGAATCACCCCAATCGGACATGAGAAATGAAATTGGCACACGTTCAAAGTTCGCACCAAAATTATCTTTTGACAACAAAATCTAGTAAGTATGCCCTGGCACATGTGTCAATGAACAACAACATGCCGTGGTGCAGGGCACAGAGCATGCAGTTGAGGTCTCTGTGCCAAATGCTGCAGTGCATGTGGCACAAGCTGTGGCATGTGGCCCACTTTTTAAGTAAGTTTTGATGTTTTGAGTTTTATTTTATGTGTTTATGTCTAGTACTTCTACTGTGTGTTATTTGAATCACGTAAATGGTTTTTAAAAAGAAATTTTCAAAATTATAGTGGTATCCCAAAACTTTCAAAGATGTTTTATTGGATTAGTAAAGTGCATGGAGGGTCATATGGTAATGTCATTAGGGGTATTACAGATAGTAGGAGGAAAACCATAAATGATGAGAGTAGAATAGAACTGTTTAGAGATTTTAAAAGAGGCCTATTTCAACTAGCTATAGAAGTTAATGATAATAAACTGCAGACACTGGAAAGAGGTGACAATGAAACTAAGGCTAAAAGAAGAGGTGATAGTTTGACATTATTATATGGGTCTCAAATGACAAGGAAAATTACCATGATGGTAATATCAAAGAGAAGTAATCACTACTATAAAATTATCTATATATGACGCCTTTTATTGGATGGTTATATGCATAATCGTCCAATAAATAAATGTGGAGAAGTATACTAGATGGTTAAAAAAATAACTATCCAATATGTATCTATAATATTGGACGGTTATTATCAAAACAGTTTAATATATGCTTAAATTTTTTTTAATATTAAGTATATATTAGACAGTTGGATGAGATAACCGTCCAACATGTGTTTAACATATTAAAATATTTATAATAACAATATTCCTATTAGAAACATGTCGTCTTCTTCACTCTCTCACACAAACATCTTTTTCCTCCTCTCTCTCTTTCTATCTTTCTCTTTTAGGTGAAGCCCTTTGCCCTAGTTTTGCAAAATGTCACCATTGAGGTATAGGTCGAGCCAAGTAGTGGAGCTGTAATGTCTAAACCCTCATAGGAGCCAAAGGTTCCTCTGAATTTGTTACAGGGATTGGAGCACACCTTCACTAGGTCGAGACAGGTAATCAAGTTAAGGATTTCTATTGCCAAGCCAGGTCATCAAGGTGTACACCATCACTGCTATAAAACATGTCCTTTGACCTATTTTCTTCACACTCTATTTTATTTTGCATTCTAAGGAAAACCCTCGTAGTTTAAAACTACAAGGTGTGTCTTTCTCTTTTAATGTTTTTTCTTGTCATTCTTCTTGGGTTTGAGCTCTTTTCTTTGATTCTTGTCAAGGCTTATGGTATGAAAATATCCATTTGCTTGTGTAGGTGAAAGGATTCATGCCTTTTAATTTGGGTCGAATCATTTTGAACGAAGCTACTATTCTAGAAATCAATAAAATTAGAGCTGGTGAAAGCTTTTGATTTTGATTTGGGTCTCTCTCTTTTTTTGGATTGAGGAGAACAAGATTGGAGCTACTGTTTTACAAAATCAATGAGATATTGTGGAAAAAGTCTTTTGTGCTTTTAGCAATCTCTCCCTCTGCTATGGTGAGAGCCCTTCATTTGTTAGATTATAAATTTCTTTTGTGTTCTGAGTGAATCTTGACATGAATTTTATTTTAACTTCTCTAAACTTGTCCTAGGTATCTGCCAATGAACTATTTTCATTAGACTAATTTCTATATTAACAGTTGGGATGTATGATTTAAATATGACTACATGATCTTTTAATTTCTTTTTAGTTTAAAATATCATATTTTGTAATAGTACTTATCCCAATTCATTGCCATAGTGTAGTTGGTCGTAACTTAAGGAAATTGAAGCATGTTATTAGTACATGTGTGCGTGTGTACAGAGATTGGTCTGATGTGGCTTTTCTTCTTTTGGGTTTAAGATTAAATTATATTTGGAAGGATTTTGAGGGGAACGATATTGGTATAAATATTGCTTTGGGTTTAAGTTTAATGATTTTGAATGTTGCTAAAGACATTGTTGAAGGGTGGCCTTTGGCATGTGAGAAGAATTAGATATTGAATTGACAGTTTATGTAGAGAGACTGAATTTAAATATTCTCGTTGGGCACACCTTAGATTAAAATGCTTCACATTCAACGGTCCAAATCAATTCATCTCATGGATTCTGTATGTAGGCCCTCACTTATCAATCCTATAATAATCATTCAAACTATCTCTAGGATAATAATTAATTAGATTGTGTGCCATAACAGCTTTGGTATGTATATCCTTTTTACAAATATTTTCCATGACAAGGAATAAAACTTCTTCTTCTTTTAAATCTTAGCTACTATGTACTTTCAATTTTATTGTGTGCCATAGCTGCTTATTTTTGTATGTTGTCTTAGAGAAACATGAAGTTTCCTAAATCTTGAAATACTCAAGACAATCATGAGAATCGTTCTTTGTTTTATGTGCAAGAATTAGTTTTTCTTCATGTAGTGTATGTCAAAAAGGGTAATTTTTCACTTATTTCACATAATAAATGGCTTCGGTATAAGCTGATTTTTGGGATACAAATTAAAAAGGTTGATTCTAATAATAAGGAAAATAAACTGAGGGGCCATTTCTTATTGTTCTCTGATTTTTTGGCTTTTGGTGTAGATATATACTATTTAAAAGTTCAAATCATTTGGAAACGTGAGGTACCCAAGGTTTTTTTATGTGTCTTTCTTTGAAAATTTAGTGGAACTTCAATCTAAATTAATTATAGTTATTGTTTTTCAAGTATTTTTTAAATTATTTTTCTGTTATTATTAATGAAAGGTTGGTTTTAAGTGACAAGCCAAGGCTTAAAATGTGCTATGAAATGAGAAAATTAAAATGGCATGAAGTTACTACTTGTCTGATACAATTCATGGGTATCTTCAAGTACTTTAGTTTCGTGCAAGTTTGGGTTAATTCATGGGCTCAAATGATTGCAAGATTTGGGACAGTGGAAATGCAAAGCAGTTTTCAAGCTCAACTCAAGGAGCACGCTAACACTACTAGAAAGCTTCAGGTATATATTATAATATTTATTTGTTCTCCAAAGTCTAAATTGCTCTTTGCTCAGTCCAATAAAATGATTTATAGAAGTTAAACATAGAAAAAAAGAACATGCTTGAATTGAGTTACATGTTTCAATTTTATGCAATTGTGAGGCTATTCTAAACTTATTGATTTTGGTTTTGTAGGAGCAAGAATGCAACTTTCAAGTTCTTATTTGTGTAATCATGAGATTGTTTTTTAGGTGGAAATGTTTATGTTTTTGTATTTGACCTTTTCCTGTGCCCATTTAAATTTATATAGTTGCATTATGCTCATTAAAACATTTGATACATTAACTATTCTGTCATTGGACATTGATTTGATTCATAAATTTTTGTTTATAGAGCCTTTATGTTAGTATTTATTATGAATTTTGAATTAATATATCATTATAAATTTTAAATTTTATTGAGTTTTCAAGCTTTGAAAAAATGTCACCCTATATTGGACATTTATTGTCATAATTGTCCAATATACTTCCTATACTGGATGGTTTTGCAAATAACTGTCTAATATAGCATCTTTTCCCAGAACACATATGTTGAACTTCATATTGGACGCTGTCAAAGAACCGTCTATTATTGGGCTCCAAATATTGGACGGTTCTTATAACCGTCCAATATTTGTTTCGTGAATATATGACAATTGCATATTGGACCATTCTTAAATGCTCAACATAAGCTAAAAGAACCATCCAATATACCTTATTTTTATAGTAGTGAATTATGGTCCAAGTAGTTCTAGGGCTTCAAAGAAGAATTATATTGGAAGGTTCCAAGCCAGAGGCTCACAGAGAAGTAGTGAAGTAAAAAGCGCTAGTCTTTCGCAACCATTATTCTAGGACATTATGTTTACTCAAACAAGGAATACTACTCATGCACCCTATAACATCCTAATTTTTCCCATTAGTAATTGTCAGTATTTTTAAGGGTAATTAGTCAATTTACATAAATTGTTAATTTAGCAAGGTTTATAGAGACTAATTTGATTTTTAGATCCTTAGACAGCTTTAAAAGAGGGCTAGGTCAACGTTCAAGCGAGCCATGGCATGGAAGGGAGTTTAAAATTTTATGGGTTATTCTATGCTATGCGCCTTGGCAGGGGTGTCGATGCACCATGGCGCACGTGTAAAATCTACACTTATTAAATGTGAAAAATAGATCGAAAACATAAGAGAAAAAGAGAGAGCGATGGAGGAGAGCTTATGGTCTTCTAGGGCATAATTCCTAGGCTATTTTAAGGGCATTTAGAGCTTGAATCATCATTGGGTTAGTTATACATTCCCTCTTCTCCCTCTTGATGTGAAAATCTAAACATTTGGGGTAATGGGGGCTTTTATTTTGGTTCCCTTAGGTTTAGACCGAATATATTAGTTTATTCAAGAACTTGAAGAGTTAAATCAAGCTTTTAACCTTAAGTTTATGAGTTTTGTGGTGATTGAGAATCTTTGATCAGGGTTTGGATGAACCCTAAGTATAATTTAAGGATTTTGAGACAATGTGGGACATTGATTAGCGAAATGGGTATGTTGGGACATTTAATAAGATGGATAGAGTGTGTAGGAATGGATGGTATTGTTAGAAAAGGAATTTGAGTATTTTAAGCACTGAAAACCTAGAGAATTCAGAGTTATCTGGAGTGATAATTGACAATTATTACCTATTGTGTAGATTAAGTATTACTCATGCCATATCGTGCATACAAAATGTATGGAGCTAATATTGAGCCACGGTAATCCTTTTTGTGTGACAAAGGGGTTAAGGTAACCATATAATTTATTGTGTTTATTAGCTATTATAACTATATAGAAGTAATTACTAATGATAAAGTTGCGGTTTTGAAGAGTTTTTATGCATAATTTGACATTTTAAATGATTTTAGCATGAAAAGTTGATTTGTAAATGGTTATTGCTTTTAACTGAAATGTATATACTATGTATATAAGTTTGTGATGTGGAAATGTGATGAAAAGTAGTGGATATTGTGAAAGAGTATGATCATAGGTGGTAGGAGTTCACCCGAGATATGTGGGGATATATGTGTGTAGAGATATGTGAGTGAAAAATCCATATGGTCGGGCTGACACTATGGGACATTCGGTGCAGCATTATATGGGATTGTTAGGAAAACGAACGGACACTATAGTGTGTGTCTTGTTAGGAAAACGAACCATTTTGGGTTCAGGTGTTCATCTTTTAAACGGGTGATTGTTTGAGTGTAAAACCAATGCCATTAGCTAAAGGGCTCAAAGAGCTTCATGTGGACACTTGAACCGCTCAAATTGGATGTCGGATGGCGAAATGGTGCGCTCTGAAAGTTTAGAGAAAAGCCATGACAGCAATCTGCTGTTACGAGGCCCTCGAGGGATTCATCCCTCTATGCCATTCACCACGACGGACAGACCAGATTAGGGCTAGAAGGCTTATTTCAGCCCATTTTGAAGTGATTTGATTTCCATGCTTCCATGTTTTCTCTTAATCAATTTTTAACCATGGTTTGAGCTCAAACAATGTTTAAAAGAAATGGTTTTCTTAGGATTCCAATGTTTTAACTAATTATCTCCAAACCCTTAAGCTGTGATAACTTCTTTAGAGGATTTTATTGAATCCCAATTATCAAAACAATATGTGAGTATTGTCTTAGTAATGTCAAGGCAAACATTACAATATGGTATCAGTTTCAAGCGCTTCGAGACTGGTATGTGTGGTTGTTATGTTAGGTGATTTTACTTGTTGCATTCATGTCTAGAAGTTAGCATATATATTTGTTACACTTACCTTCCCTTTGCATAGTTATCTCATTTAACGCTTGCTCTTCATATAGTTACTTCCATCCTTAGGAGGGGAGAGAGGATGGCAAGAAGAAGAACTACCAAAACAGCTACGGGTAGTAACCCATCTAATACAGATGTGGTACCAGAGACTAATGAGCTACTGCCAAAGAATCATATTCCAGTTGGTCAGAACTTTGAACAATTGAGGGATGAGCCACAGGGTAATAAGGCCTTGCTATTAGAGATGGGGAATTTGATGCAAGAAATACATAATTCGGTGTGAGGACAAGGTGCACCAAGGAATGATAGGGCAAGAGGAGACAGTAGAACAATTGAGAATGAAGAAGAGATGTATGAGCAAGAAGATGAAGTTTATGAAGAGAGCACACTCAAGCAATATGGAGTTATGGGTGGTGGTGGTTCACAGAATTCCATGGATTGAGCATGGAAGAGTTTTTCATAGTTTTATCTGCCTACCTTTGATGGAACAATAAAGGAGGGTGAAGCTGAAGAGTGGATTGAAAGAATTGAGATAATATTTGAAATGGTGCCATACTCAGAGGAGCAGAAGGTGACTTTAGCCTCAGTGTTGCTTGTAAAAGAGGCTAAACATTGGTGGAAGTTGGTGAGACTGATAAGTGGAGTCAAGTAGACATGGGATAAGTTCAAAGTGAGGTTTTTCAACTTTTACTTCCTAATGGCCTTTAAAGCAAAAAAAAGAGGCTAAGTTCCATGAATTTAAGCAACAAAATATTGATAAAGAAGCTTTTATTGCCAAGTTCAATCAATTATCGAAGCACTCTACCTACCTTATAAAGAATGATGGCTCGAAATGGAAGGCTGAAAGGCTACTTAAGAAGATGAGGCTTAAGTACCGATAACAGTTGGCCTTGTTTAAGATCACATCTTATGATAAGATGTGTAATAAGTTGAGAATAGCTGTGAGAAGGGGTAGAGAGGCAGAGACTGAGAAGAGAAGGGATAATTAGGGTAGATTCTCACAATTGCTTAGCCCTACTAGTGGAGTTAGTAAGAGATCTGGTTTTAGCTCTGGTAGTTCTGGGAGCTTTGGGAAGAAGAAGACCTTTCAAAGGGGATCACAATCCTGAGGTTTCTTTTAGAGGAGTAATAGACTAAGGAATAGTGCCAGTAGTGCACAACCATCTCAACAAGCTTCCACAATGCCTGTGCCTACTCTTAGTACAACCAGAACCCCTCAGTGCTCAAAGTATGGGAGATATTATGTGGGAAAGTGTTGGGTTTGCTTCAAGTATGGCAGGTCGGGGCACATAGCCAAATATTGTGAAGAGGGCAAAGTGGGTACCATAAAGCAGAGATCGACTATTCCTGGGAGAATATTTGTGTTGTCCCAGGAGGAGGCAAGTACGTCTCCAAATTTGATTAGAGGTAAAATCTCTCTGCACAACTATGATATAGATACTTTTTTTGATTTAGGTGCTACCCATTCTTGCATTGTTGATGACTGTGTTTTGAGGTTGAAATTATCTGTGCCTACTTTGCCATATGTGAGTAATGTGTCTATGCTGATGGGAATTTCTGTAAGAACTGACCGAGATTGTCTGGGTGTTGATTTGAGATTTGAGAATAGATCAACTATTATCGACTTGATATGTTTGGCCATGATTGTGATTGATGTAGTAGTAGGTAAGGACTAGTTGTCGGTAAATAATGCAATACTAGATTGTACAAGAAAGATAATATCCTTGCTAGTGTACACTACACCTATAGTGAAAACCAGTTAGTCAAGATTCTTGTCTGTAATGCAAGCAAAAAAGTGCATTCAACAGGTTTGCCAGGCATATATGGTGTTCTTTTCCGTTCATGTAGCTTATGATGGACGAATTGAGAAAATTGGACTGGTGAATGAATTTCTTGAAGTATTTTTAGAAGAAGTGTCTGGATTACCGCCTGAGTGAGAGGTGGAATTTTATATTGACCTTTGTACCTAGAACAAAACCCATATCTAAAGCTCCATATCGTATGTCTCCATCAGAGTCAGTAGAGCTAAAGAAACAATTGGAGGAATTACTAGAAAAAGGGTTCATAAGACTAAATGTGTCCCCATGGGGATCACCCTGGTTATTTGTAAAGAAAAAGGATGGTAGTATGAGGCTTTGCATTGACTACAGATAGTTGAACAAAGTGATAGTTAAGAACAAGTATCCTTTGCCTAGGATTAATGATTTGCTAGATCAGTTAGTTAGAGCTACAGTGTTCTCAAAGATTCACCTGAGATTAGGCTACCATCAGTTGCGAGTCAAGGTTGAGGATGTACCAAAGACAGCCTTTCACACTAGATACAATCACTATGAGTTCCTAGTAATGCTGTTTGGATTGACGAATGCTCCAGTAATGTTTGTGGACTATATGAATAGAATATTCCGTCCTTATCTAGATAAGTTCATGGTAATATTCATTAATGATATTCTAATTTACTCAAGAGATGAGGAAGAGCACACGAAGCATCTTCGTACTGTCTTGCAACTTTTAAAGGACAATAAGTTATATGCCAAACTCAGTAAATGTGAATTTTGGCTAAGGGAAGTGATATTCCTTAGTCATGTGGTGTCGAAAGATGAAATTACTGTGGATCTACACAAGGTAGATGCTGTGTTGAAATAGGAATCGCCTACCTCAGTAATAGAGATTAGAAGTTTCTTAGGATTGGCAGGCTACTATCGATAATTCATTTAAGAATTTTTACAAATTGTGTCTCCTTTAACTAAGTTGACCTGAAAGGATCTGTCATATGTATAGACTAACAAGTGTGAGTCAACATTTCAAGAGTTAAAGAAGAAACTGACGTCTGCTTTAGTACTCATTATTCCTAATCCTCGATTACCATATGTAATTTATACGAATGCATCGTTGAAAGGTTTAGGGTGCTTTTTAATACAAGATGAGTAAGTTGTAGCTTATGCCTCAAGACAATTGCAACCACATGAGGAGAATTACCTGACTCATGATTTGGAGTTAGCAGTAGTGATTTTTGCCTTGAAAATTTGGCCACACTATCTTTATGGGTCTATGTTTGAAGTATTTAGTGATCTCAAAAGTTTGAAGTACTTAGTGGATCAGAAGGAACTGACATGAGGCAGTGTAGATGGATGGAATTTCTCAAGGACTACAACTTTGAGATCAAGTACCATCCGGGTAGAGCCAACATAGTGGCAGACACGTTGAGTAGGAAGATGGTGCATGTTGCTCATATGATGGTTCAAGAGCATCAATTACTTAAGACTTTCTTAGATACGTAAAGGAAAGCACCATAGATGATGTTGTACGACATGCATTCTACTGTCATAACCAATAAATTTTGGAAAGAGTTGTGGACTGCTCAGTTTGAGGATGAGTATCTACTTGGGATTGGTGAAGATATTGAAGAAAGGAGGCCCACAGAGTTCGGATTCAATAATGATAGAAATGTGACTTATCGAGATCTAATTTGTATGCCAAGTGATGAGGAGTTAAGGAAGACAATCCTAGAGGAAGCACACCATAGTGAGTATACTATTTACCCTAGTATCACCAAGATGTATCAAGATATGAAGCAAATATGGTGGTGACCAGGAATGAAGAAAGATGTGACAGAGTTTGTGACTAAATGGTTGACGTGTCAAAAGGTTAAGATTGAGCACCAAAGGCCTGGTGGTATGTTGCAACCACTAGAGATCCCAGACTAGAAGTGGGATAGCATATCAATAGATTTCATCACTGGATTGCCTAGAACACAAGCTGGCTATGACACAATATGGGTGATTATGGATCGGTTGATGAAGTCAGTGCATTTCTTGGCAGTGAAGACTACCTATTCACTTGAGAAGTATGCCGAGGTCTATGTAAATGAAATAGTAAGACTTCATGGGGTGCCAAAGAATATTGTCTCTAACCGTGATCCAAGGTTCACATCAAACTTCTAAAGAGTGTTACAAAGAGGAATGAGATTAAGTTGAAATTTAGCACAGCATATCATCCATAAATGGATGGCCAGACTAAGAGGACTATCCAAATACTCGAGGATATGTTGCAAGCTTGTGCCTTAGAGTTAAGAGGTTGTTAAGATACACATCTACCGTTAGCGAAATTTGCTTACAATAATAGTTTTCATTCTAGCATTGGAATGGCTCCTATAAGGCATTATATGGGAGAAGATATCGATCACCTCTGTGTTGGATAGAGTTGAGCAAGAGGAGTTTGTTGGGTCTGGATTTGGTAGACCAAACCACCTAAAAAACCCTATTGATTAAGTAAAAGTTGTTGACAGCCCAGAGTCGACAAAAGAGTTACACGGATTGGCGTTGAAGATTGTTGGAATTTTTGGTTGGTGATCATGTGTTTTTAAGGGTCACGCCAATGACTAGCATTGGGAGATCGATAAAGGCTAAGAAATTGACTCTCAGGTTTATAGGTTCCTTTGAGATTTTAGAGAAGTTGGGACCTTCTACCTATCAAATTGCCTTACCACCGAGCTTATCGGGTGTACATGACGTGTTCTATATGAGTTAGCTTGAGAAATATCAACCAATCCTTCTCATGTTATTGAGTCAGAAGAGGTAGAACTCTAGGAAAACTTGACCTGTCAAGTTGAACTAGAGCGGATTGTAGATGTGAAAGATCAATAATTGAGAAACAAGACCATTCAATTGGTTAAGGTCTTTTGGAAGGGTATGACTCTTGGTGATGCGACTTGAGAGATCGAGGATAAAATAAAGTAGTTTTATCCCCAATTATTTACACAGTTATGTGTTTGAGAAAGATTCTGAATTTTGAGGGCAAAATTCCTAAAAGGAGGGGAGAACTGTAACATCTTAACTTTTTCCATTAGTAATTATCAATATTTTCAAGGGTAATTTGGTCAATTTAAATAAATTGTTAATTTACCGAGGTTTATGGAGACTAATTTAGTTTTTGGATCCTTGGACAACCTTAGAAGAGGGCTAGATTGAGGTTCAAGCGAGCTATGGAATGGAAGGGAGTTTAAAATTTTGTGGGGTATTCTGTGCCATGCACCGCGGCAGGCATACAAAATCTAAACTTATCAGACGCGAAAAACAAATCAAAAATAGAAGAGAAAAAGAGAGATAATGAGAAAGCGATAGAGGAGAGCTTATGGTCCGCTAATGCACGATTCCTAGGTTATTTTAAGGGCATTTAGAGCTTGAATCATTATTAGGTAAGTTGTACATTCCCTCTTCTCCCTCTTTTATGCAAAAATCTAAACATTTGGGGTAATGAGGGCTTTGATTTAAATCAAGCTTAGGCTTAGACTAAACCTATTAGTTTATTTAAGATCTTGGGGAGTTAAATCAAGCTTCTAACCTTAAGTTTATGAGTTTTGTGGTGATTGAGAATTTTTGGTAAGGGTTTAGATGAACCCTAAGTATAATTTGAGGATTTTGAGACAATATGGGGCATTAATTAGCGAACTGGGTGTGTTAGGCCGTTTGATAAGATGGATAGAGTATGTGGGAATGGTTGGTATTGTTAGAAAAGCAAGTTGAGTATTTTAAGCACTTAATGGGTTATCCAAAGTGATAATTAATGATTATAACCTATTGTATAGATTGAGTGTTACTCGCACCATATCGTGCATATAGAATGTGTGGAGCTAACGTTGAGCCACGGTAAACCTTTTTGTGTGACAAAGGGGTTAAGGTAACCATATAATTTATTGTGTTTATTAGCTATTATAACTGTGTAGAAGTAATTACTAATGATAAAGTTGTGGTTTTGAAGAGTTTTTATGCATAATTTGATATTGTAAATGATTTTAGCATGAAAAATTGATTTGTAAATGGTTATTGATTTTAACTTAAATGTATATACTATGTATATAAGTTTGTGATGTGGAAATGTGATGAAAAGCAGTGGAAATTGTGAAAGAGCATGATCATAGGTGGTTGGAGTTCACCCAAGATATGTGGGGATATGTGAGTGAAAAATTCATATGATCGCACTGACACCATAGGACATTCGGTGCAACATTATATGGGACTGTTACTATGGGACATCCGTACAGTCTGGCAACTCCCTAGTAGGGTGGTCAACGACGCCTCTATCACAATTGTGTGAAGAGGGAAAAACCATAGTCTGTAGGTGGGTTAGATTACCTTTGGTCAGATATTTTTACCACCGAAAGTATGCTCAGGTCCACAAGTGATTGATCCAAGAGAGCCTATGGTTTCATATGAGGGAGCATTGGAGGTTCGGTGGTTAGACGATCATGCTAGTGTAAAACTATATGTTTTGTTGAGAAAAGATACACTTATCTCATAATTATGCTATGCTTGTTATTGCTATAGTTTTAATACTTTTTCATGGTTATTTGTAGTAATAAATATTTGATGAACTATATTGGTTACTAAGATGTTTATCTCACCTCGTGGTTAAATTTTATAGGTAAGGGTTCCAATAGGGGCAAGAGGAAGGAAGGAACGTTTGAAGAGTGAAGAGCCTTGTAGTATAGCTCTTCCCTTTCTCCTTTTTGATTTTGTAATGAATATTGTCACTATATTGCCAATTTAGGAACATGGCATTATTTGGATATCACTTGTATGAATTTGTGATAAGTGTGTGTAACTTGGTCCAAGATTGATGTTGTCAATTAAGTGTGTCCTTGGCCAGGTTATATTTATAAGTGATATATATTTCAAGTGTTTTGTGTGTCAAAATGAACAATTGATTTGCATATTGAATTTTATTTGCCCCATTATATTATTGTCATTTAGGGGTTTGGTGGTTATTTTGAACGTGATTACTCATTTGTGTGTTGTGATTGAATTATTATATGGAATGTGGTCCATTTGAGGTGGTCAAGGTGTCATTGGGGCTAATGGCATTTAGTATTGTGAGTTGGACACTATAGTATGTGTTTTGTTGTGAAAACAAACCATTTTGGGTTCTGGTTTCCATCTTTTAAATGGGTGATTGTTTGAGTGTGAAACTAGTGCCATTAGTTAGAGGGTTCAAAGAGCTTCGTGTGGATACTTAACCTGCTCAAATCGGATATTGGATGGCGAAACGGCGTACTCCGGAAGTTTGGAGAAAAGCCATGACAGCAATCTGCTATCATGGCAGCAGGTGCGAACCGCGGCACATGACTGTTGTGCCGCGGCGTAAGAGGCCCTCGAGAGATTCACCCCTTTGTGCCATCTACCACGGTAGGCGCGGCTTGCACCACGGCAGACAGACTAGATTAGGGTTAGAAGGCTTTTTTCAGCCCGTTTTGAAGTGATTTGATTGCCATGCTTCCGTGTTTGCTCTTAATTAATTTTTAACCATGGTTTGAGCTCAAACAATGTTTCAAAAAAAAGGGTTTTATTGGGATCCCAATGTTTTAACTAATTATCTTCAAACCTTAAGCTGTGATAACTTCTTCAGAAGATTTTATTGAATCCCAGTTATCACAACAATGTATGAGTATTGTCCTGGTAATGTCAAGGTGGACATTACACACCCTAGTGTACAAATATAGTAAATTTCACACTAGGAAGTGTTTGAAGTGTTTTAGATGTGGCATAGAAGGCCATATAGTAAGGTAATGTCTAGAATGAAAAATTAAATCGACTGAGTAGGCTACCATGTTTGGAGAAGTGAATATCCTTTCTTAGGAACAAGTTGGAGTATCTTCAAAATTGCTTAAAGCTAAAGATTTTCCTTTGTGGCTAAAGATCAAGTTTTCTTTGATTTTAGTGCTACACATTACTTTGTTTCTAAAGAATGTGTAGAAAGATTAAGCATCATTTGCATGAATGGTTATTTGTTGTTAAGTTGACTACTCTATGGAGATCATTTGATTTGATTTGAATGCTCGTCAATGATAATGGTCAAGAAGAAAGATAGTAGGAAGTAGCTGTGTACCAACTATTAGTAGTTAAGTAAGGTGTAATATCCTGAGTTTTTAATCTAGGAAACTAATTGCAAATTAGAGGTAAATTAGTAATTAGTGGATTGATTGTAATTTTGAGTAGTGGCTTAATGTTTGTGTTGTTGGGCTATTGTGTGAATAGGATTGGGTAGAAGGATTTGATCAGAAATGAGGTGTGCTAGCTAAAGTGAGAAGTGTCTCATTGTGCCATAAGCCGTGGTATGTGATTCATATGCTACAATGCATGGGACGGAATCTAGATAAATGAGATGTGGATCAGTGTATCAAATAGAGAAGAAAAATGAGAAAGGGAAAGAGAGAGAGTGACAAGGTTTATCTCTAGTAGGGCATCAAATTTTAGGAGACTAGGAATTAGCTCTAACCAATAACTTGCGGGATAAGTTTTATACCACCCTGTACTTCAATTCTACCCTATTTTCTTTTAGTTTATGTTATAGAGAAATTGAATCAGGGAGTTTTAAGGGATTAAATTTTGAGTTGAAGATTGAAAAAGGGCTTTGGGGAGAGAAACAAAAGTTCAAATGGTTTGGGGTTTAATGGTTGAACCTTGGAGATATAGGCTCTCGTTGGCCTGAATTATGAGATTTAAAAGGGAAAAAGTCTTGTTGAGTGTGTGATAAGGGTGTTTTAATCACTCTAGTAGCCTAAGTATATGAGATTGTGAGGGGTGGCTAAGTGAACCTAAAAAGTGTAAACGTTATGATGTGAGTGCTAAATAATGTGACTTAGCCAAATTTAGTATTTTAGATTGAGTTTAAAAGCCAACCGAGGGGATTTATTATATAGATTGAGTAATTTAGGATTGCTTGTGGGAATTTATAAATTATAAGGTGCCATAGTACAAACGATAACCCTTGGTAAAAAAGGTTTGAGATAACTGGATAAACTCTCTTATCAATTCACTTGTAAAACTATTTACAAGTTATTTGTGTAATTATTTATTTTATGATTTCTAAACGAATATAATAGCCTTGTTGTGAGAATGATACATGTATGCATGTGGGAGATGGTGTATGAGTGATTATGTGTGAAAGTGATGCATGGGATGTATATGATACATGTTAAATTTATATGCTAGTGTTGCTTGTATGATTGAGAAAGTGATACCCTAGTCTAAAGTAGAGGCTCATGGCCTTACTTTGTTTAGACTAGGAAGTCTTGGTGGTCTAAAGAATTGATTGCAATCTACTAGTAGGGCTTAGTTTTAGACATGGCAACACACCTAAGAGGAGGGTGAATTGAGTGTTTGAGAAATTATCAATTCTTTTAAAATCTTTTCAGCAAAACTATGTTCAAAAGAAAGTTTAAGAAAATTTGAGTTCTAAACTTTGTGTGTAAGAATGCTAAAGTTATTTTCACAAGCTCAACATGTGTAAGATAGTTTAGAAACAATCTTTAAGTGCAAGTTTGAGTAAGAGCATGTAGAAATATCAAATTCAATTTCATACACTAAAACATAGCATTAACTAAAGTTGCTAGAAATATAAAGAGTTGGGAAGAGAGATTGCACAAAAATGATTTACCCTAGTTTAGCTCCTCCTCTTGAGCCTACATCCAGTCCTCAAGCAACTACTTGAGATTTCTTCACTACAACACAAGCTTGATGGGTGCTTGCCACCTCAGTACATCAATAAGTTCAGTTTAGGCACTTGTAAGCCTTTACAATAACTTACTTTACTAGTGAGCTTCTTTTTCCAAGAGAACAGCTCTCTTGATTCTAAGGGAAATCTCTCCCTCACCTTTGCAAAGGTTTTGAGTATGTGAATCACACAATTGAAACTCTAAGAGTAATGATGAGTGCAATCACTAGTGCAAAAAGCATTTTTCATCATAGTTAAAATGTATTTTTGGCAACAAAAGATGCTCTGTAGTAGAAAATAGTGTGATAGTAAATGTACATTTTTTGTGACAGGTATAATGTAACTGTGGCAAAAAAGGCTATTTTTTGCCACAGGTGAAGTTAAGACCTGTGGTGAAAAATAGCCTCTTTCGCCACAGGTGTATTTCAAACTTATGGTGAAAGATGATATATTTTGCCATAGGTCTAAGAGATACCTGTGGCAAAAGATGGTTTTTTTTCACCACAGGTCCAACCTTCACCAGTGGTGAAAGATGCAACTATAATTGTGGTCATAAATGCCATGTTTTTTTTATAAAATCACCTATAATTATATGCATCCCTTACTTTACAAAACTTGCATTAATACATAAATAACAGCTCCAGAGGCCAATAAAAATATATATAGTACAAACATTTCAACTAAAATCTCCATTTTTAATACACATATCTAAAATGTTTCTACTCTAACCCTGTTAATTCTAAGAAAAGATGAGACTAAAGATTCCATATATGTCTCAACTCTCGCTTAGAATATGGCTCTAAATTTTAGAAGTGCTGCAATTTCAATAACAATATATATATAAATAATAACTCAAGTATATGGCAAATTTCATAATATAAATCATTATTAGTAAATTATTATCTGATTAAATGAGTGAATAATATCTTGAGTGATGATTTTATACATGAAAATCATTACATAATAACCATACTCTATACTTCTTGGTTGTTGAGGACACTATAAAGATAATAAAAATAATGAAATAAAAATAATAAAATTTATTAAATCAATATTATAATCTTCATTCTAATAAGAGAATAAATTTGAAATATTTACTTGCATTTATACCCACTTAATTTCATTCTTTTTCTTGTTAACCATTCTCGTTGATTTCTAATATGTTGCTAATAATCTGTTTACCAAATATACACTTAGAAAATATTAAATATATGTTATTAATAACACAAAATAGAGACTTACAATCCAATCAAAGACTTCATATCATCGCTTATTTTCCTTGGTAGTGAACAAAACCAGTATACAGTATTTTCATACGAGTAAATGACAAGAAGCATTCAATGATGACTACAACATATTAATTTATATTAATATCACATCATTAAGTAAATTTTTATTAAATTGAGGGATAAATTTAAAATTTAATACCTTTCAATAATTGGTAAAAACCAGCACCTCTTCTTTTGCCTACACATCGTTTTTCCAATATAAGAAGCTCTTTGATTCACTTTGCCGATTGCAGTTAAAAGTGGAGACAAGAACCCATAATTATAATTGACACCGAGTTTGGTGCATATCTTATGGAGGTACCTTTGTTAATAAAAAATATGTTAGCAACAAAATAAAAATATTAAATATTAATCTAGAAATAAAAATGAACACTTACATAATAAACACTTGAATTATTGCTAAGTCCAACTAATCAAAAATAATGAGATCATTAATGTCTTTTCTGGTGACTTTGAAAGTAATAGGCTTCCCAACAATCATTTTGCTTACTTTTATTTCATCAAAAAATTCATTCATATCAACCACCATCGAAGCCAACTGTTTCAAATAATCTTTCACCGATTGGGGATTAAAACCCAGAGATTCTTTTGACTATAGGAGTTCCTATAACTAATATATAATAAAAATTAGAAATACCTATAATGTTAATTAAGAAATATAGAAATTATAACTTTTCATATCTTATCGGTAACCTATCGAGTTAGCCTTTTCAATCACATAATAAAATTATGCTCAGCTTGTCCTACTATTTGCACCTCCTAAGTAGGGAATAACACAGGAGCATTGGCATCCACAACCTCTTTAACTATGACCTTTACTTGGTTATGTTGTATCGGTTGGTGGTGCATTGTAGTTGCATAGTTATACACATTTCCATATACAACTACTCATTTACCATGATCCTCCACATAAAGAATGCATGTCATTCCTTGCTCTAACAAGTCAGAATTACACCCTGGATCTGGAACGCCACTATAGTTCGATGCTTGTTGTGATTGCATCTAGAGATTACTAATCATTGATTGCATTTCCATCATCATGCTTGATTTGCATTCTGCTATCATCATTTGTACTTGTTGTATTAGTATAAGATCAGGACATGGTGGTGGTCTAAAATATTGTCTTATGCCCACACCTTTTAGAACCCCCTAACATGGCCAAAGTGCTCTTCACTCCCTAAAGCTGTGGCCAATATATACTTCCTACCAGTAGATACAAAGGTCCCTGAGAGAATGCTTCTGTAAGAGCATCCTAGAACATGTAATCAACCAATACAATTAGTAGACTTAAATCATATAATTGAGATGTTGACTATAAAAATACTTACAATTTTTTTGACCACTTCTCTAGCTTCCGAGGAAATATACTCTCCTTTTCTAGTCATCTGTCCTCTCTTCCATGCTTGAGCACGATTAATAGGAGATGGAGGAGAAAAGTCTTCAACATTATGAACCCTTGCCGCTTGTCTTTTTGCTTCCCATTTCTCTTAAGTCATTATGTCATAAACATATGCATACCCTTCTTGAGACATAGTATGGTTATATAGGTTTTTCTTCCAACACTCTTGACCCCTTTGACTTTTTTTCTATTAACAAACAATGAAAAACATTTGTTAAAATAAAATTTTAATAATACTAGTTTAATATAATATTTTTCCTTTGCTTACCAAAAATTCAGGATCGTGTCTACTGTGAACAAATTTCATCCATGTGTCATAATTAATGAATAAATACTTCTCCCAAGGTTTTTCCACACTGTATCATTGTCACTATCATCATTTTCATTGTCATTCTTGGGAAACACATATTTTCTTGTAAGTTTGGACTTAAAGTCCTTCCATTGATCCCCGGCATATTTTAGCCATTTGTCCTTTAAAAATGGAGTTTCCTTCATGTCATATGTAATCTGCAAAATAACACGCTAATGATGAATTTAGTAACACAATATATTTCAAAATAAAAAGTAAATATGATGTAAAGCAATTAGAAATACCAGTATTGTTTCCCAAACATCATCTCTATCACTTTCTTTTACATCATCCCACTCTTCCTCAAAGATGCTAATTTTTTGACGAGCCACAAAACCCACAAAACTCTTAAAAATATTTCCTTTTTTCTTATCAATTGATTGGCCCTTTTCATCAAAGTCAAGATGAATCTTTCCATGTGGTGCGGCCAACTTAGTTAGTCGCGTGGCCCCTCTTTTACCTCTCTTAGTCTTTGCTTTTTCAGTGTCACTGTTGGAAGGATTTTCCATATTTCTCCTGAAATAAATAAGATAAATAATATTAGTAGCAAAAATATAATAAATTTAAACTTATATAAATAATGAAAGCATAAAAAACGCAAAAGGGATAAAAGAAATTCACTAATATTATATTACCATTATAAATATATTTTAATTCTCCCATAAACCTTTATCATGATCAGTACTAACGTCATAGACGTCATCATCATCTTCCACATTCAACAAGGGTTATGTTAGTATAAAAGGAGGAATCTCTTCAATACCAAAACTTGTTTCATCATTTTCATCATGAGAGAAGAGACTTTTTCCGAATAATATGATGGACAACCTTTTATTAGCTGGATCGGTAACACAAAAAACTTGTTTTGCATGAGTTGCCATGATAAAAGGCTCATCCTTATGTTTTGCCTTATGAAGATCCACTAAAGTAAAACCCAATTTATCTTCTTGAATACTATTCTTAATATCAACCCACATGCACTTGAAAATGGCCACCTTAAAATTTAAAATAATCAACTTCCCATATCTCTTCAATGACTTCAAAATATGGTGAAGATGCCATGTTGGATTTTTATCTTTAGCACTAGAAAAATGAGTTGCCTCAGCTTCTACCATCACCCCACTATTTTACATAGTGCTATTATCAATTATCATCTTGTATTTTTATATAGAATGAATACCCATTAATGTCATATGCACTCTAAGTTATAACATCAAAGTTAGGCCCATTAGCTAACCACCTTATTGTATCAAAAACATTGGCCTTTCGACGATCTTCCTTTACCCTTACCCTAAACTAAAGTGAAAAATGTTTGTTATGCTCACTTAACAACCATTTATTGACCTTTTTAGGGTACCAATCCCTTAATTCATTTTTGTGCACATCTAATTAATCCTGAACATCATCGGTGTTATTCAGATTGTACAGATGTGCTTGTTGCATTTCTTCATGCGTCATGCACTTTATTTTCATCCCTCATGTCCGTTGCCTATGAACTCTCATTCCCTCGTGGCAAGACTCGAGAACTTTGATAGACTTTACTTCAGTTAGGTATTCAGTACAAAACTCGACAACCTCCTCAGCAACATGTATTTCAACAATAGAGGCTTCTGGACGAAGGGGATTCTTCACATACGCTTTAAAAATTTTCATGTACCAAACAATAGATAAACAGATAAACAGGGCCAAACAACATTATTTCTCTCACCAAATGTACAATTAAGTGTACCATGATATTAAAAAATGAGGGAACAAAATATATTTCAAGTTGACATAAGGTAATGACAACTTCATTGTGCAATTTGTCTAATTTTCTAGGATAAATGACTTTGTCACAAATTGCATTGAAGAAGACATAATCTAATAATTAACTTTCTCACCTTTTCATCCAATATGTCTCTAATTGCTATGGGTAACAATTGTTACATTAGTATATGACAATCATGAGACTTCAAACTAACTAATTTTAAATCCTTCATTAATATAAGGTTCTTGATATTTTAAGAATATTCTTGTGGAACCTTACTACCATGTAAACACTCGCAAAAACTTTTTTTCTCTCTCTTAAACAAAGTATGAAGGGCTAGGCTCATGTAAGTCCTCTTTCCTTCTACTCTTGGACCTAAGTTTGTTTGTATTCTCATGTCAAGTAAGTCTAGCCTTGCTTTAAGTCCATCCTTAGTCTTTCCCTTTATGTCTAATAGTGTTCCAATTAGACTATCACACACATTTTTTTCACATGCATCACATCAAGATTATGTCTCACCTCAAGGGTGCTCCAATATAGGAGATCAAAAAAGATAGACCTCTTCTTCCACTGATTCTTTCAAGCTTCTTTTCTCTGACTCTTACCAAATACCACATTAATGTCTCTCACCCATTTATATGCCAAGTTTGCAATTAATGGCCCTAGAACTTCATCATACTCTTGATAACTATTGAATCTTTTTTTCTACTTGCGATAAGGGTGGTATTGTCTCAAAAATCTTTGATGACTAAGATAGACTATCTTTTTTCCTATGTTTCAGTTGTTAATGGGATGTGTTCTCTTCACAGATAGGACATGCTTTATGCCCCTTCACACTATATCTAGATAGGTTTCTATATGCAGGAAAATCATTTATCGTGTAAAAAATCATAGCTCACAGCTTGAAAGACTCATTTTGATATGAATCAAACACTTCAACACCAATCTCCCATATCATCTTCAAATCTTCAATCAATGGTGCCAAGTAAATATCTATATCATTTCCTGATTGTTTAGGGCTTAAAATCATCAAAGACAGCATGATATATTTACGTTTCAAGCACAACTATGGAGGAAGATTGTAAACCACTAACAGAACAGGCCATAAGCTATGTTGACTACTAAGACTACCATAAGGATTCATTCCATCTGTACACATTGGGGCAAGCATGTATCTTTTGGTACCCTAAATCTATTAGACACAATATTTTTTTACCTTATAGTAACTACTGGGAAGTGTATTACCTTTTGAAAGCATCCCTTTCAATAATCTGAGCAACTCTGTGAAATTATTATTACTCCACCCATATCTTACTTTCAAGTTAAATAACTTCAACACTATTGTTAGTTGTGTATATTTTGTGCACCCTGGATACAAAAGAGTTTTTGAATCATTGCACAAGCTATCATATCTGTGCACCTTTTCAACAACTTCAATGCCAATATCACATAACATATCCTTTATTTGATCACCAAAATAATCCATATCATTATTCGCCTCTTGTGGCACACTATGTTTTCTAGATTCACCATGCAACACCCATTGTGTGTATGCTTTATAAAACCCAAAACAAATTAGGTAATTTTTAATCTCAATAGGACTTCGTCACAACCCATTCAAATATTTAACACAAGGATAATAGAACAATCCTTTATCATTAAGAGCATTATTCTTTGCAAATTTCAAAAATTGATTTACCCCTCTCTCATATTCGTCACTTGTCCGTAAAGAATCTACCCAACTACGGTTCATCATTGCCTAATTAAAATATCAACAAATAATTTATGATTTGAAATTTTAAATTTGGCAACATAACAACTTATAAATTAAGATTCCCTGGGCACTAAATCCTCCAATTAAGCCTATTGATTTCTAATAAATTGAATCACTAATTTCAACTAATTAAATACAATGCAAAATATTATCTACTAATCAAGTATAATTAACCACACAATCAAAAAATAATAATAATGTATTACCCAAATAATTTACCTTTTGCAATTTTTTAAAAAAATTGCTTGCATAACAACTCAATAAATAGAGATTCTCCAAGATTTAAAACAAAATTTAAGCTAATTAAACTCAAGGCATGATAGATTATAATTAAATTTAACAAAATTACAATTAAAAAATGCATAATTATAATTAGAAAAATAAAAATCAACATCAAAAATGAAAAATTACAAGCAAAAGGATGAAAATTACGCTAAAAATGATATAAATTGCAAAAAAAGGGGGAAAAACCTTTTGCTGGCACAGAAATGAGCTGGGGGAATAGGGAGGTAGAGGAGACAGCAAGTGGCAGAGGAGTTGTGTGCACCGAGATGAGCTAGAGCTAGAGCTGGAGGACGAGCTATAGGCGAACGAGCTGATAGCGGACAAGGGAGCTGGGGGAATTGGGGCTGGAGTTACGACAGCTAAGGGAGCTAGGGGAATGGAAGCTGCAGCGGACATTTTGGGAGCTGAGGGAAAGTGAGAGAGTTGCAGACAGATGAGGAGCTGAGGGTTGAGCAGCAAAAATGAGCTGTGGGTAATTTAATGAACACATACGGCGATAGGCATCATTAAAGGCTGTTGCCATAAGTGATGACAGACTTACGACGATAGGCATTTATCACACGTGTCATCGTAGGTTTGCTTGATTTCATGCATTATTAATATGCCTGAAATCAGACATACTTATGACGACAGGCGTTCTTAATACCTATTGCCGTAGGTTTTTGATTTCAGGCATATTTATTATGCTTGAAATCAAACAAATTTAATTTATATATATATTTAGAATAAAATATTTATAAAAATTAAAATAATATTAGTTTTATTAATAATTTAAATTTAATATGTCTGAATTCAAACAAATTTAATATGTCTAGATTCAGACATATTAAAAATTTAAATAATTAAAAAAAATTATGTAAATATTTTAATTATGAATTAATTATTTTTTATGGAATTCAGGCATATTTAATGCCTAAATTAGACATACGGCAACAGACATTTATCACGCCTGTCATCGTAAGTTTTCCTGATTTCAGATAAATTTAATATGCCTAAAATCAGACAAATTTAATTTATATATATATTTCAAATAAAATATTTATAAAAATTAAAATAATCTTAATTTTATCAATAATTTAAATTTAATATGTCTGAATTTAGATACATTTAATATGTCTGAATTTAGACATATTAAAAATTTAAATAATTAAAAAATTTATGTAAAACTTTTAATTATTAATTAATTATTTTTTATGAAATTTAGGTATATTTAATGCCTGAATTAGATATATAGTGACAGGCATTTATCACGTCCATTGCCGTAAGTTTACTTAATTTTAGGCATATTAAATATGCCTGAAATTAGAAACCTACGGCAACAGGTATGCTTGAAATCAGACAAATTTAATTTACATATATATTTAGAATAAAATATTTATAAAAATTAATATAATCTCAATTTTATTAATAATTTAAATTTAATATATCTAAATTCAGACACATTTAATATGTTTGGATTCAAACGTATTAAAAATTTAACTAATTAAAAAAATTTATGTAAATATTTTAATTATTAATTAATTATTTTTTATGGAATTCAGGCATATTTAATGCCTGAATTGGACATACGGTGACAAGCATTTATCAAGCCTATCACCGTAAGTTTTTCTAATTTCAAGCATAATAAATACGCTTGAAATCAGACATATTTATGGTGACAAGCATTCTTAGCGCCTGTCGCCATAGGTTTCTGATTTCAGGCATATTTATTGTGCCTAAAATAAAAAAAAATAAATTTATATATATATTTATAATAAAATATTTATAAAAATTAAAATAATCTTATTTTTAAAAATAACTAAATTTTATATGTCTGAATTTCAGATTGAGACACATTAAATATATATATATATATATATATTTCATACAACTTTGTATTTCTTAATAATTTAAATTTAAAATTTAAATTAATGATTTATTTTAATTATGTTATTTGTTTAATGGCTTGTCAAATCATTTACGGCGACAGGTGGATGGTATGTCTGTGGCCATAAATCTTACATTTTTTACCTTATTTACATTTTTGCCACTATAACTTATTTTACCACAATTTTCTTGTAAACTGTGGCAAAAAATATGTAGTTAAACTTATATTTTGTACTGGTAAATAAAGCTCTAATACTCAAATGATGAAGATATAGATTATTGTGGCTCAAGAATAATGATTTTCATATAGTAATAGTAATATGATCATGAATTTTATAACTCAATAATTTCTAATATTAATCTCTTGTCAAGATTAGTTTGGAGTATTAAATTTATAGCTCATAGAGTGAAATAAGTATTAGAAACAACAATTGATCATTTAGAGACGTTGCATAGTGATTATAGCTGTTGGTGCAAAATCTTGTGAGCAACCAGTGCTGATTATAGCTATTGTAGTGCCCAGAAGACAAATCACGCAAGGGACCAAGGTGTCTTCATGCATGATTTGGACCATAATGGCTATAGAATGAAAAACAAGGCTTTAGAGGTCATTTCTCGCATGTGTACTAGGTGTTTCACACATCATTAAGCATATAGAGGCTATTCAGTATGAAAGTAGGCTTTTGGGTTCTATTTCACTCGTGCATGCAAGGTGCTCTCACGTGAGATTGGACATTAGTGCTAAATCATGTGTGCGTGACTGCTGCTCTCACATGTGATTTTGTGGCTTCACTGCACATAATTTCATAATGTCCTAACTCTCTCAATATAACTTTAAATTTGACAAATTATATATCGTTGGAAATTTCTTAAAGTCTAGTTTTTAATAAAATAAGTTTCACACTCAAATTAAAAGAAAATTTTTGATATATGATAAAAATAGTAAATGAAGGTCAAGACTAAATGCTGTGCAAAATCAATATCTCAGCACTCAACTTCTAAAGTTGATATCTTTCTTAATAAAACTAAATTTTGAATAAATAAACTATTATTGAAAATATATTAGAGTCTATTTTCAAATGAGATATGGTTCACATTAAAATGATCTTTGTATTGAGATATATGAGATGAAACATGACTAGAGGTCAAAGCTATCATTCTGCACAATTCACATTTGAAAGGTTAGACTTCAAGTGTTCATGACTTTTTCAACTTAATTCCATTTTAAATAAATAGAACAACTTTCAAAACTTTATGGAGTTAGTAATCAAAACATTTCAAACTTTCTGAGAAATATGTGATCAAAGATGAAAACTATGACTATAGAAAACTATATCTCACTTTTTCTGTTAGGAGTTAAAATGTATGTTTTGATTTAAAATATCTTAAGCTAATATTATATATCTAAATCATGAATTTAACATAAAGACTTCTAGCCTAATGATATTATACCTATCAAGTCCAAGGCTTTTAAGGTGCATCTAAGCTTATATGAATGTCTTCATTTTTCTTAAGCTCTTCTTGGATCATCATTCTCTTTATCTTTATGTTCTTCAATTATGTTCTTTAATCATGAGTGTAGCATGAAAATGATGATTTCAACTTTTTTCTTCTTCATGCTCATTCTCATCTTCACTTTGGACAACTTTAAATGATATATCATGAATAAAATGGTTAGTCCAAGTATTAATATACATATATCTAAGTTATAAAAGATAATACTATGAACATTTTTAGATATAGAATCAAGATAAGGAAAATATGATAGTATAAATAACTTTGATGCACACAAATCATTTTTCCAAATCTCATATAATGTGAAATAACATAAGCAAAATAGTTTAAAGTACTTGTTCTGTAGTCATATTTAACTATTATATATATGAACGATTAAGATAAGTATAGTTAACTTATCTATATTTGTTATCATCAAAACTTAAGCTAAACATAATGTCACAAACCATTATGTCTAATACTTAAGAGTGCATAAGTATTCATATGTATTAGAGGTGGCAGTTCACCTTATAGAGATGTGTTACCATGGTTTTCCTAGTATATGACACCTATGCCCTATGTACCATAGTTGATAGGCATGGAAGGCAACTCCTTGTCACTTTGTGAATGATTAGTGGGGGAGGATTCAACACCCACCGATTGGTTAAGGGGAATCTATAGTCTAGAAGTAGTAAAGAGGTATTGCCCTACTTCTTCCACCAACGGTGAGCTTAAACCGACCAAAGAGATCATACACATAGTCTACGAGTTTGGTTAGGAGTTATGGAGGATTGGTGAATATTAGTGAAACATGCTCATTCATTTTATCTGTATTACTTATATTTGTATTGTTATGAAAATGCTACTACTCTATCCCTTGTATTTAATTTTACTTGGTAATTGTTATTTGAGTTTATTTAAGTTATTAGGACATATGTCTCACTCTGTTACTTCATATTAGAGGTGCTGAGCGTACTGAGAGACTGGGAAAGGAGATGTGTGAAGAGTAGCTACGTTATTGTAATCGTAATGCTACTCTTTATCAAAGAATGTATATTTGGATATTAAGTGTTGAGTTGCCAACCAGGATGCATACGTGTATATGTAGTGTTTTGCGACTTGCTTGTACTATCTTTTGAGCACCTTCACCCTCTTATGTAAGCATATGTAAATATAATTATTTAGGCAATTTAGATGCTATTACAAGCAAATGTGTAAATGTATGCTTTTGTGAAATCTTGCGTTATGACATGAGAAAATTAACTTTTTTCTAGCTTGTTGTGCCTAAAGTATAGGTACCTGTGTAAATTTAGTAATGTTTATTAATAAGCAAGATTTGTGAATGCTAAGTTTTCAACTTGTTCCACTAGTATGCGTATGTATTTATGTGGTCATGTGTGTATGTGTGTGAACCCTGGCTATATGGTGAGGCTTAGCCCCATATGTCCAAGTCACATAGATATAAGTAGAACAAGTAGAAAGGTGTATGTGTATTTGTATATGCTTTCCTCATTTAAGTCTACACATGTGAAAGTCACATTGAGAGGTCAAATTGTGTATGTGATGTGTGATAGATGATTATATGTGTTAATCAATTGTGTTTAGTCCCTCTGAACTTGGTTCAAGATCCCAAGTGATCCAATGAGACATGAGGTTGCATTTGAACACTTGGGGTGCTAGATTTTTAAAGAAAACTGACTTTTTGCATCAAGGTGTCCAAATTAAGACTGGGCTATCAGATCATATCCAACCTTATCTCATTAGTTAGCCTATCTTACGAGCTTCATGTGGATGCTTAAACCACTCCAATCAAACACTATATGTGAAAATGGCGCATTGTGGAAGTTTGTGTTAGATTGCTATTGGGGATAGCAAAATTCTAATACATGTACCTTGGTGAATGGTGGCATGCCATGACACATGGCATAGAGCTAAAATTTATGGCTCTATACCTATATCACATGCCATGGCACATGGTGCCTTCTTGAGAAAAATATTTGTGTTGATTTTTATTTTTAAGTTGGGATTCCATATCTTCAAAATCAAATAATTGTATATGTTGTGTTATGTTGTATTATGTGTAAGTAAAGGGGTGCTAGATTTTTAAAGAAAACTAACTTTTTACACCTAAGTATCCAAATTGAGATTAGGCTGTTAGATCGTGTCCAACCTTATCTCATTAGTTAGCCTATCTTATGAGCTTCATGTGGACGCTTAAACCACTTCGATTGGATACTGTATGTGAAAATGGTGCATTGTGAAAGTTCATGTTAGATTGCTATTGGGATAGCAAAACTCTAATATGTGCACCTTGATGTATGGTGGCATGCCACGACATATGGCACAGAGCTGAAATTCATGGCTCTATACCTATACCACATGCCGTGGCACCACAGGCCTTCTTGAGAAAAATGTGTTGATTTTTATTTTTAATTTAGGATCCCGCATCTTCAAAATCAAATAATTGTATGTGTTGCGTTATGTTGTGGTGTGTGTATGTAAAGTCTATGGTTATAGCATAAGACTTTACATAGGATGACAGTGAAAGAATAGTACCCTATATTGAGGGATAGTGATTTGTTAAATGACTTGATAGGAACCCAAAGTAAACTCAAAGGAGGGTATGTGTGGATAATGTTTCAAAATGACTTTTAGTAGAGGATATGGTCATCACAAACCTTTAAGGATGTCATTCAAGGTACATAATAAGTTGGTGAAGTTCCTAAAATATAGGAATTGTATTTTGGACCATAGTTTGATTAGTTTGTTGGTTTCCTTTGTAGTCAAGAAGAAGATCAACATACAAAGCAATAGAAAATTGTATTGCAAATTTTGAGATAATAAACTATGCAAGAAGCTTAGTAGATATGAGTTTGGGTTAAGGAGGAGTTAGATTCTTGAAGCGCATGGTTGGTAGATAGAATTGTAGCAAATATACATAAACTAAGGAGTAGTGCTAAGTGAGAATAACATAGGCTTGTGGTAGAAATGATTCTACGATTCTTTTAAATTGACTCTGCTTGATTAAGTTGACCTATTTATTTAGATGACAAGAGTTTAAGATATTAGGTGGAATAGGAAGAGTCAAACAAAAGAAAAGATGTAAACAAAATTCCTTAAACTATAGCAGTGAACTCACCATCTAAGTGAGGTAACTATAATTACTAGTGTCTTGATCCTGATGGTATAAAAGCACAAGATGTTGGAATGATGCTTGGATAGTTACCAAAATGCATTGGAAATGACTTTGTATAGTTTATGTTCAACTAAGATCACAAACAAATTTTATGATAGTCGAAAAAAATTTGATCAATTAGGGGGTAAATGTCTTTTAAGAATTTCGGAAGAGGTAAGAGTAAAATAGGCCATGCGCTTCAATTTTGGTGGCAGTGGATTTATAGGTTACAGTGTTAGTAGTAGATTCTAAGAGACAAGAATTTGAAAGGAGATTGTGATAAGGTTATAGCTCAATGTTAGATTGTCAGAAGGTAAAAGTACTATGCAAATAGGCATATAAGGTTGACAAAATTTATGGTAGGTAACAGTATCTTCTAAGAGTTATTCCTATGAAAGAAATTGGGAGGTCAATAAAAGTGAAGAAATTAACTCATAATGACTAGCATTCGGTGGATGAACAGCAGTTCGCCATGATGTGTGTGAGCAATAATGAGATTTTCTTCAATGTACCATATGTCACGACATATACTGCATGCACCACAGTGCATGGCATACAAATTGGATAAGTTTGTGCGTGATTTGGCATGAAAATAAGAAAGAGAGGGTAAGATGATAAGAAATATTATTTAAACATATTTATTAGCTTATTAGGATCATTTTACACACATTAACAATCTCCGCATGCATTTATATCACATTCTTAATGCAGGTTTGTCTAAGTGTTGAATTACATCAATTAGGGGTATTTTGGTCATAACATGCACTTTTTCACCAAAATGAGGTTAAGCTTGAGATTAATATTATCGCACCCAGAAAAATGTGACACGCACGGCGTGCGAGTGGAGGTCCCGGCCCTCGCGATGGGAACCGCATGAACAAGGAGTCGCCACCAAGATTTTGAGGGAAATCTCGAGAAACCGATTAATGGAGGATAAGGATGGTCTGCGAAATTGAAGAATAGGTTCGGGAGTCGGTTGATCATGAGGAAGGTGTTAGGCACCCCACAACACCCGTTCGTTTGAACGGTTACCTGAAGTTTGTTGTACTCTATTAATATGGTTTTTATAATTATTTTAATTATCCCTTTTATAGTCACGTGTTTGATATAAAAATGATAGGAATTAGGTGAGAAATGTTTATTTATTTACAAGGGAGGACGGACTTGACTCAGAATCTGACTTTGAGGCTTACGTACCTTGTGATAGGGATCAAAGTCCACGTAGTTCGGTCTTGAAAGCTTGTTAGTGAAAATATTTTTTGAAAATAAATTAATTAGAAATAATTCACCATTTTGCAAATAAAACAATTTCTGAAATTTTGATATGTGTGTTTTAAATTGCAAAAGGTAATTTAATTTCAATTATTTTCTCCATTTTTGAATTTTTGGAATAAAGAAAGGAAAGGGTTTGAAATTATTCTTCTTTATGTTTTATGATTGGGAATTTTAATCGCAGTACCTGTAGTACCTTATTAGTTCATACAATAATGCAATTGCTCTAAAAATCTGTGGAGATTCTGAAATCTCACACGATAAAAGAGTTTAGCAATTTAATTTATTTATTAATATTCTTATGTTCATTTTTAAGTGTTAATAATAATAATTTTTAGCATGTAGATACATGTTTTGAAGAATTTTAATCAACATACCTGCAAAGCCTTATTGACTTATACGGTAATATGATTATCCTAAATATCTGTGCAGATTCTAAAATCCCACACGATAAAGAAATTAAATTTAAATATGTCTTTAATTTAATTAATGTAATATATAATTTATATATATATTTTAAAAACTTAATCGTTATATCTGCAAAGTCTTATTGACTCATACGATAATATGATTATCTTAAAAGTCTACGAAGATTCAAAAATTTCACATGACTGAAAGATATAATTGGTAAATATGATTACAACTTAAATCCATTAATTTGATTAATTAATTTTTCTAAATTGTGTATTATATGATTATCTATAAAAATCATTTATTATATATATTGAGAACCACTATATCTGCGAGGACTTATTATCCCACACGATAATGTGATTAATTTAAGTCTCTATGAAAATTCTTAAAATCTCACATGAGACTTAAATATTTATTATAACATTGATCCTCACACCTGTGAAATCTTATTGATTTACATGGTATAAAATCATTCTAAATGCCTACGGAGATTCTTAAAATCTCACATGACAAATAGATAATTGAAACATTTGTATTTGCAATCGGTGCATAATATGAGTTTAGCATTCGAAGGAATAGAAAAAGAAACTATTTTGACACTTCACTCCTCTTTTGACTTGAAGATATGTCCCTCAAGATTTTTGAAATTGGTTGAATGCTCAGATATGACTTTCGAAAGAAAATGATGAGAGTAGTGGTAATAGCATCCAACAATTAAAATTAACAAGGTTCACATACCATCACCACCATTACTTACCAAATTTATTTCCCATGAAAATCAAGATGAAGTTGATGTCTTGAAATTATTTGTGAATAGCAATAGTCCCATATTAGACATATGCATAACTGTTAATTTTTTCAAAATAATATGATCATTTGAATGAATAAAGCAAGCATATCTAATTTTTGGAAGAACTACAAAATTTTAAACTAGAAAGAGCTAAATTAAAGTTATGACCTAATTGTGCATGTAAAAGATGACTTATGAAGAATGGAACAAAATTATACCTGACATTGCATTAAGTAGCCTCCACGGAAGGTACTTGATAATGTGGTTGAAGCTTGAGCCGCTTCCATAACCTTCTCTATCACGAACTGCCCCAATGTAAGCATTTCAAGAATCTTTCTCCAACCCCATGAAATCACGAAACAAAGTTTGATCCAACACCAGTGAGAATGTAAGAAAGCCACAAAGCAAAGTTCCATTCCTCGTCTTCAACTGAAAGAAGTGATCTGTGATGAACTTCTATTTGCAGATTTTGAAGAGTAAGAAGAGCAAAATAGCACTATAATGACCAAATTTTGCATGAGAATGAGTCGTCAACTCAGTTCAAACTCGGAAGCTGGAAGTAAGAGCATGTAGAAAAATGATCAGTGGGTGCTGTCCAGTTTCCATTATTTCTTCGTCTGGTTTTCTCTCTTCTCTTCTCTCAGTCCCCTTTCTTTTTCTGTGTTGCTTCCTTTCTCTCCTCATGTTCTTTCTTTCCTCCTCTTCTCAGTGCTTTATTTCTCGTGCTCCAGTTTTTTTCTTCTCCCACGGTCCTTTCTTGCTCTTCCTTCTGCATTTCCTTCGTGTCTTGTTCTTCTCGGTTTTTTCTCTTCCTTTTCTAGTTTTTTTTGTGTGCTTTATCGCTGAAGTTTCCTCAATTTTCTGCTCTCTTTTTCTATTTTTTTTGCATTTTGTTTCTCTCCTTCGTGCTCTATTTTTCTCCGTTTTCTTCTCACCTCTCATTCCTCCAGTTTTTGCTCCTCTCTTCCCTCTTTTTTTGGCATTTTCTTGTCAGTTTTTCTCTTCTCTATGCCTCCTCTCCAAGTTTTGTTTGTCTTCTCCTATTCTGGTTTTTCTTCCCTCTTTTATGCTCTGCTTTTTTTCTCCTTAGTCTCCCTCGTTCTCGGTCTCCTCCTCTTGCTTTTTATGAGAGCTCTGTTTATCATTGAAGCTACAGAATGCCGTGCACGTCTCCTCCTCTCTCATTCATGCCAGACTTCTTTTTTCTGTGTGAGTTTGCATTCTCTCTACCCTCTCTGCGTCTCTCTCTTGTGTCTTTTATTTGTGCTCTGTTTTTTCTATTTTCTGCATTTTTTCTGTGCTCCTTTTCAGCTAGCATATAGGTCCTACATTCTGCTTCTGTGTTTCGTGTGTGCATGTCCATTTTTTTACCTGCTCTCTGCTTTGACTCTCTTTCCTTTACATGTGAGTGCTGCTTTTGCATGGCTGTGTTTACGTGTGTCTGGCTCTGTTTCTTTTTGTTCTGCATTTATTTTCTGCATTTCTGTATTTGGTCTCTCATCTTGCTGTTTCTGTGTTTTTGCATGTGTCCTACTACATGTTAAGATTTAACCCATTGGTTTGTATATTTTTTTTTTGAAGAGAAAAATCTATAATCCTTTCTTCTCTTGTTTTTTTTCCTTTTAAAATCCTATTTATTAATTTAAAAAAATTAAAAGAGAAAAAAAAGACAAAAGAAATCTAATTTTGAATTAAGCAAGCATGTATTTTTTTTTGAAAGATAACAAAATTTAAATGAAGAAATTCAAAAGAAGTTGATTCTCAAAAATTAGCTCCTAATATCTTAAATGGTTGGGATAATTTGAAGAGAGATTTTAAAAGATTTAAATAAGATTTTTTTTACTAAAATATAATCCTAAAAAGGATTAAATTTTATTTTTTCATTTTTATATTTTTTTGATTATTTATTATCAAATTTAAAAAAATACCCAGACAAAATACAATGTTTATAGTTGCCCCTCTTTACTTGTTTCTTATGTAAGTATATGAAAAAGTGTTTTTTTTTTTGAATTCTTACATAAGTGGCAAGTAAAGATACAACATGTATTTTGGATGGCCATGCAATACTTATGAAAAGACCTAATTGCCCCTAACACGAAAAAATATGAACCAAATAACATAAAAGAATAAAAGGCTATTGGATAAAAACACATTAAAATGATGATTTTTTTATTTTTTTAGCAATGTGACGCAAATCAAAATGACCAAATGATGTAAGACTATTGGATAACAAACACAATAGCATAATAACTTTTTTTGGTTTAAGCAATGTGATGCAAATGAAAATAACCAAATGACAACGATCCAAACAAAATATATGTTAACTAGATGCCCCCTCTTCATTTAACTTCTAAGTGAGAATTTCATGAAATGATATTCTTATCTTAGAAATGAATGAAGAGAGAAACATGTATTTTGTTTGGAGGGGCAAGACTCTGAGGTACCTTCAACTAAACAAAAAATAAAAAAAAAACAAAACAAAACAAAACAAAAAAAGAAAGAGTTTAAAATGAAATGTGATTTAGGAACTAAACAAAACAAAATCTCAATGGAGATGAATTGCCTATGTTCAAAAGGACCTAATGGATGCTTGCCTTTATAAGGCTTGGAGGGTGCCTGCCGTGATAGGGCTTTAAAGAATCGTGCTAGTCGGTACTGGACTTTAAGGTGCCTGCCATAACAGGGCTTTTAAAGAATCGTGCCAGCCAGTACTGGGCTTTGGGGTGCCTGCCGTAACAGGGCTTTTAAAGAATTGTGCCATCGGTATTAGGCTTTGAGGTGCCTGTCATGATAGGGCTTTGGGGTGCCTACCGTTATAAGGCTTTTAAAGAATCATGCCAGCCGGTACTGGGTTTGGGTTGCCTGCCGTTACAGGGCTTTGGGATGCCTGCCATTACAGGACTTTAAAGAATCGTGCCAGTCGGTACTGGGCTTTTGAAATGCCTGCCGTGACTCTCTTTCCTTTGCATGTGAGTGCTACATTTGCATGGTTGTGTTTATGTGTGTCTGGCTCTGTTTATTTTTGTTCTGCATTTATTTTCTGTGTTTCTGCATTTGGTCTCTCATCTTGCTGTTTCTGTGTTTCTACATGTGTGCTGCTGCATGTTTCTGTTGTGCCTTCTCTGATCTTGCCGTATGTTGCTGCTCTGCCTTTTTCCTTCTTGTTCTTCACTGGCTTCGTCTTCCTCTAACTCTGTGTGTGTGGCATTTGACCAAGCACCAAATTTTGGAGCTAATGGGTTAAGATTTAACCCATGGGTTTATATATATTTTTTTGAAGGGAAAAATCTATAATCCTTTCTTCTCTTGTTTTTTCCTTTTAAAATCCTGTTTATTAATTTAAAAAAATAGAAGAGAAAAAAAAAGACAAAAGAAATCTAATTTTGAATTAAGCAAGCATGTATTTTTTTTAAAAGATAACAAAATTTAAATGAAGAAATTCAAAAGAAGTTGATTCTCAAAAATTAGCTCCTAATATCTTGAATGGTTGGGATAATTTAAAGAGAGATTTTAAAAGATTTAAACAAGATTGTTTTTTATTAAAATATAATCCTAAAAAGGATTAAATTTTATTTTTGCATGTTTATATTTTTTTGATTATTTATTATCAAATTTAAAAAAATGCTCGGACAAAATACGGTGTTCATAAATATCTTTTACTAGGCTAAGATGATTAGCCAAATTAGTTTTTATTGATTCATCCTTGGTTAAGAGTTATTAGGAAAAGACAACATTTTTGGGTTATCTCTCCAAGAGTTTTCAATTAGCCTTTGATTTTGATTCAAGTGTGTAGTTGTCTATACTTGTGTCTTGTGAGGTTTTTATATTCATTTTCCCTTAGTCATTTTAATACTTTGGATGAATTAAATATTTTCTATCTTTATCTAATTAAATAAATGTCACACTATAATTATTTGATTATTTAATTTAATTGTGACTTAGGTGGATTAATGTGATAAGTGAAGACATAATTTAAGGCAACCAAAGGAGGTTTGATAGACCCCATGGCATTGTTGACATGGCAAGCAAGCTTGGAGGGCTTGAGGATGGCAAGCTTGAGCATGGTGGCATGAAAGGAGCCCAAGGCAAGAAGCAAGGAGCCCAACACTCATTATTACAAAAAAAGACATAAATGATGGTTATTTTTGCTTATAAATGACCCTGTCATTTAAAGTCCTCCCAATAAATGACGGTTAAATAACCTGCCATTTAAAATATATTTTTTGGTGCCTTTTATTAAGTAGGACGGAATAAATGAAGGCAATTTTAAATACCCGTCATTTATTCTTTGGAAACAATTACCATAGAATAAATGACAATTAAATATTTACCCATCATTCATTGTGACTATAAATGATGAGCAAATTGTTTACCCATCATTTATTAAGGAATAAATAACTATCATTTATTCTATGGTTTTTTTAAAGAATCGAGATTTGTTATTTATAGCAGCCCCTTGTAATAGCTATACAAAATCATAACCAGATAGTAATTCCAACATTTTGAAATATGAATGCCAATTGGATTGAATTGTAATCAATGCAAAATGAAACAAAAACTAATCTCTTATTCTAATCTATCAGGTAACCAATGTATAGATTTTTTTTTAAAGGAAGGTAATCTATTAACTAATATCAAGTAATGAAAACAAGTCAAACTATAAACACTAATCCTACTTCCACTAACTTTATTGATTTTCATCTTTGTGCAATAACCATACTTGGAATATATACTAGCACCACTCTTCAATTACCTTATTTATTTATGCATGCCCAAATTCTTCAATGTAGGAATCTTTTTTCACTTTTGTTCATGGAGAATTTTGGCCACATCATGCTTTCCATGGAGGACTTGGAGAACCTTGAAGACTCAACTACATTGGGTGCTTGGAAGAGGATGCAAGCTTAATGAACCACTTGGGTCTTCTATAATGTCCACCTTGACATTACCAAAATTCACCACACAATCACAACAAACAGTTATAATTGACTTGCTCCTAATCTCACATTATATATATAAGGGTTAAAATAATAATCTTTTAAAAATAATTAAGGAATATTTGGTATCCCATAAAAACCCTTTAAATTGATAGTTTGAGCTCAAACTTAATGATTTATATAGGCTTTGAAAGCATGGAAAAGTTTTGGTAGGCAAACCACTTCAAAATAGGGCCAAAAATGTCATTTTTGAATGTTTTGGTCCATGCACCGCGGCTCGTGGTCCGTGCACCACGGCTTGTGGCACAGAATGCCATATTTTCTCATTGTACCGTGCACCACGGCTTGCGCGAAATGCACCGTGGCACACGTGTCCATGACAACAATACTGTCATGACAGCTTTTCTGGACAAACTTCAACGCGTGCCATTTTCACATCTGATGTTCGATTAGAGTGATTCAAGTGCCCACGCGAAGCTTATTCAATAAGCTAACTAATGGTTCAAGTTTCATTATGATCCAGCACTGTATGAAAATTTTAGATACTCGGATGCAAAAGTCAGTTTTTTAAAGAAATTTTCAACCATCCAAGTACCCAAAACTCATAACTTATACCATTAACCCATTGTAAGGCTTGAACCAAGTCCAATGGACCAAAATACACTTGAGTGACTAATCAAACACATAAAAACATACCAAACACAAAATTTGGCCACTCAATGGCCATTTTGCCCAATATGGCCAAAATGCACAATTAGCATTATAAGTACTATTTGGCCTCTATTGCCATACAATACACTACCAATATATTATCACCACTTAGATAAAACATTTCTTGTACTTGTATTAGCATTTTAGTCTATCACCATAAAAATTACCATATATTTACCTCATATACAATATTGGGCTAAAATACAAAACAACATAGTATGAAACAAGTGCAACCAATCAAAATGATATGCATTTCTAGTTGGCAACATATAATATCATATAAAAAGTTTATGTACACCACTCAAACCAAAATCGGGCTTTACAAAGAGTGTAGCAGATATGCTAGCCCCTGCCCAATTCCCTCCCTGGCTCAATCTCACTAGTAGCACCTGTAAAATGATAATCCACGGGGTGAGATAAAAATCTCAATAACTAAGATAATCTACATTCTTGATTAACAAGCCAAGTTATAAACAAGCATTAAAATAAGTAACATAATCATATCATATAATATCACCATAAATTTGCATGCATGATCCCTAACCATCCGGTCCTCCAATACTCCCGACTGAACCAATAAGCTATTTCATAAAACCAAACCACATGTATAGTCCCCAAGCTCACCATCCATAGTAGGACTACCCAGTCAAGGTATCCTAGACCACTTCCGGACTACTGTTTCCCCCTATTACAAGTAATTGGGGTGTCGTTACTCCAACACTGCATCCTACAGATGCTAAGGAGTATAGTCTCCAACTCCGCACCCTTTTGGGTACTGAGGAGAGTAAGTCTCCAACACCGCACCAATTTTCAGCTACTAAGGAGAGTAAATGCTGCACCTGGCATCCCGAGGTGCCAGCAATGCCATATAGACTTAATCTTCACTATCTCCACTAGGATGACCTCCCACCCTCTAATATGCCACATTTCACTACATATCTCCACTTGAACATGCATAAAAAACTTTCTAAACAAATATAACAAAATCTTTCCATTTATTTCAAAAATATAGAATTTTACAAACCAATACTCCATTTTCTAAAATAGTTAACCTTTAAAGAATTTATGCATATATACTCAACATATCATAGAAAAATAACTTGAGAATAACTTATACAAGGTAATAAACAATGCAAATTATCTAGTTACCTCAACCCTTTTAACAAGTACTATATGTTAATTTTCAATTAACACAAGCACCATTAGCTAATAATAACCTCCCAATTCTCCCACTTCTCACTCAAATTCTCAACAAATAGACTTGTCAAGATTAGAATTTGTTTACTTCACCACTTTAAGTCTCTTTTTTACTTTATCACAATATAAAATTCAATATCTCAACTTATTACACTTCAACACCCTATGATCAAGTTAGGGCTTGATCCAAAATTCACCAAACAAGAAAGTAGCTTCCTATTACCACATATCCAAGATCAATAAACCTAAATTAAACCTTTAGAGTCAATAGAAACCTTCAAAATATTGACGCATGGCTTAATCCAATCAGACCAAATTCTCACTCTTTTAAATCTCATGGAAAATGAGATGAAAAGGTAGAGGAGAAGGGTAGAAAACTTACCCAAGAGTTTGGAGACTCAAATGATCTTTAAAATCCTTCTAAATCGATGCCCTAGCAGTGCCCAAAGTTGCCCCCTTCATGCTTTAGGTTTTCCACCCCAAAATCTATCAATTTTTGATGATTCCTAAAATTTTAAGTTGCCTGCTGTACCACGCAAGCCACGGCTTATGACGCAGCCAACAACAACTTGATTTTACTCCCCTCGATGCTTCCCAACTTGATCTGACTTTCATCCTATCTCAATTTAGAGCCAAATATGACCCAAAAATCTAATTAACCACCTAAAAACATAATTAAATAAATTAATCATATTTTTAACTAATTTATCCCTTAATTAATCTATTTTTCTAAATTTAAAGTTTTAGGATGTTACACCTTCAATTTTGTAACTCTTTTCTCTTATTTTTTCTCCATTAATAGACTTATAAGACCATAATTTCATATTGCTATGTCTTAGCTTTACAACCATAATCTTAATTGATATTTTTGTATGGAGATTGATTTGATTAATGATAAATTTTAGTTTATGTGCTAGCTACATGATTTCGGCCACTCTTAGATTTTTCATAATTTTGATTATTTTTTAGTATTTTAACCTAGCTTGTATTTCATCATAATCTTGAGGAGTGCTTGTTAAGCTTGCCTATGATCTACCATAATTTTGAGGGTCATTTAGGTTGTAAAGGGCTGATCATGCTTGCTGGAATTCACCATTAATCACCTAACTTAGACATAAAACTAAATTAGGGATTTGAATTGAGTTCAAGAGTCCTAGGCTTAATCAGGGTCCCTAGTGAGGTTAAGTTGCTAGAGAGAATTATCCTAGTGGCTTTATAATTTGGTTAGGAAGAGAAGAATTAGGGGTGGCTAATTCACATTTCATAAGTGGTTAGGATTTAAGCATTAATCCAATTCCAAGTGCTATATTCCATCCCATTTTCACAAACTCAATAACTTAAGTCTTTAGGTTTTAATTAGGTTAATTAATGCTTTAGTTTAATTCACTTAAAATCAATCAACTCTTTGAACCTTTTTTAATTTAATTTCATTTCCTTAGGAAGAACTAAAATTATTCTTTTAAACACTCTTAGGAATCAACCTAGGTTGCCATTGTAATATATAGTTGGTTAATCTTGTTCAAATTGCTAAGTGTGTGACCGCTTGGTTCAATTTTTAGTGCCATTGTTAGGGAGGTTGTTTTGAATTGAATTTTTGTGTTCCTCAGTGCTTCATTTTCATTTTCATCTCTATCATCTTGCTATTGTATCATCATATATGTAGTACTACATTCATTTTTACTATCTCCATTCATTTCCGTATGCTTCCACTTTGTTTTCCTTATTTTGAGTCTTTTTAAATTTTTTTGTGTTTTAGTCAATTTGAGTCATTTTGTTGTGGTTTTTAGAGTCCTTTCTGTGTCTTTGTTTTTACACAATTTTTAAATACATTTTTAGGTTAGAAACTTACAAAAATATTTTCATTTCGATTGTTGTCCTAAAGTTTCACTATTGCTAAAAAATTTTGAATTTTGCCCAAAAAATTCAAACATCCACATATTTTGAATTTCTCAGGGCTATTGAGAAATTTTAATATCTTAAGCTATTAGATCTAGGAAAATTTGGCCAAATTCGACAATCTTCAGTGCTTTTGCAATTTGTTAGTATTTTTTGTGATTTTTGATTATTTTTCTGTGTTTAGGTCATATTTGTTTTGTGTTCTTGAATTTTATTGTTAATTTAGTTGGCAATATTTAGTGTTTTTGGTTCAGGCTTTAAAAAAATCTTTTTTTTATTATGTCAATAATAGAGTTAGACTTTGCTCTATTTCCAGTATCTCTACTTTGATTTCAAAAATTTATTGGGAATAAATCTGAAGGATTTTTTGTATGAAATTTAGTTCATTTGAAAGATATATATTTTATCTTACATTGAAAATTAGGTTTTTCCATTTTGGACTTGGGAATTGTTTTGTACATATTTTACAAGACAACAAGGTCTATGAAGCTTTTTCTGAGAATTCCAAGACCCAATGGTGACTTTAGGTGAGCATATCTTCCACACTACTTATCTAAATTTCTTGATTTTAGTCTCAATTTTATCCTTGTTGTCTTATCTATATCTTTTATGCTTTTCATTTTTGTAATTTTGTCTTTAACTTGCTTGAAAGTTTGCTAGAAATTGACAAGGTCATCTAGACGAAATCTTGTTTCTCCAAAACTGTTAACCAACTTGTATGAAATTTTGGGAAAGACTAACAAATCATTTTTATTTGAAATTTTTATAGCCTTAGTCTATGTATCTTGGCTATATCTCATAAAATTTTTCGGTAATTTGTGTAACATCCTGAATTTCTAATCCTACATTAATGACTTATTAGTGGATGAATTAGTGAATTAATGTAGGATTAGGATTTTGAATAGTGAAGTGTTATTTTGACTTATTAGGATGTTATATGAATAGGTGTGAGTAGAAGAGTGGAATCTCAAAGCAGAGTGTGTGAGTATAGTGAAGATTTCCCTCACTGTGCCACGCGCCGCAGTGAGGGATGGATGTGTTATGATGCATGGTGCAAAGCTTTGATTAATAAGGACGTTGCCAACTTGTGAAATAGAAAGGAGAGATGTGAGGAAGTGGTTTTGGTATGGAGAAGAGTAGGGGATGTGCTAGGGCAATCATAATCAAGAGCAAGGACGGTGTTTCCGACCTGTTACTTATCAAGTAAGTCACGTACTGCCTTAATGTCTAATTCTACCCTATTTTCTCTTAGTTTTAACTAGTGAGAAATTGAATTTAGGAGTTTTAAGGAGTTGATTTCTTGCACCATAGTAATAGAAAGGTTCTTTAGAATTAAACTAGTACTTTATGACTGGTTTGGTTTGGAACAATGAAGCTTTAAAGCTATAGGCAAGATTTGCCCCAATCTAGAGAGTATAGTGAGAGAAAATTTGGCTAGAAAGGTTAAACCTTATGATAAGGGGTAATAAGCGGTAATGTGTGTAGTCGAGTGTGAATTGTGGATTTGATAGCGATTAGGTGTGTTATTGCAATAATTGGCACTTTTTGTCAATAGTGAAATTGACTTTGGATGCCAATTTTGTGAAGATTCTAGTGTGTGATGAGTAGATAAACCGAAAGAGATTCGAGTAAGGAAGTTACATAGGTAACCCTTTGATCAAATAGAAGGATTGAGGTAACTATATAGTTTATTATGTTTATTAACTATTATAACTATGTAGAAGAAATACAAATTGATGAATTTGTTGTTTTAAGAGTTTGTGCATGATTTGACATTGAAAATGATTTTAGCATAAACATTGGTTTGTGAAATGAAATTTAAAAAGTCATTGATTTCAATTGATATATATATATGATAATATATGTTGTGGAAATGTGTATAAGCAGTGATAATTGTGAAAAAGCATGATCATAAGGGGTGGGAGTTCACCCAAGATATGTGGGGATATGTGTGTTGAGATATGTAAGTGAAAAATCCATATGGTCGGGCTGGCACCACAGGACATCCGATGCAGCATTATATGGGCTAGTACCATAGGTAATCCGGTACAACATATTATGGGACTATTACCATAAGACATACAGGCAGTCTGGCAACTCCCTAATGCCTATTAGAGTATGGTTAGGAGTCAACAATGCTTCTATTACAAGTGTGTGAAAACCATAGTCTATAGGTGGGTTAGATTACCTTTAGCCAAGTGTTTCTACCATCGAACATGTGCTTGGGTCAGCAAATGATTGATCCAAGAGAACCTATGGTTTCGTGTTGGGAAGCTTTGAAGGAACGGTAGATAGATGATCATACTAAAGTGTAAAAGTGTTTAAAACCTAATTTGTATATGAAAGTAGTGATTTAGCTATGATATACCACATATTTATGCTTCATTGTGGTTTTTATTATGTGACATGGTTATTTGTGAAAATAGACATTTAATGAACTATATTACTAAGATTTTTATCTCACTCGTGATTATTTATATTTTTTAGGTTCTGGCACTAGTGGGTCGAAAGGGAAGGACATAGGCTGATTGACATCTCTCACCTAAGTCTTTGTAAGATATGGTGTAATGATTTTGTAGATTATTAGTTAAGAATGTGTATAAGTTGCCATAGAATTTAATACATGTGCATAAAGTTGTATTTATGGTATGTTTGATTATTTTGAGCTCTCCAGCCCTTTGTATATGTGTGAATGATGAAATGATTGGATGGGCTAGTATGTGAATGTATATGTATGTGAATATGTGATGTGTGAAGTGGATGAATAGTGATTTGGCCATGTATGAGATTAAAGAATCAGAAATGTGATTTGGCCCAAAGTGTGAAATAGGCAGTTTACAGGCCAAATGTGTGTATGTGTGATATATTGTGTATCTATATGGTCAATCAGGTGTGTATTATCCATTTAGACATGGTCAAGGCCCAAAAAGTGGCTACTGAAAATTGGTTTCGAATTGAGACACTTAAGTGACAAGACTTTGGCATAAAATGGTCAAAATGCATTTGGGTGTCCAATTTTTGATAGAAATATCGGATTAAGATGAAACTAGTGCCATTAGTTAGATTTTGAAACAAGCTTCGTATGAGTGGTTGAACCATCCCAATTGGACATCGGATATGGAAATGGTGTGTAATTGAAGTTCACCTTAGAAACTATCTTTTGACAACAATTTCAAGTGCGTGCACCGCGGTGCATTTACTTGCATGCCGTGATGAATGGCATAGAGCAAAATGGCTGTGGTATGAGCCACAGCGCACGGTGCCAAATTTCACTTTATTTTCCTGATTTGCATATGTTTTCTTGATCTTTGATGCTCTTAAGCTAAATTCTTCCACTGTGTATAGGGTTTTATAACCCGAGTGATTTATAAAATGATTTCTGAAAATCCTTTCTTTGGATCCTAAAGTTTTCATAGTAAATAATTTTAATTTGATTAGTAAGATTGTAGTGGAGTGTATGGTAATGTTGGTAAAGGGAATTACAATTTAGACTTATGGATTGTTATCTACAAAATTCACAAGCTCACTACCCTCAGAAAGCAATCAACAGGATTTCCAAAATGTGAACAACACTTCTACTTGAGCATTTTTAATTCTCTTCTCATTTAATTTTGGGAGAATGACAATTAAGGACTTGCTAAGAACATTAATCCCAATTACGGACCGTGAAATTTTGAAATTCGAGTTAAGGACCATGGTCCTTAATTGTGATAAAAAAAATGAAATTTGTGAGGTAGGATTCATTTTTGCCACTTGGGAATTCATTAACCTAACTTGAAAAAATTTGTAACGTATATTGTGAAAACATGAAACCCCACTTGAAAATGGAATGTTTAAAAAAGCGCCACTTGGGAATTTACTAACTAGACTTGGAAAAATTTCTAACGTATATTGTGAAAACATGAAACTTCACTTGGGAATCGATTATTTAATAAAAAACACCAATTTGAATAAGTCACTTTTTATTAATAATTCTCAAGTGGGGTTTCATTTTTTCACAATATACGTTAGAAATTTTTCCAAGTCTAGTTAGTGAATTCCCAAGTGGCGCTTTTTTAAACGTTCCATTTCCAAGTGGGGTTTCATGTTTTCACAATATACGTTATAAATTTTCTCAAGTTGGGTTAGTGAATTCCCAAGTGGCAATAATGAATCCCACCTCACAAATTTCATTTTTTTTATCACAATTAAGGACCATGGTCCTTAACTCGGATTTCAAAATTTCACGATCCGTAATTGGGATTAATGTTCTTAGCAAGTCCTTAATTGTCATTCTCCCTTTAATTTTTGTGATTTTTGTTTGTGCTTGCTTGTTTTTTTGTTAGTTTGATTGTGTTGCATGTTCAGAAAAAATTATTCTTCATTGGTCTCATTTGATCTTGAAATTCAACATACTCTGAGAAATCTTAGGGGATCACAAACTCACCTTGACAACCATCTTGTAATTAATCTTATCATAGAGAGAGTTGACATTGAGGATGTGCATAAACCAAATCATCGTGAATATGATGAGCATCATAATCATGTACATGAGGACAGAGGCAATGGTGAGAATTTTGTGAATAATGGGAATAATAGTAGGTTAAATAATGAAGAGAGGTCAATTAGGCTTAGGCAAGTTACACAACTGCATTGGCATGAAAATCCCTATAGTATGTATATAGCTCCTCATGGTCTAGATTTTGAACTTAAACTCTCTTTCTTAAATGCCCTACCTAAGTTTCATGCCTAGTGATAATATGTTTGCAATAATATGAAATGTTCACATGTTAGAGTAGAAGAAGTCTAAGCCAAGGCATTTGTCTTCACTCTTAAGGGAAATGTTAAGGAATGGTACTTTTGACCACCCTTTATACATTAGGGTTCATACATAGGTTGAATTGATATGTTTGTTCCTCGAAAAGTTCTTCCCCAATTCTAAATTTTCAAGTTTCAAGAAAAGCATTTATAGTGTTTTATAAGAGGAAGATGAGACATTATATGAGTATTGGAATAGATTTTAAGGGTTGTTGGCTAAATTCCCTCAACTTGGTATTATAAGTGAAAATTTGTTCCAATACTTTTATGATGGGCTCAATTCTAGGGATTAAGTCAATTTAATACCGCTAGTGGGGGTTGTCTTGTAGATTTAAGTTCCTTGAGAGCTTGGGAGCTCTTAGAGAAGATGGTCATAAGTAGCGGGGAGTACTCACCTTGGAAAAGGAGGCCTATATATGGGGTAAGTAATGAGAGTCAACTCAACTTACTTTCTTTGAAACTTGAAAAATTGCTTGCACCTTCTAATCCTAATTTCAATGCATCATCCTATAACCATGCTAGTATTTTACATGTTTCACAAGCTCCTGTGTTTTTTACATCTCATGGCCAAGTTCATAATGTTAGTATGTCTAACGCATTAGTCCCTTATTCTTATATCATTTGTGATTCCCTTATGCATCTTGAATTTAATTACCCTTATCAAGTTGAGCAAGTGATGCCATGTTTGGGAGACCACAGTATGGTCAAAGGCAATTCCAAAATCAAGGATGAATTCAAACACATACAATCCTAATTGGAGGAACCATCCAAATTTTTCTTATGCCAATAAAAGGAATACTTTGCAAGAGGAGAACCAAAGAGGGGGGCCCTCTAACTTATAAGGCCGAAACTTCATCCATGGTGGACCAAGCTCTAATTTTGGTCAAGGAGGTAAGTCTTTCAATCCTAATATTTCCCATGATAAGCAAATGGTCCCAATTGAATCTACTTCCCCTTCTAGATCTAGTGAGGTTGATGTCTTGAGTAATGAAATGAATGCTAAATTTGATGCTCTAAAAGATGTTATTACTACATATAGTCTCCACCCATCTCATATTCATACATAATTACATCCATCCACTAGCCTATCCAGTCATTTCATCTTTCACACATGTGCTAGGGCTAGGGAGTTCAAAAACACACCACAATCATATCTTATGCACATGTACAAATTCTATGGCAACTTATATGTATATGATAAAACACATTTTGTTACCCACTTTTATTTGTCAATTAGGACCCTTTTATTAATGATTTATCACCTTCAAGTGCACATATTGCATTGGATTTGTAATTTTGCCTAAGTTTCTAGGTTCAGTGCACTAGGGGCATTTTGGTCCAAAAAATGAACTTTTGAGAAAATGTACAAGAAAAATTGACAAAGTGCATTTTATGTCCAGTTGATGAGTGGTGAAATTATATTTTTAAAATTTATTTTAGTTTGGGAGTAATTAACTAAAAAATTTAACACTTTTTTAAGTGTCTTAGTTTGTCCTAGTTTTTGGTTTGCCTTAGTATGGAAATTTTTTTATATAATTTTGTGCAACCTGAAACTTGGTTAATTTGATAAATTCTCCCTTCTAATTATGAATTTAATTCTGGACATGAATTAGATTTTATTATATCATATGCTATTTAATTGAATTATGTGATTTATGTGACATAGGTGGCATGTGACTTGTACATCAATTGGGCAATTGAGGTCAACACTCCTTGAGGTCAATGGCTGATGGTTTGCACGTGAATTATGATTATTTTGAGGGATTAAATCAGCTGAAATGATATGGATGACACATGGGAAATTAGGCACACATTGGAATCATCTACAAACCAATAGGAAGTTGCCACCTTGCAAGTGTGACAAGGCTCCCATTTACATTTTAATTCTTTTTTATTAAGCTTCAGCTGATGGGAAACACCAAGGAGCATGCTATTTTAAACCCCAAATGGGATCCAACACTCATCTTATTCATCTTCCACATTCTCTATCTCTTATTCATAATGTTCTTCATTTTCTCTTTTGTTCTTCATTTTCCAGCACCCTAACCTCCATTTTCAGCCACCAAACCTCCACAAAACTCATACCATTCTTCTCCTCTCTTCATTTCCGTTCCATCCCTTCCATTTTCACAAGGATTGAAGCTCATTTCCATCATTCAAGAGCTATGGAGTTTGGCCTTCACAAGCAATCACTAGGGTTCTTGAAGATGAACATTGGCTAAGTTTCTTTGTGGAATCCTAGAGAGATGAAGATGGAGGATAAGTCTTGAGCTTCAAATTGGCTAAGTTCTTTTGTTTCCTATCCTCTTCTCTTTTTACTAGATAGTTAGATTCCTTAATCTAGGGTTTAATCATCTTAGCTTATAAATTCTAATTTGAATTTGATGTTGATGTAAAGAGAGAGGATTGTTTCATTTAATTTCTTCCTTGGACAGCCATGACTGAATTTTGCCACTCTTTGTTTGGCACATAATCTTGTGTTTTTCAATTAGTGAATTTCTTGTGTTAATATTGCATAATCTTATGGTGTTAATGCTTGTGTTGTTGAGTAGCTTGACATAATCTTGTGGTTGCTCAATTTATGTGTTTGACCATGGCTGTTGAGAGAGGATTTTGAGTGAATCACTTGGCTAATGTCTTCACCAATTGGTTAATTGAACTAGGGACTTTAATCTAAGACCTAGGGAGGTTGGCTAATTAGGTTAATTGGCTTTGGATAATTTTCTTAAGTCATGACAACTTTAGTCAAGAGGAAAGGGAAGCTAAACTTAGCCTAATCATGAGAAGATAATGAATCCAAAATCAACTAATCTCTAGGGTTCCATTATTGTGAAAAGGGAAGTTCATTTCACTCACTTTCACTAGCATTTTAATTACTTTCACATTAGGTAATTAGTTTAGATAATTAGCTAGGTAACTAAATTCCTACAAACTTTGGTTGATTTATTTCACTAGATAACTTTCAATTAGACTTAAAACCATTCCTTGGGAGATGACCTAGGGTTGGCCCTATATTGCATTAGGGTTAGCTTTAGTGTAATTTAAGGATAAGTGACTAATTTTCTATCAGTATACAAGACTAATAACAACCAAATTCATTACACCATATCTTACAAGGATCTAGGTGAGAGATATCAACTTAGCCTATATCCTTTCCCTTTAACCTAGTAGTACCAGAACCTGAAAAAAATGTAATTAACCATGGGTGAGATAAAAATCTCAGTAACCAAATATAGTTCATTAAATGTCTATTACCACAAATAACCATGCCAAAGTAACTAAAAACATCATATAGCATATATATGTAGTATATCAAAACTAAATCATCACTTTCACATATAAATCACATTTCAAATACTTTTACACCTTAACATGATCGACTATTCACCGATCCTCTAAAGCTCCCTGATATGAAACCATAAGCTCTTCTAGATCAACACTTGTTGACCTGAGCTCACTTTGGTGGTAGAAACACCCGACTAAAGGTAATCTATCCTACCTGCAAACTATGGTTTTCCTCTTCATACACTTGTGATAGAGGTGTTTTTGACTCCTAACCATACCTTAACGGGCACTAAGGAGTTGCCTAACTCCCCGGATGTCCCATGGTAACATTCTCATAATATGCTATACCGGATTACCCATGGTAACAGCCCTATCATGTTACACCAGATGTCCCATGGTGCCAGCTCAACCATATAGATTTTTCACTCACATATGTCCACACACACACAACCCCACATATCCTGGGTGAACTCCCACCCCCTATGATCATGCTCTTTCACAATTTCCACTACTTATACACATTTTGACAACATAAATACTTCCATATCATATATGTATATATCCATTGAAATCAATAACTTTTCAAATTCATTTCACAATGCAAAGTTCATGTTAAAAACCATTTCAATAACAATCATGCATAAAACTCAAAAATTCACAATTTATTATTTGATATTCACTTCTATACAGTTATAATAGTTCATAAACATAATAAACTATATGGTTATCTCAACCCTTCTATTCGATAGAAAGGGTTACCCATATAACTTCAACCCTATTCAAGCTCCTCTCTCATAATTCGTGTGTCACATACTATAATCTACACATAATTGGCATTCAGAGTCAATTCCTCTATTGACTAAAAGTGTCAATTATCACATTTAAATACTTAATCGCTATTAAATCCACATTTCACACTCGATTATACGCATTACCACTGATCACCCCTCATTTCAAGATTTAACATTTTCTAGCAATTTTCTCTCACCACTCTCTCTCTAGATTAGGGCAATTCTTGCTTACAGCTTCAAAACTTTATTGTTTTGACTTTAACCAGTCATAAAGCACTAGTTTAGTTCCAAAGAACCTTTTTATTATTATTGGGTAAGAAATCAACTCCTTAAAACTCCCGAATTCAATTTCTCACTAGTTAGAACTAAGAGAAAATAGAGTAGATTCAGAGGTTAAGGCAGTACGTGACTTGCCCGATAAGTAAAAAGTTAGAAACACCATCCTTGCTCCTAATTTAGCTTGCCCTAACACACCTTTAGCTCTTCTCCATGCCAAACCTCTCCTCTTATGTTCTCCTTTCTATTTTCCATGAGCTAGACATGTCCTATTAATCTGATTTCTGCTCCATGCACCGCGGTGCAACTATCACCACCCTCAATGCGTGGCACAGTAAGGGAAATCCTCACTATGCTCACACACTCTGCTCCGAAATATCACTCTTCTACTCATATCTACTCATATAACATACCAACGAGTTAATATAACACTTCACCAATTAGAAGCCTAATCCCACATTAAATCACTAATTCATCCCTAATCAATCATTAATGTAAGATTAGAAATTCGGGATGTCACACAATTGATATGACAATAAAAGAGAAATTCATTAAATAGCAATATGCATAGTACAATGATTGGCCCTAGGGCACAATTTTCAACACCTAAGTATGCTAAGTTCTTGAAAGATTATTGTACTAATAAAAGGAGATTCACTCCAAATGCTATGGTGCAACTTTCTTTTTGATTAGTATTATAATGAAACCCCAACTCCCAATTAAATGTGAAGATCCAAGATCATTTACAATTCATTGCAAAATTGGTGAATTGCAATTTTCACATACTTTATTGATTGGATGTTGCGATTGATGTGATGCCTTTATCCATTTATAAAACCCATGGTTTGAATTGCATGCACTCTACAAAAATGATTTTCCAATTAGTTGATAGGATACTAAGGCACTCACATGGAAAAGTAAATGATGTTTTGGTTGGTTATGCCTTTCTCTATTGATTTCTATATGCTTGACATGTATTAAGAGAGTAGTGGGGAGGATATTTTGATAGTTGGTAGACTTTTATGAGGACTACTTGTACTCTAATTGATAATTTGATACTTACCTTGAGGTGTGGTGAGGATTCGATTACTTGTAATATTTATAAATCTATGAAGCATCCTTATAAGGATTACTCCCTCTTAAGTGTGAGTGCTATTGAAATTGTTGTTAAAGATGCTTTAGATGTTGTTTTGACAAATGCTTTGCCTTTTAACTCTTATCCTCTTGCATCTCTTTCATTGCCTTGTTTTTGCATTGATGGGTACACATGTTCCTCTTATGAGAAGTATGATTATTTCTCTTTGATGATGTTGATATGGGTGTTATTCTTGACTCACTTGGCCTTGAGAGAGGTATTGTTTCTTATTATCATATAGGTGGAAAGTGCAACCTCCTCCCTTACCAAACTGTAGTCACCACATATTTAGTATAAGAAGGGGTTAACGAAATCACCATATCATATACCAAACTAGAGTCAAAGATAATTATTTAAAATGCTTGGAAACCCAAGACTTTCTATTCAAAATCATTTAAAATTAGACACATATCAGAGTAATACACAGTGAAAAATAATTCTTGCATTCATTACTCCTAACGCATAGTTTTAAACATAAGAAATAAGGCCAGAAAAAAGGACATGCACCACAACATGTACCATATGCATCGCAGCATGTAGCATAGAGCCTTGTGCTCCCTATCTATGCCATGTACTGTGACACAATGACATATTTTACTATCATTTGACAGTTTACGAAAATGAACTTCCAGCATGCATTGTTTCTTCTTATGATTTCTGATCAAAATATTTCAATCGCCTATATGAAGCTTATTTCATAAGCTAACTAATGAGATAAGTTTGGACATGACCCAGTGGTCCAATCTAAATTGGGACACTCAGGTGTAAAAAGTTACTTTTCTTAAAAAATTCAACAACTAAAGCATTCAAATCGCACACTTTGTCTCATTAAGCCATTTTGCACCTATAACCAAGTCCAAAAGGACCATTTTCACCTGATTGACCAACAATAATGACACATATATACACACATCAAGATTCGGTTACTAAACTATCCATTTCATAGCAATAGGGCCTATTTTTCATAATTTCACACACAGGCACTTTCTTGGCCACTCAACTCATAATTTCACTATAAGTTTACTACTATCAACATATTCATATACACACATAAAATAATCTTAGCCCATACACACACTTCACCACTTTTTCATACAATGGTGCTAAGTTCCATTAAGTTAACATATTTCACCAAAAAGTCACCTCATGCACATTCACATCATATTTTCAGTCAAATCTTAGCCCATGTCACATGATTCACTACACATATCATAGTTTCACACATATTAGGCTAAGATTCTCAAAATCACTACTTATCACAATCTAAAACATGCATATGATTTCTTATGGCAACTTAAATCATTTACAATGCATAACCAAAACATATTCATTACACAATCTCTTGCTTTCCACAGAAATAGCACTACAATGCCAGCCTGACATCTTTCCCTTTGCCCAGCTCACTACTTTGACCTGTAAAAATGTAACCACAGGATGAGATAATAACCTCAGTAACTAAATAACTTACTACTATTGACTATCACAAGTAACTATAAGCAATTATTGCATATAAGTTGTCAAATAAAGCATATAATATAATTTCAATTCATAAAAATATTTCCATAACAAATCATTATGACTAGCATGATCAACTACCATCCAAACTTTCATATCACCCTAACCAAAACTATAGGCTCTTATTAGGCCAATACATACTCATGACCTGAGTGCACCTTTAGTGGTAGAATCACCCAGCTAAAGGCATTCTGTCCCACTTCAGAACTACGGTTTCCCTTATCACACATAATGATCAGGGTTTTGTTACTCCAACATTGCATCACACAAATGCTAAGAAGCTCAAATCTCCAACATCGCACCCCACTTAGGCACAAGGAGATAATCTTCAGCACCACACCTCAATAGGTACTAAGGAAATTAAATTCTCCAACAAGAAAGGGTTACCTGTGGATTTCCCTTAACTGTTAATATCCCCCCATGTTTCCTTTCTCAAGTCACACACACAATACAACAATCTACACATGATTAGCACTATTTAAATAATTAATCAAATTGACCATAAGCACTAATTATCATTTAAAACCTCATCTAGCCATTCATTCCCTTTCACTTAACCAACTTAAATCCCTTACAACCTAATCATCTCTTTACACTATTTATATCAATCCCAACATACTTTCTTCATAATTTATATTCCTTTTTATCACCAATTTAGGGCTTACTTATGGTTACAGCTCCAAAGCTTATCATTTAACTCAAAGCTAATCGCAAAACCCTAATTCGATTCCAGAGAACCTTTTTATTACCAAAGGGTAAGAAATAAACCCCTTAAATTTCACTGATTCAATTTCTTTATAACTTATACTAAGAGAAATTAGTATAGAATTAAAGCTAAAGGTGGTACGAAACTTACCCGGTAAGCTATTGGTAGAAAATGTCTCCCAGGGCTTGAAAATTTCTTTACTTAGTAGAGATTCTTTTGCTTCTCCCCCCTCTCTCTCTTATGTTCCTCTCCTTTCCTTTCTAAAACTCATAAGCTTCCACATACTTATCAATCACATTTCTACTGTGCACTGTGGTATATGGCATAATGAGGGAAATCCTCACCATGCCTATCCATCTCCTTCAAAACAAGATCCTTCCACTCATATCTACTCATTCAATACTCCAAAGAGTCAAAATACCAATTTCTCATCAAAGATCGTAATAACTCACTAATTACCAATCTACCCTCAATTAGCAGTTTGTTCAGAGTTAGAAAATAAAGGTGTTACAAAATGTTTGTGGTCAAATTACATGATCAACCTCTACTTGAACTTGATATGGCTTGCCTTCTTGAGATATTGGAGGTTGATTATGCATGCTTGAAGGACAAAGCCGTGGCCACTTTGACATTGCTTGAGGATGAAGATAAAGAAGTAAAGGCTAAGTTGAAGAAGCTTACAAATGGAGCAAACTCAATTGTACCCTACAAAAAGGGTGTGGCGGCTGAGATACATAGAGGCTTGGAACTCACCAAGTTGGTGCCATCAAGCATTAAACCTCCTACCTTGGAGCAAAAGCCATTACCAAGCAACTTGAAATATGCTTTTTTTTCTTGAGAATGAGAAACTTCCTTTTATTATTTATAACTCTCTTGTTAGAAAAGAAGAGCATGCTTTACTTGATGTGCTTAGATGTAACATGCTTGCTATTAGTTTGTCTTTGGCTGATATTCCTGGGATTGATCCACATGTTTGCAAACACAAAATTTTCTTAAAAGATAGTGCTAAACCTATTAGGCAACCCCAAAGGAGGCTTAATGTAATGCCCTACTGACATTACCATTCAACCTTCCACTAAATCTACTCACCAATTTAAAACATCTTTGAAATTTTGGCATCCCAAAGTATAATTCTAGAAATCTCTTTATAAAAAATAGTTTAATTTATTTCAAAACAACAATACACAGTGGAAGCATAAAATCAATAATAAATAAAACTCAAGGGTACCAACTCAAAACATTAAAATTTTCATAAATTTACGATATGTCGCAACTCGTGCCACATGCACTATGACATATGGCACAGAGACACTAACATCACGCTCTGTGCCATATGCTATGGCATGTTGACACACATTGACTCATCGCCACGACGCACATACCATATCTGCTGTCAAATAGCAATTTATTGGTGTGAAATTCGAACGTGCACCATTTTCGCATCCAATGTCCGGTTAGGGTGATTCAAGTGCTCACATGAAAGTTGTCTTTTAATCTAACAATGATACTAGTTTTATATCAATCTAACATTTCAATTAAAAGTTGAATACCTAAGGGCATTTTGACCATCTTAAGTCAAAATTCACCACTTGAGCATCACCATTTGAAACAATAAGTCATTGGCCACTTCCAGGGCCTTAACCACATCCAAATGGATGATGTATTCTTGATTGAGCAATTATGTATACTAAATTACATGTATAAACACATTTGGCTTGTAAACTGCCTATTTCACACACTTTGGGCATAACTCTATTTTTCTCAGTTTCATTCATATTTGTAACATCTTGATTTCCTAATCCTGCAATTAGTTTTTAATTAGGGGTAAATTGGTAATTGTGAAGTGATTAAGGTTTTGAGTGACAATGTCATGCTTTGACTTATTAAGATGTTAAATAAACAGATACGAGTGAGAGGATTGCATTTTGAGTCAAAGCACATACGCGTGGTAAGAATTCTTCTCACTGTGCCATGCGCTGCAACAGATGCTATCTACACCGTGGTGCATGGACCAGAAAATGACCCCATAAGTCATGAAATTTAGGTGAAGTTCAACAGAAAAATTACAAACATAAGAGAAGGAGAGGGGAGGAAGCTGTGGTGTACTAGGGTAAGCCATTTCAGAGCATTAGAAGGCACTTCTGATTAGTAACTTATCGAGTAAGCTACATACAACCCTTACTTTCCATTCTACCTAAATTTCTCTAAATATGAATTATAGAGAAATTGAATTAGTAAAATTCAAGGGTTTTGATTCTTACCCAATAGTAATAAAAAGGTTCTTAGAAGTTAAATTAGAACTTTATGACTAGTTTAGAGCTAAATGATAGAGCTTTAAAGTCATAGGCTCTATTTAGCCCTAAATCAAGAAGGGAATAGGGTGAAAATCATGTTTGAATGAAATAAAACTAGTTGAGGTGATGTAAAGAGGTAATCAAGTAGTAATGGACATAAAAAGGATAAATGGAAAAGAATAGATGGCTAAATGTAATCATAAGTAGTAATTAAGTAGTTTTAGTCAATTTAAACTAAATAATTGATTGTGCCAATTGTGTGTAGATTGGCATATCATGCATTTGAGTTCAGAAAGGAAGCTTGTGATGAGCTATAGTGGTAGTGAGTTATTCCATTATTGAGATTTTTATCTCATCCTGTGGTTATATTTTTACAAGCCAAAGTAGTGAGCCGGGCAAAGGAAAAGACGTCGGGCTGGTATTGTAGTATTGTTGCCATGGAAAGTAAGAGATTGTGTAATGAATTTTTTTGGTTATACATTATAAGTGATTTAAGTTTCTGTAAGAAATAGTTAATAATAGTGAGTTATTCCATTACTAAGATTTTTATCTCACATCCATGGTTATATTTTGACAAGACAGAGCAGTGATTAAGGCAAGGTAAAAGAGTCTGGACTAGCTTAGTAGTTTTATTGTCATGGAAAGCTCTGATTTTGTGTAATGAATTGAGTGTTTAGGGGAAATTATGTATATAAGTTGTCATAGGAGATTGCATGCATGTTTGAGTTGTGTTTTGTTGAAATATAGTGAATTTTGTGAAATCTTAGCCTATATGTGTATATATATAGTGAAACAATTAACTAGGCTAAGATTGTAGTAGTATATATATGGTGAATATGTAAATTAGTGGATTTGTGGTGGAACTATAGTGAGAAGGGCCAAGTGGGCCAAATTGTGACAAATTGTAAAAAGTTGAGAAATGTGAAAATTGATCGTTGAGGGGTCAAATTTTAATATATGTGTATATATGTGATATATTGTGGTCAATCAGGTGTTATAGGTCCTTTTGGGCTTAGTACAAGTCCTTGTGTGGTCTAATGAGACAATAGGGTTGATTTAAGCACTTGAGTGCATGAAGTTTTTATAAAAAGTGACTTTTTACACTTGGTGTGTAAATTTTGATCACACCATTAGATCATATCCAAACCTATCTCATTAGCTAGATAAGCTTCATGTGGGCGCTTGAATCACTTTGATTGAACATCATATGTGAAAACAGCGCACGCCGAAAGTTCATCATTTATGTTGTTAAATGAAAACAGCAATTTTAGACTAACACACCGCAGTGCATGGTCTCTCATGCCATAGTACATGACACAGTGAAGGTCTAGGCTTGTGGTTCTGTGCCACATGCCGCGATATATGTGCTATCCACTACAGCACATGGCTTAAAGTCAGACCTTGTTTTTTGTTTTAAATGCATGCAATTTATGTTATGAATGCTAATGGGTCGTGTCCACTGCACATTATTCAATTGTTTATGATTTTGATAATTTTGAAAAACGAGTCTTAAGCCCAAGCTTTTCAAATAAAATTTTTTATTACCAATTGTTGTGATTAGTGTGGTGATTTGGTTAATTTTATCTTATATCGAGCAGATATAGGATGAGATTACAATATCCATGGCCAAATTCTACACATACATCACACATTCCATTTCTACATACTCATATACTCATCCACTAGCCCACGCGGTCATTTTCACCATGCACACACATATACACAATAGGCTAAGGAATCAAAAGCACCAAACACACCAACATTCACAATAATATGCATACGTACCTAAATCCTATGGAAACTTATACATGTATACAACCACAACTCATCTCTTTAAGTCATTACACCAATTCTTATAAGGCTTTACTGAGAGATCTTTATTTTAGCCCAGTTCTTTCCTTTTGGCACACTAACACTAGAAACTGAAAAATGTAAATAACCATGGGTGAGATCAAAATCTCAATAAACAATATAGCTCATTAATGGCCATTATCACAAATAACTGCATGGAAGTAAACAACTAAAACATACATTCATACAAACATTAATTTATATATATATATATATATATCAACAATATAATAGTTTTCTTTTTCTAAAACATTTACACACAGTCGCATTTACTAGCATGATCATCTATTCACAGATCCTCCAAAGCTCCCAGACACAAAACCATAGGCTCTAATGAGTCAATCACATATTGACTTAAGCACACTTTCGGTGGTAGAAACACCTATCCAAAGGTAATCTATCCCACCTTTGGACTATAGTTTCCCTTATCTCACACACTTGTGATAAAGGTGTCGTTAACTCTTAACAACACCATAACGGGCACTAGAGAGTTGCCAGACTGCCCGAATGTCCCATGATAATAGTCTTAATATAATGCTGTACTGAATGACCCATGGTATTAGCCTGAATATAATGTTGCACTGGATGTCCCATGGTGCCAGCTCGACTATATGGATTTGTTTACACCCAATTCCACACACACATATCCCTACCCCCTATAATCATGCTTTTCACATATAATTTATTAATTTTTCACACTTTTTACTATATACATATAAATATATCAATCAAAACCTGTGATTGTCAAATTCTCATTTCTCAATTCAATTTCATGCTAAAACTGCTTACATTGCAAAATCATACAATAAAAACTTACAAAATAGAAAATTCATAATTATACATACTTCTACACAATTATAATAGCTAATAAACATAACAAACTATATGGGTACCTCAACCTTTCTGTCTGATAGAAAGGATTACCTGTGTTATATCCTTTACTCAAGTCTCTTTTATTACTCAACTCATCATACATAGAAATCTACATAATTAAGGCACCTAGAGTCAATCTTCTCATTGACTGAAAGTGCCAATTATAGCAGCTTAGGAATCTAAACAAATCCTAACTATCTATTCCAAGTCCATTCCTACCTATCACAACTAATCACCTCTCATTTCAAGCTTTAACATTTTTCTTCTAAACTTTCACCCATTTCTGTCTCTCTAAACCTAACTAATTTGAGCCTAAAGTATCAAAGTTTTCGTTTTAACTCAAACTAGTTGCAAAGCTCTAATTTAACTCCAGAGATCCTTCCATGACTATAAGGTAAGAAATTAACTCCTTAAAACTTTTAAATTTAATTTCTCACGAGTTTATACTAAGAGAAAATAAGGTAGAATTAAAGGTTAAGGTAGTACAAGACTTACTCAATAAGTAACTGGTCGAAAATGTCGTCCTTACTCTCGAAACTTCTTGCCCTAATAGAGCTCCACCTTTTCTCCACTCTTGTGCTCTCTTTCTCAATCTCTCCTTCTATTTTCACGAGCAAGACAAGTCCTAATTAATTAAAATTCTATGCCATATGTTGCGATGCATCCAACTGTAGCTATGGCTCATGGCACTGTGAGAAAACTCCTCACTGTGCTCACATGTTCTGCTTCACAATACCATTCTCCTACTCACATCTATTCATATAATATCCTAAAGAGTCAAAATGGTATTCCACCACTCAAAACTCTAATCTCGTATTAAATTATTAATTCATTCCTTAATCAGTACTAATGCTAAAATTAGAAATTTGGGATGTTACACTTAACGCTTTTTTTAGATGTTGTGAAAAAAGAAGTTGTTAAAATGTTGAGTGCTGGTATCATTTATCTCATAACTGATAGTGAATAGGTTTCACTTACACAAGTTGTTCCTAAGAAAGGGGGGATCACTATGGTGACAAATGAGAAGGGTAGCTAATTCCTACTAAGGTTCAAAACTCATGGAGAGTGTAAATAGATTATACAAAGTTGAATGATGTGACTAGGAATGATCATTTCCTACTCCCTTTCATTAACCAAATGCTTTAGAGGCTTGCTTGTAAGACATACTATTATTTCCTTAATAGGTTTAGTAGGTACTTTTAGATCCCTATTGCTCCACATGACCAAGAAAAGATCACATTCACTTATCCCTTAGGCACATTCGCATATATGAGAATGCCATTTGGTTTGTGCAATGCTCATGGTACTTTTCAAAGATGCATGATGCCTATTTTCTATTATTTCATTGAGGATTATATAGAAGTTTTTATGGATGATTTCATTGTTTATAGTGACTAACTCTTTTAGTGCTTGTTTGTCTTCTTTGGACAAAGTTTTGAAAAGATGTATTGAAAAGAAACTTGTGTTGAATTTTGAAAAATCCATTTCATGGTTGATAAAGGTGTTGTTTTAGGTTGCTTGATTTCATCTAAAGGAATTGAGGTTGATAAGGCTATGACAGAAGTCATTGCATCTTTACCTTACCCTTCTTGTGTTAAAAATGTATATCTTTCTTGGGTCATGCTAGTCCCTATAGGAGGTTTATTAAGGACTTTATAAAAATTACTCCACCCATGTCTAAGTTATTGCAAAAAGATGTACCTTTTGTGTTTGATGAGAAATGTAAAAATAGCTTTGATACTCTTAAAAGCATGCTTATTTCCCCTCCTATTTTGAGGGTGCCTAATTTGGATTTGCCTTTTGAATTGTCTTGTGATGCATCTAATTTTATTATGGGAGCTATGTTAAGCTAGAAATGTGATAAACTATCTTATGTTATTACCTATGCTTCTAGAACATTGGATGCTATACTTGAAAAGCCCTTAGTTGTGTCAAGCTTCTCAAAAAAAAATAATAAGGCATAGTAATGCAAGCACCTTAGGTCATTCTATCCTTAAGAAGCAAGCATTTTGCAACCAATCAAGCCAATAATCATGACAAATTAAAATTAAAGAATTGAATAGAAGAGTTAGAAAGAGAATTTATATGTTTATATTTGATTTTAATGTGAAACAAATGAAGAGAAAACATGTAGAAATCAACTAAGTATCAAAGTAGCTTCTCAAGGTTAGATTCTATTACTTCCATCCTTGTTCTTCTTCACCTAGTTTTAGATTCAATTTCCTTCTTCAATTGGTGTGTGAAGGTGTCTTAATGACCATCAAGACTAGGTGATAGTGGTTAGAATCTAATAATCACTTAGAATCTAATGCACAAACCACCTAAGATGGATACACCAATATGTGATTCAATCCTTGAAACTAGTACTAGCTCTTGCCTTAATCATATTTAATACCTTAAACCAATTAAGATTATGATATTAACTAGATTTTAAGACCTAAAAAATGGCTAATAGATGTCTAAACAACAAGATATTGAAATAGAATTATGTATTCATTCATTAAAACCTTAAGGCATTAACACAAATTGTTAGAGTGCACAACTAGTTCAAGAATTAAAGACACATCCTTTGCTCTTTGAACATGAATTTTAGCCATAATGATTAACCTAAGACCTAGAATCAATCATTAAGAGCATGAATTATAGAATTAAAGGAGAAGAGAAGAATTTAAAGTAATTGAAAGCAAGAGAAAAGGTTTAGGAGAACTCAAGATATGGCTTCATCTTCCTTGGAAAGCTTTGAAGTCTAGCTTCTCATGGTGAATTCTCCTTAAATCCAAGCTCGAATCCTCCCTAAGATGACTTTCATGGCTTCAATACTGCTTGAGATGAAAGAATGTGGCTAGGAAAGTGTGGGAAAATGGAGGAAAATGAGAGAAAATTTGGATGAAGTGGTATTAGAAATTTCAAAAAAAATTGAGAGAGAATAGGTATGAAATGTAATGTGTAAAATGAGTAAATGATGTGCACGACCTAAAACCCTATATTCAGCTTGTGATGGTTCAAATGAGTAGAATAGGATGGGTCTTACGGGATCAAAGCCATAAAACATTTGAAACTACTTGACAAACTTGGTTAGCAAGTTTAAGAATGAATGTGGACCATTCAAGCTAGATTAACTTAAATGCACATGTAGCCCTTGTAGGATGCTCTATACTTGATTAAAACTCACTAAACACTTCTTAAAAGATGATCAAGGGTGATTATAGCTGCTTGGTCAAAATCCTCAATGTTTAGTGTCATTAGAATCTCTTTGAATCAACTCTTACACATGTGTCACTCTAAGGTCCTTTTGCTTTGTAGTTTGTCTTATAATCCCTCTCTTGGCTATTTAATCTTCATCCAAATCCTTGTTTTCACTACAATCATACACATAAGAGTGATCAAAGCATGTTTTGAAATTTTCAAATCAAAACTCAAAGTTACTTGCAAGATACAATGTCATTTACAAGCACCTAAGTTATAAAACATGACAATATAGCATTAATTTTTTTCTTAAAATATTCTATGACTCGTTCCTTTTGATGTCTCTTGATAACCTAAAATGAATTTGAATCCCAAACTTGTTCCATTGATTGTAGGAAGACAAAAGACACAAAATAAGCTAATATCCTGAAATTGCCTAAAAATTGTCAAAATGACCAAAATACCTTTTAGGCTATAAATGTACCCTAATTGATTCCAAAGACCTAGAAATGCCCAAATATGAAAGAATTGAGTTCTTAAAGATGCAATAATGTAAGAAAATCATCATAAAATGTATGTAAATAATGAAATATGTCACTACACAAATTCACTACACCACCACTTAAGGGTGTTTATAGGCTCGGTTTCGTTTGGTTTTGGCCAAAAACCAAACTGAATTAAACCATTCAGTTTACTTATAATTGGGACCTGATCGGCTTTTATGGATCTTGGTTTAGTTTGATTTAATTTTTAGTTTAGTTTGGTTTGGTTAAGGTCTGGATCGGGCTTCAATGCACTTATTTAAATTTTTTTTCTTTTTCCCATCTTTATAATGGTGCTATGTATTAAAATTAAATCTAATTCTTTCTTACTCCTTTTTTTCCATAAATAGAGGTATAAAAATATAATAAAATTTCGATGTGATAATGATAATTAATCATAAAAATTGATATAAGTTTTTAAGATTAAAATTATTTAATATTATGCATTTCATTCAAGTCCTTTGAGAATGTTTATCTATGAATCTATATTTTAATAAATAATGAAAAAATTATTATATAAAATTCAAAACAAAATGCTTCTTATAAATAAATTGAATACTGAGGCTTTCAAGTTGTAAATAATTAAATGATGGTCATAGCATCATTATTATAATTATTTAATATTATGCATTTCCACTCAAGTCCTTTAAAAATGTTTATCTATTACTATAAAAAGTTCATAACAAAATACTTCTTCTAGATAAATAGTTATATATTTTATAAATAAATAAGTAATATTCTTTAATCAAGTTTAGCTCGGTTTGGTTTGGTTTCTTATACTCAAAACTGAACTTGAACCAAACCAATCAGTTCTCATATCATAAAAACTGAAGCAGGCTTGATTGTTGTTTGGTTTTGATCAGTTTCTTTTGGTTTGGGTTGGTTTGGATCAGTCCTTTCGATTTGGATTGATTTTGAACACCCTTATCATCATTAACAAGGAGTTGTTTGCAATTGTCTTTGCATTGGATAAGTTTAGATCCTACTTATTGAATTCAAAGATTATGATTTTCACTAACCATGTTGCTCTTAAATATTTATTTAAAAAGACATATTCAAAGCCAAGACTAACAAGGTAGGTCATTCTCATGTAAGAGTTTGATCTTGAAATCAAAGTCTCAAGTGGATCCACCAATCATATGACTAACCATCTCTTTAGACTTCCTAACTTGGAAGAAAGTAGGGTAAATTCTAACCTTAAACCTTGTGATGTATTCCTTGATGAGATCCTTGGTGCTATATACAATGCACATGTTGCTAATTTCATTAAGTATGGTATTTTTTTCACCTTACTTATCTCAAGTTTAAAAAGAGAACATCAAGAGGGAATCTAGATATTACATTTAGGATCTTCCATTCTTGTGGCACATTTGTTATGATAGTTTAACTAGAAAATGTATTGATGAACATGAAGCACAATCCATACTTATATTTTGTCATGAGTAAATGTGGAGGGGCTATTTTAGTGCAAACAAGACAAATAGGAAAGTCATAGATTGTTAGTTTTATTGGCCTACATTGTTTAAAGACTCATGTTTTCTGTAAATCTTGCTTGAAATGTCAACAACATGCTAGTTGGGGGAAGAGACATAAGATGCAACAAAATTCCATATTGTTTGGTGAAGTCTTTGATGTATCAGGCATTGATTTAATGGGACCTTTCTCTAACTCTTTTAGCTATAATACATCTTGCTTTGTGGATTATGTTTCTAAATGGATTGAAGCTATTGCCATTAGAACATGTGATTCAAAGGTTGGTATAAAGTTTTTAAAGCATTTGTAAGTTTGGAGTAACTGAGGCATTGATAAGCATTCAAGGTTCCCACTTTTGTAACAAGTAGATGGATTCTTTGATGAAGAAGTATAAAGTTCACCATAAGGTTGCTACACCTTATCACCCACAAACAAATAGGCAAGCTGAGGTCTCTAATAGAGAATCAAGAATAATTTGGACAAGGTTGTTCACACAAATAGAAAAGATTGATCTATCCACCTTGATAATGCCTTAGAATTGTCTTCAAGACCCCTATAAGGATGTCTCTCTTTAGGTTAATCTATGGAAAAGAATGCCACCTTCTGGTTGAAATAGAACATAAAGCCTATTGGGCTATCAAGAAATTGAACTTGGATTTAAAGGGTTCAGCCATGGAGAGGAAGCTTTAACTCAAGAACTTGAGGAGTTTAGGTTGGAGGCTTATGAGTCCTCACAAACTTACAAAGAAAGAGCTAAGGTTCTATATGACAAGATAGTGTTTAAGAAAGACTTCCATGTTGATGACTATGCCCTCTTGTATAACACCCGTTACATCCATAAGATTGTAAAGCTGAAGTCAAAGTAGGATGGTCCTCACTTGGTAACTAAAGTTCTTCCATTTGGTGTTTACCAACTTTTGAATGAGGCTATGGGCTCCACACTCCAAAACAATGACCATTTACACAAGCTTTTTAAACAGGTCGAGTTGGACACTCCATATCACAACCATAAGCCTCCTTGACTAGGTCGCCTCTCTCTTCACTTGCTTTTTACTTTGATATTAATTACTTGGTCTGATGATTGAGTGATTTGCAAGTATAAGGGAGGCCACTCTAATAGCAAAATTAGGTATTTTTTGTTGTTTGTTTGTTTTGGTTTGTTCCATTAAGAAAAATCCTTCATTTATGCTTGCAAATGCATTCATTCTTGATTTTTATCATCACATCATATGTCTTTGCGTACATTGTGGACAATGCATGGTTCAAACAAGGGGGAAGGAATAAATATTTTGTTTCATTTATTTTGGTTTTGAAAAAAAATTCATTTTGTTTTGTTTGAAGTTGTTAATCATTGAGTTGATTTAATTTGAACCTTGATTCTTGAATTGTGATTGCCATAGAGTTTGAGTAAGTGAAAACTGAGCATTCTTTTACTTTGAGTTAATGAATTAGAGTGGCATTATACCCTTGTTGGAAAAAGCCAAACACCCTTGTGTGATTATTCTCTTAGCTTATTTACCCTCAAGAACTTGTTTAATTTCTTATTTGAGATCACATTTTATACACTTGATTGAAGGAAAATGATAGATGGCATTCATTTCATAAAGCTAGAGCCAAATAGCCAACCCTTAATTGTTATATACTTTGTTGGCCACTTTGTGCCTTTTGAAAAATTTCTTTTTAAAAAATATTCATCCTATATTTTTGCATGGAATGCATGTACATTCATTGGTCCTCTTAATATGTTTGCATATCTTAGTTCAAATAGTGATTATCTTCCATCTTCCATGTTCCATCCATCTATTCATCCACCCCTTAATCCACTTATGCATATTCCGCCTCTATTCTATCTTTAAGGCAAGATCCATTTTGAGAGAGTTAGAGCAACTCAAAACAAAAGATATAGAAAAAGAAAAAGAAAGATATTGTTGGAAAAAAAATAGAGAGTTGAAAAGAAAGAGAAAAGGAAAAAGAACTATAAGAATAAAGGTTGCTAGCTCAAAATAATTGCCTTACTCATTTCCATCTTTATTCATCGTTGACCTCTCAAAGATTGTCACCTATTTAAACTTGACTATGCATTTGCTTATTAGGTTGCTTTGATTTAGCTAAGATAAGTTTTTTATGCTAAACCCTTGTTCTCACATGCATTCCTAAGTCTGTAACATCCTAAATTCATGATTCTAGAATTAAGTGTTAATAAGGTTGAATTAGTAATTTAATGTGTGATTAAGATTTTGGATGGTGAAGTGGTGTTTTGACCTTTTAGGATGTTGCATGAATAGATTAGAGTGGAAGAATGCCATTGCAAAGTAAAGCAAGTGACGCGGTAAGATGTTTCCTTATTGTATACCACACAACATGACTAGTATTGAGTATGCTATAACACATAGTACAAAAATGTGATAGATAAGGACATGGCTAGCTCATGGAGAAAGAAAAGAAATAAAGGAAAAGAAGCACGAGATGGAGAATAAAAAGAGACCTTTGCTAGGGCATGAGATTTCGGGAGCTCGAACAACATTTTTGACCTATTACTTATCCAGTAAGTCTCATGCCATCTTAACCTTCAATTCTACACTATTTTCTCTTAGTTTAAACTATGGGGGAAATTGAATTTGAAAGTTTTAAGAGGTTGATTTCTTACTCTATAGTAATAAAAAGGCTCTTTAAAGTTAAAATAAGACTCTACAACTAGTTTGAGCTTTAATGATAAAGCTTTGAAGTTGTAGGCTCATATTTGTCAAATTTAAAAAGAGAAAATGGATAAGAATTAGGAATAAGCATGTTAAAGTTGCAATAGATGATGTATAGGGTTAAAAAAGTGGAAATAGGCTCAAATAGAGGAATTGATAGCATTTAGATGTTTAATTATTGGAAGTAATATTATTAGTCAATGTGGTTATTGATTCTAGATACTGATACGATGTAGGTTATTATGTAACGTGTGAATTTAAGTGAAAAGGGGCTAGCGTAAAACAAGTGTACTATGGATAACCTTTTTTGAGAACAGAAGGGTTGTGGTAACCATATAGATTATAATTTTTATTAGCTATTATAACTATATAGGAGTAAATGTGTAAATGACGAATTGATGTTTATGTGATTTTCATGATCCATGTTTTACAAGGTGTATGATTTTAGCATTAAGTAGTTTTGAAATGCTTGGTAACTAATGAATTTCAAATGAAATGAATACATACATACATACATACATACATACATACATACATACATATAATATATATATTATGTGATTTGTGGATAAGTGGTGGTATATGCATGTGAAAGGCATGATCATAGGGGGTAGGAGTTCATCTTAGGCATATGTGGATGTGTATATATGGAGATGTAAGTAAACAAATCCATATGGTCGAGCTAGCACCATGAGAAATCAAGTGTAGCAAATTATATCGGGTTGGCACCATGAGACATCCAATGTAGCACTATATTGGGACTATTACCATAGGACATTAGAGCAGTCTGGAAACTCCCTAGTGCCCGTAAGCATGTGATTAAGAGTCAATGACACTTCTATCAGAAGTGTGTGTGAAGAGGTAAATCATAGTCTGGAAGTAGGATAGAATACCTTTGGTCGGAGTGTTTTCACTACTGAAGGTGTGCTTAGGTGATAAAGCCCATGGCACGGATGACATAACATTAATGGCAATGAAGCTTAAGGATAGTAATCATGAGCATGCTGGCATGAAAAGAGCCCAAGGCAAGGAGAAAGGAGCCCAAGACTTCTAATACAACATGCCTAAAAACCCTTTACAACATATTGAAGATCTAATGACAAGAGCCCGAACTAAAAACCATGAAGCAAGCCTTGTCCAGTCTTGTGTAAGAAGTCCAAGAGCTTAGAGAGAATTAGGGCACTCCTTTCAAGCCCAAAGGAGAGCATCTAGATATGTATAATGTGCTTAAGATCCAAATCCATGAAAAATCAAGCTTAAAAGGTGCAAACCCTAGCCCAATGTAATGAAGACTACAAATGAAGCCTTTGCAGGCAAGGAGGCATGAAACCCTACTAAAGAAGTTAAGGGTGGTGTGATTTCGAGTCTTTTATGATCCCTTGATTATCTCCTTAATTATTTCCTATTTTAGTGGTCTTTTGACTTGACTCCCTTTCTTAAGGAGCAAGACTAGCCATAGTTACCTATGTTGAGTCTAGTCAAAGATTAGGATTAATTATATTATTTTTAATTTCTAAGTTTTTTAATCCCATAATTTTAGGATCCCATCTCCTAAATTATATGGTTACATATTGTCTCCTTTATTTTATATTATTTTCTTTCACCTTTTAGTATTAGGAAATTAAGGTTTTAACTTTAGAAAATAGTCTTCTCTATGAGCCTACATATAGTAGGCATGCTCCCTCTTGTAAATGAAAGAGAAGTTGAATGAAATTATTTATTTTAGAGTTTATAACTCTTATGAGCCTTAGTACTTTGTGGTAGCATCCTATGTGAGAAGTAGACGTGATCAAGAGCATGATCAACTTTTGTAGTGTCTTCGAAGGTTGAGGTTCCTAGAAGCAGGTGTTCTAGAGGATCTTATCCTTGATCATTATCTCATTATTTATTTCATTCCTTTCTTTATTTTCATCATAAATTTTGTCCCTTTCTTTTTATTCTTGTATTTTTATTGTGTTTCAAGATTTTATCCCTAAACTAGCACAATTCTACTTCCATGTCCTCTATCATTAGTTCAATATGCAATGATTTATTAGAGCCTATAGTTTTAAGTCAAGGAGCTTTAAAGGATTAGTGGATAGTTGATTATGCCAGTGTTTGTGAATATGGAAAAGTATTTAGAAAAGGATAGATTATATATATGTATAGCTTTTAAACTATTATTTTCATTTTGTTTACTTATATGTGGCTATTTGTTTTAATGAGCATTTAATGAACTATTTTGGTTACTAAGATTGTTATCTCATCTGTAGTTATTTACATTTTTACAAGTTCTAATACTAATGGTGCGAAAGGGAAAGATTTAGGCCAAGATTAGATATTTCTTATTAAAGCCCATTATAAGGATTGGTGTAATGACTTTAAGGTATAAAGTATGCTTGTATATATAAGTTTCCATAGGAATTTGTACATGTTCATAGTTTTGTGACTATGTATGTATATGTGTGCCTTTTGAATTCTAGCCTTAGTTGGTATATATGCTCACGTGTGTAGTGATTGTGTTTGTCCTTAGCTAGAAATTGAGTGTAAGTACATATGGATAGATTAAGAGCGTGATGAATGAGAAAGCTTGGCCAATCATGTGAAATAATACAATTATGCCCAATTGTGTGTGAAATGGGCGATTTACTAGCCAAATTTGGATATATGTGTGATAATGTGTATATAAATGGTCAATCAGGTGTAAATTGTCTCATTAGACATGGTTAAGGCCCTAGAAGTAGCCCATGACTTATGGTTTCAAATGGTGATGCTAAGTAGAAGATTTTGACTTAAAATGGTCAAAATGCACTTAGGTGTCCAACTCTTAAATAGAGTATCAGATTTAAATGATACTAGTGTCATTGATTATATTTTCAAACAAGCTTCATGTGAGATCTTGATTCACCCCAATCAGACATCAGATGTGAAAACGACACAAATCTAAAGTTTGCATCAAAACTATTATTTTGACAACAAAATTTGATGTGTGCACCATGGTACATGTGTCAACATGCTATGGCACACAGCATGGAGCCAACACTAGTGCCTCTGTGTCACATGCCGTGACTTATGTGGCACATGCCATGGTGCATGGTTCATATTTTATCTAAATTGTGTTGTTTGGAATCAGTTTCCTTTAAGGTTTTCATGCAAATGATTTGATTGCTTTCACTGTGTACTATTTTACAACTTGAGTGTTTTAGAAATGGTTTTCAAATGTTTTAAATTGGGATCCCAACCTTTCTTAAAAATATTTATTTGATAGATTGTGTAGTAAAGATTAAATAGTAATGTCAGGAAGGGCATTACAAAATCCCTCTCATACACTACATTACATCCTAATAAGACCTCTTGATTCTAGATTTTGAATGCTAATTAGTGGAGGAGATGCAAAGGTGTTATAATCCTATGGCAGGGTGATAATTAAGAGAACTTGAGGGAAATTCCATACCCTAAACACTTTGAGTGAAGAGTGTAAATGCTTTATCTTGTGAGGCCTACTCTATGAATTGACTCAAAGTTTGTTTGTGATGTTCATAATTCTTTCTTTGTTGTAATTACATGATTGAGGATAGGGAATGATTCGGTCACACATAATTTGACATATTTGAGCATCTCTTTTATTTTTGTTTGCTTGCTTTGTTTTTGGCTTCCTAGGGTTAAGATCATTTTATTTTGACTTGACTTTGCCCGAAGTGCAAAGGTTAAGCATGGGGAAATTAATAAGAATCATAATTTACACACTTTATCCATTCATTTAGGACTAATTTTATATGTTTTCTTCTCATTTTGGTGTATTTATGGTGTCAAAAGCAAGAAAATCGCCTAATGGGCAAAATTATGCACAAAGGGTATTTTAGTCTATAATTGCACTTTTTATAAAAAAATTGGGTAAATTTTGTGCTCCATGTGTTTTATGCCTATAATAATGACTATGAAAATAGTTTTTCAAAATTAAATTTGGTTTGGGAGTATAAAATAAAAATCACATTTCGGGATTGTTGACTTTGTTGACCGAATCAAGGTTTTATGTGCTTGCATAGTGATAAATCATATTTTCCACATCATTTTATTTCTCTTTATTCTTGGTTCTTGACACTTGTTTTGGCTATTTCGAGCATTATTTGGATTTATTGAACATAATTTGTAATTTTGGGAATAGCTTGTCAATTCTTAATTTTTCATCTTATTTCTTTTTCTTATTTTCATTTCCCACTTGCATCATGCATACATATAGCTTAGTCTCATTTTGAGTTATTAATTCTATCCTTTGTTATTTTTATTTTTCTAGCATTTAAATACATTCTGTAAACACATAAGACAAACAGAAACGGGTGAATTCATTCTAAAATTTTTATCATACTCACATATATCTGTAAACACACATATGCTCACACCGCTTTAGAAGACTTGTATAATAACTCATATATCTGTAAAGACTTGTATCTTTTTTGTATAAAATTTTTATCATACTCACATGACTTAAGCTTTAATTTGAATTCATTCTCTGATGGGGGACATCACTATTGGTTTAGGCTTGCATCTTCATCTTCTTCATTGCTTTCTTTTCACAATTGCAGAAGCTGGTGTCTCTCTCTTTGGTTTTCAACATTCTTCTCTCCTCCATTCCTTAACATTTAACCATTCAAATCACAATTCAACTTCACCATCGTCTTCCTCACTCAGTTTGTAACAAAACTTTGTCAATCTTGCTCCAGTTTGTTCAAGTTCCTGCTGTTCAAAAATCCCCTCAAAGTGCTGTCATGGCCATGTGTTCGGTGAGCTTGAATGAAGATTTAGTGATGCTCCCCATGTGTGGCTAGTCCTTCTTCCCTTGGAGATTGATACACTTATAAGCTCTACTACTGTGAGATTTTTGTTCTCCTTTACCTCTTAGATTCATCAACTGGGACTGAATTTGTTGAGATATTAATGCCATGTCTTTGAATTCATAAGTGAATGGCTAATGTTGACATACTTGAGGTGTTTAAGATTAATTTTGGATTAGTCTGTTTGCTGGACAATTTAATTGCTACTTGCCAATTTATATAAGTGAGACACAATTTTGCTTGTTATGTTTATTGGCTAGTACTCAAAATCTCAATTGAACACATATTGTGTTATGGTTAGGGCAAAGGTTAGGGACTATCCAAATAAATCAATCAAACAATTGGATAATTTTTATAGCATTGGGTTAGTTATTGTTGCTAATCAGCCACTAGTGATAATAAGTAACTTGGTGTTCAACTTAGAGAATTCTAAGTATTTTTAACCCAATTAATTGAAGAGGAATTAAAATCCAAATTTGGAGCAAGGATTAAGCATCTAAGTCATCCAAGGGAAGTCCATATCATTGATTTTACTCACATTTTTACATACCCTTTTCACTCTATTCATTCCAATTTAGTTCATTAAAATAAACAAGAAAAAAAATAGAAATAGCTGTTATTGGTTTTTTTTATATAGTTAGAACAAATCGTTATTTATTGTTTTATTAGTATTTTTAACCAATAAAATTTTAGAATATCAACTCCTTAGACATTTGATTTTGGTTGATCCTAAACAACATTAAAGTTAACACTATTAATTTAAGCCTACATGACCAAGGGTTATCACATAGACATGCATAAGCTTTCATGTGTCACTACCCTTAGATTTTACTTTATTAATATTCTCACTTGCTAGATAATTGATTCCATATGCAAAATATAAATATTATGTCACATATGTTATTTGATTTAATTATCGCTAATTTTGTGACTTGGGTGGAACATATGCACTTGGACTTGTGTTAATTGGCCAAGGAGCACGCAAGGAGGCTTATAGATACATTGTGGCATGCCAGGGCTTATGTGGATAGGGAAGATCATATCCAAATGATTCAAATAATAGGAATATTCTTGATATCATTAGATATTTTCTATTAAGGTTGTTGCAAAAAAAATAGGAAACTCTCTGTCATCTTTTGAATTTCATTTTAAATTATGTTTTTCAAGGGAATGGGCTTAGGATCATGCCTCTCATACTCATTTTAACCTAGAAAACATAACCTAGCCATCATATACTTATCTCTCATCCACCTCCATCATTTTAATTTTACATTGTCTTTCTTGTTCTTCATTGTCCTTCAGTTTTCTCTAAAATTCCAACCATGGCTGCTACCTCTCCCCTTTATCTCTCATCACCTAACCATTGGATCCTCCCTAAATCATTCTCATTCTTGTCCTCTCACTCCCCTCTACACATCACTACTACTTGCCATGCTTTCTTTTTCACTTTTGTTCATGGAGAATTTTGGCCACATCATGCTTTCCATGTAGGACTTGAAGAACTTTGAAGGCTAAACCACTTTAGGTGCTTGGAGGAGGATGAAAGCTCAGTGAATCACTTGCGCCTTCAATTTTGTAACTCTTATTTTACTCTTAATTTTCCTCCATTAACAGATTGTAAGACCATAATTTTGGATTGCTATGTCTTGGCTTTACAACCATAATTTTAGTTGATATTTTTTTATGGAGATTGATTTAATTAATGTTAAATTGTAGTTTGTATGCTAGCTACATGACTTCAGCCACTCTTGGATTTTTCATAATTGTGATTATTCTTGAGTGTTTTAACCTAGCTTATGCTTCATCATAATCTTGAGGAGTGGTTCAACACGCTTTGTAACATCTTAGATTTTAACCTCTAGATTTAAGTAATTAATCTAGGGTAAAAAAGTAAATTTGAGTACTAGTTAATTTAATGATGTTTTTTATTGGCTAACAGCCTCTTTGTTTAAGATACAGCTTTTGCATTTGGTCTATAGAGTAGATTAGGCCATTTAGGCCCAAAACATGAGACAAAATTTGGGAGGTCCAATTCTGTGCCATTCACCGCTATGAACAATAAAAAAATTTAAAATCATCAATTTGTGATTTCATAAACTACAGAAGAAAGGAACGAAGCAAGGAAGGAAGGAAGGAGAATAGAGGGGGAGAAATAGAGGGAGTATTATGATTTACTAGGGCAAGCTCTCAAGACCATTTTAATAGGATTCAATCTTCAAAACTCTAAGGTATTCATTTCTCCCTCAAAATGATTTTACAATACTTGATGTGTTTAATAATGAGTTGGATTCATTTCATAATACTTATTCTAGTGCTTTGGTCACTTGTGGTTGTCCAAATGACTCTTCATGTCCTATTTTTTTGGAAATTAATTCATTTGTTTTTAAAAAGAATACTCTTTCAAGTGATAAAATCATTGATGATGAATGTTTAATTGAAGTAAATCATGAGTGCACTTCTTTCGACCCCAAATATACTTGAGGAAGGGTGTTTTTTTGGTTAATTTTGTAGGTCTACAAGATGTCTTGACTGTGAACCATCATGAATTCGTTGAATTTGTTATGAATTTTGAAGAGGCTGTAAGCATTAACGAGAGAAACCAACAAATTCAAGCTTTAGATTATCAAGATTTACCTCACACAAATAAAGAGCTTGTTCTTGACTCATCTAAGGAAATCCTTTCATGTGATCTTTCATCGGATAAAGAAAGGGATTTATTTGATTTGATTTTCTTACATTCCCTCATTTCATTGATGATGCATTATGTCATTCATTATGTGATAGAATGCTTATGATGATTCACGTCATTCTCTTATTGTGAAAGGTCATTATTCTATTGCTTATTTTGTAGGACCTTTACCAATTGAACCTAAGTCCCCAAATAGCATCAAAGGAGAGCTTGATAATTAATGCTTTTAGAGGAAGCATCACCTTACAATTAGACATTCCACCTTCTGTTTTAAGCCTCCTTGACTAGGACCTCTCTCTCCTTACTCACTTTTTTTAATTGCTTGGGTCTGATGATTAAGTGAATTGTGAGTGTAGGGGAGGGTACTCTAGTAGTAAAATTAGCTGTTTTTCTTAGTTGTTTGTTTGTTTTGTTTTTTCACTAAGAAAAATCCTTCATTCATGCTTGCTCATACATTCATTCTTGATTTTATTATCATATCATATGTCTTTGCATACATTGTGGATAATGCATGGCTCAAGTATGGGGAGGGAATACATTTTGTTTCATTTATTTTGGTTTTGAAAACAAATTGTTTTGTATTGTTTGAAATTATTAATGATTAAGTTGATTGGATTTGAACCTGGATTCTTGAATTGTGATTGCCATACAGTTTGAGTAAGTGAGAAGTGAGCTTACCTTGAGTTAATAAATTAGAGTGGCAATATACCCTTGTTGGAAGAAGCCAAACACTTTTGCATGATTGTTCTCTTAGCATAGTGACTCTCTAGAACTTGTTACGCTTTTATTTGAAATCACATTTCACGCATTTGATTGAAGGAAAATGATAGACGGCATTCATTTCATAAAGCTGGAGCCAAATAGCCAACCCTTAATTGTTATATACTTTGTTGGCCACTTTGTGCCTTTTGAAAAATTTTCTTCTTAAAAAAATATTCATCCTATATTTTCCCATGGAATGCAAGTACATTCATTTGTCCTATGAATATGTTTTTCATATCTTAGTTCAAATGATGATTTTCTTCCATTCTCCATCCATCTATTCATTTATCCCTTATTCCACTTATGCATATTCGGCCTCCATTCCATCTTTAAGGCAAGATCCATTTCAAGAGAGTTAGAGAAGCTCAAAAGCAAAGATATAGGGAAAAAAAAAGAAAGATATTGTTGAAAAAACAGGAAAAAAACAAAGAGAATTGAAAGAAAGAGAAAAGAAAAAGAAAAAGAACTACAAGAATAAAGGTTGCTAGCTCAAAATAATTGCCTTACTTATTTCCATTTTCATCCATTGTTACACTCTTAAAGATTGTCACCTATTTAAAACTTTGTTATACAATGCATATTAGGTTGCATTGATTCGACAAAGACAAGTTTTTGTGCCAAACCCTAGTTCTCACATGCATTCCTAAGTCTTCCTTTCATACAATACATTACAACTTAATAAGACCTCTTGATTCTAGATTTTGAATGTTGTTTAGTCATGGAGATGTAGAGGTGTTAGAAGCCTATGGTAGGGTGATGACTAAGAGAACTTGAGTGAAATTGCATACCCACAACACTTTGAGTAAAAAGTGTAAATACTTTATATTGTGAGGCTTACTCTATGCAACTGACTTTTGGTTAAAGTTTGTTTGTAATGTTCATAATTTTTTCTTTGTTACAATCACATGATTGAGGATAGGGAATGATTCAATCACTCATAATTTGATATCTTTGAGCACCTCCTTTCTTTCTTTCTCTTTATTGCTTGCTTTGTTTTTGGTTCCGAGGATTGAGAGTTCATTTGGTTTTGATTTAACTTTGCCTGTACAAAGGGTAAGTGTTGGGGAATTGATAAAATTCATATTTTACACACTTTATCCATTCATTTGGGACTCATTTTACATGTTTTATTCCCCATTTTAGTGTATTCATGGTGTTAAAAGAAAGAAAATCACTCAAGGGGCAAAATTATGCACTAGAAGTATTTTGGTCAAAATTGCACTTTTTATGAAAAATTGGGTTATTTTGTGTTCTATTTGTTTTATGCCCAGAAGAATGAAGATAAAATTATTTTTTCAAATTTAAATTGGTTTGGGACTCATAAAATAAAAACTACATGTTGGGGTTGTTGATTTTGTTGATCAATTTAGGGTTTTATATGCTTACATGGGCATGCATAAGTTTTCACATGTCACTACCTTAGATTTTACTTCATTAATATTCTTCCATGCTAGATAATTAATTTCATATGCAAAACTATAAATATTGTGTCACATACATTATTTGATTTAATTAAATGCTACTTTTGTGACGTAGGTGGAACATATGCACTTGGACTTGTGTCAATTGGTCAAAGAGTATGCAAGGAGGCTTATGGATACATTATGGCATGGTAAGGTCTTAAATGGATGGGAAAGATCAAATCCAAATGATTCAAATATTAGGAATATTCTTAATATCATTAGATTTTCCTATTTAGGTTGTTGCAAAAATTAGGAAACTCCCTCTCATCTTTTGAATTTTAATTTTTGAATTATGTTCTTGGAGGGAATTGGGAGCCACTTTGCACACCTCTCACACCCATTTTAACTTAAAAAACATAACCGAGTCCTCTCACACTCATCTCTCATCCATCTCCTTCATTTTTATTTTACACACTCTCTCGCATTCTTCATTGTTCTTCTTCAATTGTCTCTAAAATTTCAACCATGACTACCACCGTCTCTCATCCATCTCTCTCATCTAACCATTGGATCCTCATCAAATCACTCCTATTCTCCTCTCACTCCCCTCTACACATCACTACCCTTGATCCTCCTTCTATGCTTCTTTTTCACTTGTTTTTGGAGGATTTTAGCCACATCATGCTTTCCATAGAGGACTTGAAGAACCTTGAAGGCTAAATCACTT